>NC_143143.1:68865378-69168409 GCF_059928025.1 Delphinapterus leucas | reverse complement strand
CCCTGCCTACCAATGTAATAAGAACTACCCCTGGCTTATAGATATGAAGCTTACAGCTTAAAGAAGTTTCTGAACATTCCCAAGGCCACCCAGTCCATCTGCGGCATGGCTGGGAAATATCCCCATGTCTGACTCCGGTACTCCCATGTTGCCTGTTACCTGGCCAATGACCAATATTTGGTCAGTTTCAAGCACCCAAGGAAGATATGTCAAATTTACATGTCTGGCATTGGATCTTTAGAGATCTAGGTGAGGGTAACAGAAGCAAAGAGGTTAGTTCCTGTTGTTTGTAGAACCATGACCCTACAGTCCATAAGGAGGGGCAGGGAGACGCCTGCCCCCACTATTCATTGCGGGTCTGCCCTGGAGTTCAGCACGTCAGGTTTGCCTGAGGGCTGCTGTTTTCATTTGAAAAGCCTTGGGGAAGTCAATTCTCTGTCAGACTCAGGCTTCCTCATCTGTAAGGTGGAAAATATCAAGATCAACTGTCCTGAGTGGTTCTAAGGTTTCAGTGAGCCAAGGGGGTAAAATGTTTAGCATAAAATGTCAGCTGTTATTATTGTTCTCATATTATTTTTTTTTCTTGTGCTAAATCTGATTGCCCTCTGACTTGTTCTGACAGCTCTGAGCCCAGCACCTGCTTCCTCACCACCTTTGCTGTCCTTAGGAGCCCTTGGGCATTTCTTGGTATGGCCTTAGTTTCCATCTTAAGGGAATGTGAACATGACCTGGCCTCAGTATAGTCCAGGGGTGCAAGGAGGCTGCTAATTAGAAATGGAAGGGTAGGCACGGCTAATGGTTTTCTGAGCAGCCATTTACACTCACAGTTTGGGAACTGGGTGTGATTTCTTCTTAGAATAACTCCGTAGAGATTTGTGGCCTGTGGTCATCTACTTTCCAGAGTCTCCTCTGTCCTTTGAAGACCCAGCTTTGGAACTTGGCCCTTTGGCCCGGCTCTCACTGCCAGGCTAGACAAGCACAGATATTATTTGTCAAGCTTGGGCCGGGTTATACGGCCAGGACATTTACCAGTGGGCCAGGCCATCCCTTTCCCAAGCTGGGCTCTCAGCCACGGCTGGAGAGATGCCAGCAGGGAGGAGGTATGGCCTGTGCAGGGCTGGGATGGGTGATGGCTGCTGGGAGCCCAAGCTGGCCCGCAGCTAAGTGGGAGGAATGAGTGACATCAGCCCCTCCCAGGCAGCAGGTTCAGACAGGAGGAGAGGGAGGCCGCCTGCTCTGGGTCAGTGGGGGCACTGGCAGCCAGGAGAAGGGCCCTCTCAGCCTGGACTCCTCAGGGCCTGCCCGTTCTGTTGGGGAAACCTGTTGGGTAAGCTCTCATGTGTTTCCCCATAAGGCTGAGTCTTGTGGTCCAGGTTGGAAAGTGGAGCGAGGGGAGGGAGCTCTGTTTTGACTCTGGCTTGTACTTGAGAAGCTGCCAAAGGGTGGTTTATGTTTCTTAAACAGAGATGTGTTATAATAGGGAGGCTGCTTCTGTGGAGGTGATGGCAAGCCATGCCAGAGGCTGGGCCTCCTTGGCGTGTCCCTTTGCCAAGCCCGTGGGCAGCATGGTAAAGGGAGCCGATGGCCGGATTTTGGGGGGAGCCCGTTCAGCCGCCCCCGACACAGAGTGTGTGGCATTGGGGGTAGTCAGATCACCTCCCTGGATTCCACGTTCCTCGTCAGCTAGATGGGAATAATGGTCTCCCCCTCTCAGGGCTCCTTAGTGAGTGTTCCTTTGCTACATGCTTCCTCTGTACCATTCCATCTCTCTTACAAATATGATCTCACTTAATCCTATAAAGACTAACTTGATGCAGGTGCTATTATTAGCCATATTTCACAGAGGAGGCACAGACCAAATAATTTGGCCAAGGTCTTATAGCAAAATTGGCAGAAGTGAGATCTGTCCCCATGCCGACTGGCTCCGACGTCTCCAATCTTAACCACGATGCTATGCTTCCCAGAACTTGCCTAGGACCCTGGTCCTCTCCCTTCAAACATGTAACTCACTTTGGAAGAGCCCAATTGTGGATGTGATTATCTGATGAATACATGTCTCTTTTATTGGATTTTGAGCTATCCCTCTTGGTTTTCATTCACCGCCGTATCCCCGGGTCCTAGCTCTGTAACTAAGACGAAACTTCCCTGCAGCACATGTATGAGAGACTGAAGGCAAGATCAAACAAGATAAAGAAATAATGGGTGATTCCATCTGAAGCCACCTGGCACTGCTCTGAGCTCACAATAGGCATTTGGGAAATGTTTAAACCTGGGGCATACTCGCTGTGGGGCTGAGTTTACCCAGTGACTTCATTCCTCAGTGTAGCATGATCGTTCATAAGTGGAATCACCCCCATGTGGCAGCCATTGGAGGGATTTATTTGCCTCAGCCACAGACGAGGAAGGAGGGCAGGGAGCACGTTTTGTAGGCAGGCCAGCACCGTGGACCTCACAGACCTTCCAAAGCTTTCAAGGGTGGCCTCACCCAGTATCTCCCCGAAGTACCTCCTGCTGAGCCTTGAAAGCTGACTCAGCCCAAGCTGCCTTGGGGAAGAACATTTCCGATACTCTGCTCAGCGATCTAAATCCTGTCTTCAGCTTCTCCTTCAGCCCTAATGAGAAGCATCTCCAAAGTGCCAGGTGGTTGAACGTCCTCAAGAAGGAGGCAGGGAAGAACCCGGCTTCCAGGTTGTATGTTCTCCCCTCGCTTCTCTGCAGCCTCTGTGTTTGTGGAGCCTGCAGGTGTGAGAGAAGTCGAGGGCCAGCCTTGCACTGTGGTCCTTAGATGGACACTCTGCAGCCTGTTTGCGTCTTTTCCCTTCTCCTGGAGGCAGAAGCAAAGGGATGGTGCACGTGTGTAACCATGCAAGGAGATACTCAACATCCCATTTCTAATTCTGAGGACTCACATGTTCGTGGGAAATCTGATGTCTCGTCAAAAATACTGCTAAACTTGGCAAGGGTAATTCCCTCTTCTATCACATTCCCCCCGAGCCTCCCAATCAAGTTCCTGAGCACATTGAACGCTGCCTCTGGGAATGGCAGGCTTTGCGGAGAGTTTGGCTGGTACAATGCAAACATGCTACCAGTCTGACAGACAGACAGGCTCCAATGAAAGCCTAGATCTAATCGCTCTCTAAGTCAGAATGGATAATTTGGTTAGATAACATCAGAAAAATAAATCTGCTGGCATATTATGTTTACATGTATTTAAGTTCTGTTAGCAAAGAGAATATTGGAGGAACGGGTTTGAAACAACACTTCATAGGAATAGCATCAGGTAATGAATAAATAATGACTTTGGTTTCTTTGCCCAAAGGGAAACCCAGTCAATCAGAAAGTCAACACAGATTACTTAAGAGCCGTGTTTTGGAACCAGGGAAGCCCTTCAATGGGACTCACTTGCCCCCGCCCTAAATTCTGCATCTGGAGTGGTAATAAAGCCAGAGAAAGAATGTGTCAGTAGGAGAAATTGATTTGATTCTTTTCCTCAGCAAATGCCTTCATCACCTGTTTGAAGAGTTCACCAGGGCCAGGCTGGCTGTTTAAGTTAGAAAGTGATCTTATACTGGGGCAAGATAGTTCTCGGGATTTGTGGCTGAGGTTTTTATTTTTCAGGGAGGTGTCCTCACGTGCTAAAGACAATATCTTGGTTCAGAAAAAAACAGCTCAACAGTTATGCGTATCCTTGGACAGGACTGTTGCCTCCGAACATTGCTACACCTGGGGTATGAGCCAGGACCCCCGATTTGCAGCATGAATCTCTTTCTCCATTTAGGGTGAGGGGGTGGCAGTTTCTGCTACACTCTCCACAGGTGGCTTGACTCTTAATCAAACTCCTTTGGATTCACATGAGGACTCATCTCCAGGAATCTGATGGCTGCTCAAAAGTGTATACCTGTTGATGTGGGCAGTGTGAGTCTCAGAAGATCTGAGGGCTCACCTGCTAACATGAGGCTGTGATCTTGACAACAAAAGCAGTATATAAATCTGTGTGATTGAATTTATAACTTAGACTTTTATACAAAGGCTATTCCAAAATAGAGAAATATAATATTTGGTTAGATTACGTTGATTTAAGAATATGGTTATTAATCTTAAAGGGAGGGAGATTGGAATCAGTCATTTCAGAAATGTTAGAAGTCTTGCATTGTGGATGAATCAAATGTACCCATGGTGTCTTACACAATCTTGTTTCTTTCTTTTTTTTTAAATTTTACATACTTATATTTCTCCAAAATTATTATACCTAGTATTATCTCAACAATTTATATTAATCATTCCCTTACTAAAGTAAGCAGCTTTTGTTTTTCCAGATGTAAGAGAAAACTAGAATACAGGAACCAAAAACAGTCCAGCTAATTTTTTCCACACACATTTTAGATCACTTTGACAATTTTTAAGGTAGAAAAATCAACATATACATTATACCACTTAAAGATATTGTCAGGGCTTCCCTGGTGGTGCAGTGGTTGAGAATCTGTCTGCTAATGCAGGGGACACGGGTACGAACCCTGGTCTAGGAGGATCCCACATGCTGCGGAGCAACTAGGCCCGTGAGCCACAACTACTGAGCCTGCATGTCTGGAGCCTGTGCTCCGCGACAGGAGAGGCCGCGATAGTGAGACGCCCGTGTACCGCGATGAAGAGTGGCCTCTGCTTGCCACAACTAGAGAAAGCCCTTGCACAGAAACGAAGACCCAACACAGCAAAAATAAATAAAATTAATTAATAAAGATATTTTCATATCTTGTTAAGGTATAGTCATTTATACATATATAATAAAGTTCAATTAAAACTATATTTAATAACTAATATTTACATCTTTTTCTTTCTTAAGAATTGCCCACAAATCCAAAGCTTATGGATTAATTAACTTAATATTAATTAACTAAATGTTAGCCTAAAGTTGACTAAACATATGGAAATTACAATTTAAGCTAATACATTATGACCATACATACGATTTGCAGTATTACAAGAATTCAGAGGATCAACATTTTGAAAAAGACATGTATTATTACAAGTTCATACAATTAAACATGATTCTATATTGTTGTAATTTTAAATAATTTGTAGAAACAATGATAACTTTCTGAGTTCACAGAATTTATGTAGGAAGTTTTAAAGTCTTAGAAAATCCTAAATTATGATAAACTAAATCCAAATCTTGCCTTAAAATATTGTGCTAACATTACATTTACATGTGTTTTTTTTTTTTTTTTTAGAGAAATAGCAGTATATTTGAGAAGGGGAAAAATTGTAACCTGGAGTGATTTTCACCGCAAGAATAAACATTTCAGGCATGATGAATATTTCATTTTTAAAAAAAAAATTTAAATTTAATTTAATTTATTTTTTTATACAGCAGGTTCTTATTAGTCATCAATTTTATACACATCAGTGTATACATGTCAATCCCAATCGCCCAATTCAGCACACCAACACCCCCAGCCCCCCATGGCTTTCCCCCTTGGTGTCCATACATTTGTTCTCTACATCTGTGTCTCAACTTCTGCCCTGCAAACTGGTTCATCTGTACCATTTTTCTAGGTTTCACATACATGCGTTAATATATGATATTTGTTTGTCTCTTTCTGACTTACTTCACTCTGTTTGACAGTCTTTAGATCCATCCATGTCTCAACAAATGACTCAATTTTGTTCCTTTTTATGGCTGGATAATATTCCATTGTATATATGTACCACAACTTCTTTATCCATTGGTCTGTCGATGGGCATTAGGTTGCTTCCATAACATGGGTATTGTAAATAGTGCTGCAATGAACATTGGGGTGCCTGTGTCTTTTTGAATTATGGTTTTCTCAGGGTATATGCCCAGTAGTGGGATTGCTGGATCATATGCTAATTCTTTTTTAGTTTTTTAAGCAACCTCCATACTGTTCTCCATACTGGCCGTATCAATTTACATTCCCACCAACAGTGCAGGAGGGTTCCCTTTTCTCCACACCCTCTCCAGCATTTGATGTTTGTAGTTTTTCTGATGATGCCCATTCTAACTGCTGTGAGGTGATACTTCATTGTAGTTTTGATTTTCATTTCTCTAATAATTAGTGATGTTGAGCAGCTTTTCATGTGCTTCTTGGCCATCTGTATGTCTTCTTTGCAGAAATGTCTATTTAGGTCTTCTACCCATTTTTGGATTGGGTTGTTTGTTTCTTTAATATTGAGCTGCATGAGCTGTTTATATATTTTGGAGATAAATGTTTTGTCCGTTGATTTGTTTGCAATACTTTCTCCCATTCTGAGGGTTGTCTTTTTGTCTTGTATGGTTTCCTTTACTGTGCAAAAGCTTTTAAGTTTCATTAGGTCACATTTTTTAATTTTTGTCTTTATTTCCATTACTCTAGGAGGTGGATCAAAAAAGATCTTTTTGTGATTTATGTCAAAGAGTGTTCTGCCTAGGTTTTCCTCTAAGAGTTTTATAGTGTCCGATCTTACATTTAGGTCTCGAATCCATCTTGAGTTTATTTTTATATATGGTGTTTGGGAGTGTTCTAATTTCATTCTTTTACATATAGCTGTCCAGTTTTCCCAGCACCACTTATTGAAGAGACTGTCTTTTCTCCATTGTATATCCTTTCCTCCTTTGTCATAGATTAGTTGACCATAGGTGCATGGGTTTATCTCTGGGCTTTCTATCTTGTTCTGTTGATCTACGTTTTTGCTTTTGTGCCAGTACCATATTGTCTTGATTACTGTAGCTTTGTACTATAGTCTGAAGTCAGGGAGCCTGATTCCTCATACAAATTGTGAAAAATTTTGTTCTAGTTCTGGGAAAAATACCATTGGTAGTTTGATAGGGGTTGCATTGAATCTGTAGATTGTTTTGAGAAGTATAGTCATTTTCACAATGTTGATTCTTCCAATCCAAGAACATGGTATATCTCTCCATCTGTTTGTATCATCTTTAATTTCTTTCATCAGTGTCTTATAGTTTTCTACATAGAGGTTATTTGTCTCCTTAGGTAGGTTTATTTTATTCTTTTTGTTGCAATGGTAAATGGGAGTGTTTCCTTAATTTCTCTTTCAGATTTTTGATCATTAATGTATAAGAATGCAAGAGATTTTGTGCATTAATTTTGTATCCTGCTACTTTACCAAATTCATTGATTAGCTCTAGTAGTTTTCTGGTGGCATTTTTAGGCTTCTCTATGTATATTATCATGTCATCTGCAAACAGTGACAGTTTTACTTCTTCTTTTCCAATTTGTATTCCTTTTATTTCTTCTTCTTCTCTGACTGCCATGGCTAGGAATTCCAAAATTATGTTGAATAATAGTGGTGAGAGTGGACATCCTTGTCTTGTTCCTGACCTCAGAGGAAATGCTTTCAGTGTTTCACCATTGAGAATGATTTTTGCTGTGGGTTTGTCATATATGGCCTTCATTATGTTGAGGTAGGTTCCCTCTATGCCCACTTTCTGGAGAGTTTTTATCATAAATCCGTGTTGAATTTTGTCAAAAGCTTTTTCTGTATCTATTGAGATGATCATATGGTTTTTATTCTTCAATTTGTTAATATGATGTATCATGTTGATTGATTTGCATATATTGAAGAATCCTTGCATCCCTGGGATAAGTCCCACTTGATCATGGTGTATGATCCTTTTAATGTGTTGTTGTATTCTGTTTGCTAGTATTTTGTTGAGGATTTTTGCATCTATATTCATGAGTGATATTGGCCTGTAATTTTCTTTTTCTGTAGTATCGTCTGGTTTTGGTATCAGGGTGATGGTGGGCTCATAGAATTAGTTTGGGAGTGTTCCTTCCTCTGTAATTTTTTTGGAAGAGCTTGACAAGGATGGGTGTTAGCTCTTCTCTAAATGTTTGATAGAATTCACCTCTGAAGCCATCTGGTCCTGGACTTTTGTTTGTTGGAAGATTTTTTTTTTTTTTTTTTTTTTTTTTTTTGCCGTACGCAGGCCTCTCACTGTTGTGGCCTTTCTCGTTGCGGAGCACAGGCTCTGGATGAACAGGCTCAGCGGCCATGGCTCATGGGCCTAGTCACTCCACGGCATGTGGGCTCTTCCCAGACCAGGGCACGAACCCGTGTCCCCTACATCGGCAGGTGGACTCTCAACCACTGCACCACCAGGGAAACCCTGTTGGAAGATTTTTAGTCACAGTTTCAATTTCCTTACTTGTGATTGGTCTGTTCATATTTTCTATTTCTTCCTGGTTCAGCCTTGGAAGGTTATACCTTTCTAAGAATTTGTCCATTTCTTCCAGGTTGTCCATTTTGTTGGAATAGAGTTGCTTGTAGTAGTCTGTTAGTATGCTTTGTATTATTGTGGTGTCTGTTGTAACTTCTCCTTTTTCATTTCTACTTTTATTGATTTGAATCCTCTCCCTCTTTTTCTTGCTGAGTCTGGCTAATGGTTTATCAATTTTGTTTATCTTCTCAAAGAACCAGCTTTTAGTTTTATTGATCTTTGCTATTGTTTTCTTTGTTTCTATTTCATTTATTTCTGCTCTGATCTTTATGATTTCTTTCCTTCTGCTAACTTTGAGTTTTGTTTGTTCTTCTTTCTCTAGTTCCTTTAGGTGTAAAGTTAGATTGTTTACTTGAGATTCTTTTTGTTCTTGAGGTAGGCTTGTATAGCTATAAACTTCCCTCTTAGAACAGCTTTTGCTGCATCCCATGCGTTTTGGATCATTGTGCTTTCATTGTCATTTGTCTCTAGGTATTTTTTTATTCCCTTTTTGTTTTCTTCATTGATCTCTTGGTTATTTAGTAAGGTATTGTTTAGCCTCCATGTGCTTTTGTTTTTTTACTTTTTTCCCTGTTATTCATTTCTGATCTCATAGCATTGTGGTCAGAAAAGATGCTTGATATGATTTCAATTTTCTGAAATTTACTGAGGCTTGATTTGTGACCCAAGAGGTGATCTATCCTGGAGAATGTTCCATGCACACTTGAGAAGAAAGAGTAATCTGCTGTTTTTGAATGGAATGTCCTATAAATATCGATTAAATCTATCTGGTCTATTGTGTCATTTAAAGCTTCTCTTTCCTTATTTATTTTTATTTTGGATGATCTGTCCATTGGTGTAAGTGAGGTGTGAAAGTCCCCCACTATTATTGCATTACTGTCGAATTCCTCTTTTACAGCTGTTAGCAGTTGCCTTATATATTGAGGTGCTCCTATGTTGGGTGCACATATATTTATAATGGTTATATCTTCTTCTTGGAATGATCCCTTGATCATTATGTAGTGTCCTTCCTTGTCTCTTGTAACATTCTTTATTTTAAAGCCTATTTTATGTGATATGAGTATTGCTACTCCAGCTTTCTTTAGAATTCCATTTGCATGGAATATCTTTTTCCATCCCCTATTTTCAGTCCGTATGTGTCCCTAGGTCTGAAGTGTGTCTCTTGTAGATAGCATATATATGGGTCTTGTTTTTGTATCCATTCAACAAGCCTGTGTCTTTTGGTTGGAGCACTTAATCCATTCACATTTAAGGTAATTATAGATATGTATGTTCCTATGACTATTTTCTTAATTGTTATGGGTTTGTTTTTGTGGGTCCTTTTCTTCTCTTGTGTTTCCCACTTAGAGAAGTTCCTTTAGCATTTGTTGTAGAGCTGGTTTGGTGGTGCTGAATTCTCTCAGCTTTTGCTTGTCTGTAAAGCTTTTGATTTCTCCATCGAATCTGAAAGAGATCCTTGCCAGGTAGAGTAATCTTGGTTGTAGGTTCTTCCCTTTCATCACTTTAAGTATATCATGCCACTCCCTTCTGGCTTGTAGAGTTTCTGCTGAGAAATCAGCTGTTAACCTTATGGGAGTTCCCTTGCATGTTACTTGTCATTTTTCCCTTGCTTCTTTCCATAATTTTTCTTTGTCTTTAATTTTTGCCAATTTGATTACTATGTGTCTCGGCATGTTTCTCCTTGGGTTTATCCTGTATGGGACTTCCTGGACTTGGGTGCCTATTTCCTTTCCCATGTTAGGGAAGTTTTCGACTATAATCTCTTCAAATATTTTCTCTGGTCCTTTCTCTCTCTCTTCTCCTTCTGGGACCCCTATAATGCGAATGTTGTTGCATTTAATGTTGTCCCAAATGTCTCTTAGGCTGTCTTCATTTCTTTTCATTCTTTTTTCTTTATTCTGTTCCGCAGCAGTGCA
Source organism: Delphinapterus leucas (assembly GCF_059928025.1). Taxonomy (NCBI): domain Eukaryota; kingdom Metazoa; phylum Chordata; class Mammalia; order Artiodactyla; family Monodontidae; genus Delphinapterus; species Delphinapterus leucas. The sequence goes on along the minus strand of NC_143143.1, from coordinate 69,158,257 downwards.
TTCCACCATTCTGTATTTCAGGTCACTTATCCATTCTTCTGCCTCAGTTATTCTGCTATTGATTCCTTCTAGTGTAGTTTTCATTTCAGTTATTGTATTGTTCATCTCTGCTTGTTTGTTCTTTAATTCTTCTAGGTCTTTATTAAACATTTCTTGCATCTTCTTGATCTTTGCCTCCATTCTTTTTCTGAGGTCCTGGGTCATCTTCACTATCATTATTCTGAATTCTTTTTCTGGAAGGTTGCCTATCTCCACTTCATTTAGTTGTTTTTCTGGGGTTTTATCTTGTTCCTTCATCTGGTACATAGCCCTCTGCCTTTTCTTCTTGTCTATCTTTCTGTGAACGTGGTTTTTGTTCCACAGGCTACAGGATTGTAGTTCTTCTTGTTTCTGCTGTCTGCCCTCTGGTGGATGAGGCTATCTAAGAGGCTTGTGTAAGTTTCCTGATGGGAGGTACTGGTGGTGGGTAGAGCTGATTGTTGCTCTGTGGGCAAAGCTCAGTAAAACTTTAATCCACTTGACTGCTGATGGGTGGAGCTGGGCTCCCTCCCTATTGATTGTTTGGCCTGAGGCGACCCAACACTGGAGCCTACCTGGGCTCTTTGGTGGGGCTAATGACAGACTCTGGGAGGGCTCACACCAAGGAGTACTTCCCAGAACTTCTGCTGTCAGTGTCCTTGTCCCCACGGTGAGCCACAGCCCCCACTCCACCTCTGCAGGAGACCCTCCGACACTAGCAGGTAGGTCTGGTTCAGTCTCCCCTGGGGTCACTGCTACTTCCCCTGGGTCCTGATGTGTACACTACTTTGTGTGTGCCCTCCAAGAGTGGAGTCTCTGTTTCCCCCAGTCCTGTCAAAGTCCTGCAATCAATTCCTACTAGGCTTCAAAGTCTGATTCTCTAGGAATTCCTCCTCCCGTTGCCAGATCCCCAGTTTGGGAAGCCTGACGTGGGGCTCAGAACCTTCACTCCTGTGGGTGGACTTCTGTGGTATAAGTGTTCTCCAGTCTGTGAGTCACCCACCCAGAAGTTATGGGATTTGATTTTACTGTGATTGTGCCCCTCCTACCATCTCATTGTGGCTTCTCCTTTGTCTTTGGATGTGGTATCTTTTTGGTGAGTTCCAGTGTCTTCCTGTCAATGACTGTCCAGCAGCTAGTTGTGATTCTGGTGTTCTCACAAGACAGAGTGAGAGCACATCCTTCTACTCCACCATCTTGGTTCCTCTCTCCACATTTACATGTTGCTTATTAACTGACTGGTATAGAAGACAGGAAGTGGGAAGAATCAAGAACAGCTCTAGGGTTTAAGCTGGTAAACCTTAAAGAATAATTCCACAATCTTGTTTCTTAATGGCTGCAGAGAATGGATCTTCATGCATGAATGTGCATACACATATGTGTGCATGTGCGCACGCACACACACACACACATATTTCCTCTTTTTCTTGTTCTCTTTGGACAGCTCTGTATTTTCTCTTGAGAAGTAGTTCTGACTCTAACCCTAACCCTAACCCAACTATAGCTCTTAATCCTTTGGGTGCTATTGACACTCATCTGCCTGGCTCTGTGTTTAACAGGAGCTCTTGTGTTTTAACTTTTGGGTACCTGACACCAAAATTTCCAGTTTCCAGAAGGTGGTCTCAACTAGGGCATTAGATACTTGTTCTTACCTTGTCCCAGTTCTGCTCTCCATCTGAGCTGTCACATTAGCCCTTGACCTTCAACTGAAAGTTCTGCTCAACAAACCCTCAAATGGACACAGGGGCCTCTAGAGGATGCTCCTCCTTTCTTGGTGTGATCAACTTCAAGGCCAAATAATGGTGTGCAGTCCATGCTGGTGATTTTCCCAGGTACTCTTACCAAGCCAGTCTGAAGGGAGGGGAATCCTCACTAGCAAAAGGCCCTGGGCTTAGCAGAGACTCATTCCCACACCTTCCAAGGGCACCGCAAGGAAAGCCTCATCTGGAAGCCTGAATCTTCAGGCCAGATTACCAACCAGGAGCTATGGAGGGAGCAGAAGATGGCAAGCAGCCATGGGGAGAATTAGAAAGAGTGGGACCAGATCCTGGAGCCCTGGGCCGCACATGGGCCACCTTGAGAAATGTTCATATGCCAAGTAAGCATGTTAGGTAGGATCCTTGGATTTTAGGTTGATTCTGAAAACTATTCGTAGGCCCAGTTGATGGAGAAACTCCTTGGACAGCATATGTAGTATTTTAGAACACTGACAATAATAACTGTTATGTTGATTAACACTAACCGTTTGCCTGGCAGTGTGCTATTCACTATATTAGATTGGCTTATTTATTCCTTGCATCCACCAAATGTGATAAATGAGTGTTTCCATTTTACAGATGTGGAAACTAAGATCCAGATAAGTTAAATAACTTGCTCAGAGTTCCAAAGCTAGTAAGTGATAAAACCAGCATTTAAACCCAGGCAGCCTTACTCCAGAGCCTGTGCTTACCCATAATACTAGAGTGTCCCAGGATGATATAAACCAGGGGTTTATACATCTGTTGTATAAAGGACCAGATAATAAATATTTTAGGCTTTGTGGGCATGTGGTCTTTGTGGCTACTATTTCACTCTGCTTTTGTAGCACAAAAGCTTTCAATAGACAATATGTAAATTAACATTGTAGTTCTATTCCAATAAAGCTTTATTTATAAAAACAAGCCATGGGCTGGACTTGACCCATAGGCTATAGATTGCTGACTCCTGGCATAAACCAAAGAGGGGATTGAAGTTTCATAATCAACAAACATTCATTGGAACACTTACTATGTGTCAGATACTTCAGTTAATTTATTTTTATTGAGGCCTTCAAGAGCTATGAAGTAGGAAAGGAATCCCCAGTTTACAAATGACAAAACCGAGGCTTAGTGAGGTCAATTTTTCAAGAGACATATAACTAGTAAATGGCAAAAGAGAACTAAATATAACTCGTCATAACTCATGTTCCTTTGTCATTTTTCTCTGTATGCTTTCCAAGTAGACTGCAGCCCCATAAATAATCAAGCCTCCAGAAGCTATATTGGTACCTTTTTCAGAGCAGTGTGAATGTGTCATAACTTGGCCAGGACAGGCTGACAGGCATGCTGGGACCTCAGAAGTATGAGGCATCTGGAAAAGGATGGAGGGAACTTGCCCAGCTGGAAAGCTGACCATTGATGGACAGAGAGGTCCCAGTTGTCCACATGGATATGGGAAATTCTGTCAGGTTCCAGGGCAGTCTCACTTCTACAGTGGGGCACTGTGGGATTGGGGTTGTGAGCCAAGGGACCAGAAATTTCCAGGGCATGATTATGCTTGAGTGGCATCCTTGTTTGGAGCAGGACCCTGGTTAGAAGCTCTGGGGAGGAGGGAGCTGGGAGAGACTTACCACTGGAGGGGTCTGCTTCTCAAGAATGAGTTCTAGGCACAGGAAACAGCTGGAATGAGAAACAGAAATGCGAATAGGAACACAGTCCTGTGACAGGTAGAAACACTGCCTCAGCCTCCCACCTCAGCTTAAAGGCCATCTCCTCACAGGGGGCCTTTGTTGACCACTCCAAATAGATACCCCTGTGCTTCCTTATTGATGTGCTATATTTTCTTTACTCAGATACACTCACTTCAAGGCCTTCCCACTTGCCATTTCCTCTTCCAGGAAAGTTCTTCTCTTAAACATCTGTAGGCCTTGTGCTCTCACTGCTTCAAAGTCCTTTTTCAAAAGTCACTCTCAAGGAGGCATTCCCCGACCTCCTCATTTAAAAATTCAAACCCTCCCCCTCCCCCAATATTTTATTACCCCCTTTTCCTGCTTTACAGTTTTTCTGCTTAGCATTGACCACTAAATTATGTCATTTGTTTCCTTTTTATCTTGTTCCTTGACTGATCTCTAGAAGGTCTAGGAAGTTCGGAAATGGATGTAATTTTATCCCCATGTCCACAGCGTTTAGAACAGTGTCTGAGACACATCAGGCCCTCAATAAATATCTGTTGAATTAATTTATCACAGGTCGTAATTACATATTTAATCATTTACTATCTCCATCTCTCGCTAGACTGTAAACTCTGTGAGAGTGAAAAAATGTGTCCGTGTTTCCATTACTGCATCCCCAGGGCCTAGAATATATTCAGTGCTCAAGAAATACTTTTTGAGTGAAAGACTGGCAGAAGAAGCCCAAGAACCTGTATAGCTCACCATCTGAGCCCTTTTCAAGTTGTATTGTGTTTATTATAATTATTTGCAAAGGAGTTTATTTTTCTCATTAATCTAATAGTTCTTTAAAGGGCAAATGTTGTGTCTTATTCATCTCTGAATTTAAGATCTTTGACACCAGCTAGCACTTAGTAGGCGATGGTTAATTATCTACCAAATGGATAACACGTACACAGCAGCAAAAGCCATGTGTAAGAGTGCAAAACTCAGTGGAGAGCCTACTTCCTGCTAAGGCTGAGCCTGCCTTGTTTGGGACTGACACAGGAAAGGCAAGGGTGTAGTTGTAGGAGGCAAGTGTCAGAGATACCACCTGGGATGGGTTAGGATGACCAGACACAGAGGACTCTGGGAGACCTTATCCCAGAGGATAAGATCCTTCCAGGCCAGGCTGGTCCTGGCTGGAGCAGCAAAGGCAGCCAAAGGAAAGGAGGCAGGCAGGTGAAGTGGAGTGAGATGGGATCATGGAAAGACCAGGCAAGAACCCATGGCCACCAGGGTTTCTCATGCTGATTCACTGAGCACTGAGAAGCAACAGGGAAGACTTGGGGCCCTGGGGCTCCAGAGAAGAGGCCAGGAGTCAAGGTGCCCTTCACATCTCAAAATCAGTCAGGATGTGATGCTAACCCCATTCTCGCCTTCTTCATGAAGCATGTGTCCTAATTTGCTTTCCTTAGCACTCTAAAACCTGTGGAACACCCTGCCCAACACGAGCTGCTTACACAGAGTTGTTAAGTTGCAAACCATCCATGGATTGGATCCAGGATGATTCTTGGAGTAAGCAGTGGTTATCAGGGATGCCTTTGGGTGGTTCCTTATCTTAAATAGATGAATGCCTTAAATAAATGAATGAATGCATCAGTGAATGAATGACCACATGAGCAAATGGATTAATGAATGAATGAAACAAATTTTCTGCAATTTTTTAAGATGAGGCACAAGGGAAGGGTGCATTTAGGAACCATGGAAGCCCTCGCAATGAAAGGCAAGGCAAACAGAGCTTCACACAAGTAATCATATCCACATTGCATGCAGCTCTAAGAGAAGGCTTAAAAGAGGAAGAAAGTGAGTTGGGCTCTGAATAGAGCACAAAGTTTTTTGTTGTTTAATTGATTTTTGAGTTTGGAACTTATTAAGAGTTTCTGTGTTGTCTCATATATGGATGATAGTTGATGTCCCATGGATATTTTACAAAACCAGTTATTTTCTGTTTGTAGCCTATGTATATTTCCTGAAAAGGCATATTGGGGTGAGGAAGATGAGGTTAAGTCTCTTGATCTTATGAACGTGTCTCCATTGATGCCTCCTTGTTATTTATTTATTTATTTTTGGGTGAGGCATGCCTTGCAGCTTGTGGGACCTTAGTTCCCCATCAAGGGATCGAACCCAGGCCCTTGGCAGTGGAAGTGTGGAGTCCTAACCGTTGGACTGCCAGGGAATTCCTCCTTGTTATTTCTACAGTTGTTTCATTGTACATTTTGGTGCTATGCTACCAAAAGATATATGAGTGGTTTGCTCTGAATTTTGTTTTTCCCATTGTCCTTACAGAGTGGATTGGTTTAATATATATAGTTAGTGTGGGGGAAAAAAAAACATGAGCAACAGAGGGTGAAGCAAAGAGATGACACAAAATGTGGAGAACTGTGAGGATACTATCCCACCTATGAGGGACAAAATGTTACATGAAAGTGGAAAGAAAAAAGATGAGTATATGCTGAGTGTTTTCTCTTGGTCATTGGGTAGTTTGACCCTGTTTTCTTATTTAGTCCCCATGATGTTATCTGAGATGGGTATCAACGTCCTCATTTCATACACAGAACTGATGACAGAGAGGTTAAGTGACCTTGTAGAAGTTACTCCTTAGAAGTGAGATTCAAACCCTAGTCTCTGTGGCTCAAATTCTTTCTCTTGTGACATTTCAGTGTTTTAAGATGGAAGACACTCCAGACTGCAAAGACAAGACTAGATAAAACGGGAGGTAAGGAGAGCAGGAGAGAGGGGTCCAAGATTATGGAAAGTCTAGAGATCAGTGTGAAATCCTTGACGCAATGAATGGAGTGTCTCTGACAGCATGCCTTAGGTGTTCTTGGCCAGGAGGCAACCTGGGTCCTCTGCTTTGGTAGAAGCTGGCTCAGAGGACTGGGTGCAGAGAGCTGAATCCACAAGGGTACAACTCAGATCTGCAGCTACGAGTGACCTTGAAGGGTTGGGGGCTGATACTTCAGCAGGAATAGAATGTATAATTTAAGAAAATTAATCTATAATAATAAAAAAAGGCAAAGCTGAGAAGCTGAAAAAAATCACTTGGAAGATTATTTTAATAGTTCAGAACTAAGTGCTATGACCTTGATTAAAAAGGAATAGTAGAAATGAGAGAATTGGGAGCATTAGGGAGACATTTGGAAGGAAGAATTCATCTGATTTAATTGCTGACTGGATATCTAGACAAAAAAGAAATAATATGTTTCAAGTAAAAAAAAAAATCCAGTGGGTAAGTGCTGCATTGGGCCTTTTTCATTCATTTTGAATTCATTTTCATTCATTCATAATAACCTGTGAAATATATGCCATGAGCCCTATTTACCGATGAAAAAACTGAGGCTCAGAGAGGCTAAATAACCAGCACATACAGTTAGAGGTGGGAGTCAAGTCCAGTTACTTCTAATTCCAAAATCTACCTTCTTTACTCAGTGACTTGAGGACTGTAGGAGCTACTTACTTAAGGGAAATGTGAATGAATATCTAGTGGCCATGACATTGCAGGGACTAACTATGTTAAACAAATATCTGGTTCCTTTAAAAAAAAAAAACACCAAGAAACAAAAACCAGAGAATAAGGCAGAGTGCTGAGTCATTCACCCCAAGAAGCCTGAGGGAGGTGATTATAAACAGCTGGAACCAGCGTCATGGGCTCCACTAGAAAAACCAGAGGAGAAGCAGGAAGGGACTGGCTTCCGAAAGGAGAAGGAAAACTGAAGCAGGGAAGTTATTTCAGAGGACAAAGCACGGCCAGACAGAACCGGATAGAGCCAAGCAGAGCAGGAGCCTTTGGTTCTGCAAGAAGAAAGAAATCAAATTCTAAAACTCAAATGTTTCTTGAGCTAGATGTGGTCTCTCAGTAAACAGTAACATAATAGACACAGGGCCTGAAACCCTGACACCCTGATGCTCCATCACCTGGAAGTAGATTTGAGTGGAGACAGTAAAAGTAGTGAAAAAACTATATAGGTGGAAGTGTGATGCTGAAGGATGAAGGGCTCCATTTGTCCTTAGAGGTTACTTTTTATTAGCCTTCTCTCCTGTAGTGGCTTGTTTTATCTTCAGAGTCTAAGTAATTCATTTTTTTATTGATCAATGACCGCTTGACTCACTTGACTTTTGATATACAAGCACTGAGTTAATATTCCCTTCCTGCAATTGCTACACCTCTGAATTGTCAAACCTGCTAAGCTATCCCCATTGATGACCCTGGGATCATCTGGGCAGAGCCTGAGCCCCAGGCCCTGGCCAAGGGAGGAGTTACATGGCACTGGTGATGGAAAATCATCCTATTGACCAAAAAATTGGAAGTTGACGGTGGCGGGCCAGGGAGTGGATTGGGAGCATGAGGTAAGGCCTGCTCATTCTTTGCTCTCAGCCAACATCACTCACACCCACTCTGCTCCAGGACTGAGCTAGAGGCCCAAGGACAAGTTGGATTTGGGGCATTTAGCTTCAAGTGAAAGGAGATCGCAGAAGTGTCCTCTGCAGTCCTTTAGACTTGGATGAGTGGGGATGGGTGAACAATTGGTCATGAAGACATTAATTTGAAAATAACTGGCCCAGTTGAGGGAGCAGGGTCCATTTGCAAATGAAAGTAATGTAGAGGGAAAAATATAGAGTACCATGGGGCACAAAAGGAATCATCCCTTATTTTTGGTGTGAGTGTAAAAATGTCTAAGTATGATGCCAAGGGTCGGACAGAGCTTGAGCATAGCATCAGACAGACTTGGTTCTGAACTCTAGCTCTTCACTTCAGAGCTGTCTGAGATCAGATAACATTCAAAACCTCTCTGAAACTTATTTATATATGGGGCTGAAGATTTGTAGGATGGGGATGAAACTGGATTAATGCCTGCAAAGTGTCTGATATGGTACCTGGTACAGAGTAAATTCTCAGCGAGGATTAGTTTTCCTTCCCATGAGGTGCAATATGAATAATGACGATCCCATGGTAGCCAAAGTCTATACTCAGAGCTGGGTTGGAAAAGCACATATTTGTAACAATTTAGATCAACAAGAATTATTAAGTGCCAGCCACATGAATGGTGAAACCAAAGCACAGCATGATAACAGAGCTTGTTCAAGGTCATGAAACTGTAAGGTAGGACTCAAAGTCGGTTTTCCTAAAGCTTCCTTGAAGGCTGGCTGTGGGGTCCTCATTTTCTAGCTCACCTTGTTAAGGTCAGAGACTCTGTGTTTTTAATTAAAAGCAAAATGCTTCCAATCAGCGGACAGACCTCCTATCTCAGCGGCCATTAGGAGCACAATGGGTCTTTCCCTAGCCTTAATAAGATTAAGAAAGAAACATCCACAGCACCCGATATCCACCCCATCCCCCTTGGCTTCACAGCCTGTATCGCTTTCTCTGTGGGAAGTCTGTGAATTAGGATCCATTCCTAGCGATGCCAGCCCAGGAAGCTGCACTCAGCTTGTCTGTGCGTGCAGAGAACCCGGACCTCTTGGACTCCCACAACGAGTGCGGCACTTGACCTTGCAATGTAACCTTGGTTCTTGGTTACAGGCTGCCTTTGGTCCTCCAAATGTCATCCTTCTAGCTCAGGTGGTCACTCCTGCCCAGGACACATTTGGGGTAATGAGATGCCTGAATTCCATTCCTGGTGGTTCGGGAAGTGCCTTTTGTGTTTGCCCAATGGGGAAGGTAAGGACCTTCTGCCAAGACTGGAGTGGAAGTAGAAAGGCTCTCCTCTCCCATCTTGTTCATCACGCAGAGATGCAGAACAAAGAGCCCTGGCTTACTTGAGCTCTTGTCTCTTTTCTGCTGCTTACCAACTGACAAGTTCAATGGTCCACCTGCAAAAATGCCAAAGTTTAGTGAGCTGAACTCTGTTTATTGGAAGTTCTGATACTTGATGACTGTGGACTAGGACTCATGGAGACACAGAACCTGCTCTGGATCAGACAGACTTGGGTTAAAACCCTAACTCTTATACTCTCCAATTCTGAAAATTACCCTTTGAGTTTTCATTTCATCAAAGGATATTGTATGATGGATATAAATACTTAACATATAGTGCTCATATATAGTATATGCTCAATAAATGGCAGTTTAAAAAATCCCCTATAAATCATATCAATACACATAGATGTAATATATATATATATATATATATATATATATATATATATGTATGTATGTATATGCCCTGCCCTACATTGCTAACAAGAAGAGCCCCTTAAAATCTACCCTGGGTCATTTTCTGTTGTTTAGACCAAACATGACATATTATAAATTCCCTGGATTCCCTCTGAGAGAGCCCCAAACAGAAGACAGAGCTGCGGGACCGAGGAACTGGGCAAACAGATAGCGTTTCTGATCCTGAGGTCTGTTAGGCAATAGGAAAATACCCTTTGGGGTTGATTGCTGACAAAAAGCCCCTCCTGTTCCAAACTGGAGGCAGACTGGAGCAGAGGGAGGAAGCAAGCCAGCTTTTTGGCTTAGTTTGGGCCCAGCTGGCTCATCTGTCGGAGGCGGGGATCTAGTGCTGGCTCTCCTTTCCTCACCGCTTGCATTCTGTGAGGGAGCCATCAGAATGGGAGGTCAACCTATTGGCCAAAGACTTGTCCCGTGCGTGGGGCTTGGAGAGTGACAAAAGTGGCACACAGTTCTTTTTTCAGTGTGGTCTCTGATGGGAACAGAGCATCCAGGGAAAGTTTTGACACTAGAAAATTAAAACAGAAACACATTTTTGGGGCTATTTCCAATTTGGGGTCCAAACTCCCATCCAGTATGGAAGCCTTAATACAGAGAGAATGCTCTTTGGGATTCAGTTTGCAAAGGTCTCCTCCCTGCTTTCTTCCCTAAACACAAAAGAAAGTTAAGCTCTGCGCTCCAGGATGGAGCTGGAAAAAGAATGGTCCATTTCTTTAGAGCAGAGGAGATGGTGTCTAGAGGATTCATAGGAAAATGCCCTTTGCTGGAAGGCCCCAGGCAGCCAGGCTGGGCTAAGCTGATTAAAGCTCCATTCAGAATTGCAATAAACCCAGAAGATATGCAGGGGCCATTGATGGGACTCAAGATTAGCCACTAAACTGATCGCTCTCTCTGGGATTGTGGCTGCTGTATTTTTGGAAACTGGGCACTTAAGAAAAGAATTTTCTATTTTCTCATGGCTTTGCGTGAGGACCTCATTAATTTCGCAAAGTCTCAGCAGAAGAACAATTGCTCTAATTCTGTCTGGCAAAGTTCTAAAGCTTGAAAATTTCTCCTAGAATATGAAATATATGGAAAATGAATAGACACACTTATATATGACCTTGGTAACAGATGACCCAGTATACATAATAGGCTACACCCCATATGCAAACACACACATATGTGTATATAAATATTTTTTTTCCCTAGCCTTCCTGCCCTTATCCTGCAATTCTTAGCCATTTGGCCTGTCCCTGCTTATTAATGATGTTTCCAGAGCAGAGCTCATTGGTGCATGTTCAGCAATGGGTTGATTAATAAGGGGACACTGGGGAGCTCTCTGGGAGCCTGGGCATCACAGGCTTGTTGATCCTGATGCTCAGGGGATAGTCTAGCTTCATACTATGGAATCTCAGTTAGCGTCATAAATTGTGGAGCCACTGGTTTTATTGCCCTTCTGCCTCCTGCTGGGAACGTTGTTTCTCTTTAATAACAGGCTGAGCAGCAGCAATGAACACTTCTCCTCCTCCCTCCACGACTTGCCCTGTTGTCCACTCTCCGCCCCACCTCCCAGCCCTGGTCACCAAAGCAGACACACACACACACATGCATATGTGCTCACAGGATCACACACATCTATAGACATCATACACATCCATGAACATATACAGAAACCTATTACTCCCCCCTTTTTTATCAGCTTCCGGTTTTAATAAGGATACCACCCCCCCTTCCTTGGCACAGCTAAATCAGGCAGAGATTTTCAAAAGGCAATTTTCTAAACATCAAAGAAAAATGGAAAGTAACCAATCTTAGAAAATATCAAGAGCATAAAAATAGTCTTGTTTTCAAAATAGAGATTGCTAGAATCTCAGTGGAAATAGAGAAGAGCTGGCCTGCCTTCTCAGTACTGTTCTCAGAGTAAAGAGAACTCCCCTCACTTCCTCATTTCCCTCTCCCCCTGGCGTCAGGGAGCCATCCCACTCCTTGGGCCTCAGGGACTAATCTCCATACACAAACTTGACCTGGAGCTGGACCCTCGGGAAGATTCACTTCCCTGCCTGATGTCAGCGCCTCCTCCTTCTAGAGCCACTGCACTCCCACACCTAGAGAGCTCCAACTCCTGCTTCAGATCTCAGCTGTCCCTTTTTTAGTGAAGTTGTCTGGGGCCTCCCTATCTATCAAAGCCCTCTCTCTGCATCCAAGAGTACAGTCATCCCTAGGTATCCACAAGGGACTGTTTCCAGGACTTGGTGGGGATACCTAAAAATCCATGGATGCTCAAGTCCCTTATATAAAATGGAGTAGTATTTGCATATAACCCACACACATCCTCCTGTAAACTTTAAATCATCTCTAGATTACTAATAATACCTTATACAATTGAAATTCTATGTAAAAAGTTGCTGGCACAGGGCAAATCCAAGTTTTGCTTTCTGGAAATTTCTGGAATTTTTTTTTTCCAAAAATTTTTTGATCCCCAGTTAGCTCAATCTGCAGATGTGGAGCCCACAGATTCAGAGGGCAGACTGTACTACGTTCTTTTTCCTTTTCACAGCAACCATTACAGTTGTAAATGTATGTTTATTTATGTCCAGCATTTGGTTAATATCTGTCTCCAGAGCTGGAATGTAAACTCCTTCAGTGCAGGGATCCCACTTGTGAGTGTATCATCCTTACATCCCCAGCATCTATCCCATTACCAGGAATGTAGTTCATAATTAGTAAATATTTATGATTGAATAAACAACCCTTCTGTATTGCATTACACATGTAGGAGAGGTTTCCCAAACCTATCTTAGTCGAATGTCTAGGACGATGAACTGTTTTGATGTTGTGATAGATACTGTTGGTGTCATGCTCAGGTCCTTTTTACTGAGCTGGGGCATCTATCTGTCAGCAGTACAGGATGTCAGTGACTCATAGCTGGACACTTCTCCAGAGAAGTACTCTAAGATCAGGAGGAGTCTCACCCAGAGAGGTCTGGAAAGCTACATTTCCCCCAGAAGGAGCCCAGTAGCCAATGGCTAATTAATAAGGGGGTAGAAAAGCCTGGTTCCCTTGCCTCGCGGTGGCAACTCTGTGATGACGTTCAGGCTTGCAGAGCTGTCTGTGAGATCAGGCTGAGACAAGCCATCAGCTGAAACCACATCTTAGCCTGGTTTCTTCACCTACCCTATGCAGCTCCCCTCTCCCTTACAGATTTTACTTGAGAGCACTCCCTTAAGAACTTCTTTGCATATGAATCTCCATCTCAGGAACTGTTTCTAGTGGACCTAAACTAAAACACCTTCAAAATTCAGAACCAGTGGGATGATGGTGAACTGACTTTCTGGACATAAAAACAAATGACAACAACTCTGATCTGTGGAATCTGCCAACTTCCATGGTGTAAATAACTGCCATGATGGCCGATTTCAAGTTACCAATGTGATGTCATGGAACACAAAATTAGAAAGAGATGCACGCAACTGGCTTATGGTCAGCACAAGCCATGTACGGCATAGCATAGCTCACAACATACATGAAATAAAAGTTGTACACAATACCGATATTATTAGTAGCACCATTTGGAGTGTCAGCTATGTGCCAGGCATCATGATGAATACTTTACATTTATCTCAGTCTGCACAACACCTCCAGGAAGTTTGTACTATTATCCCCATTTTACAGAGGTAGAGATTGTGGCTCATAGAACTACGTGATTTATCTAAGGTCGCACTGTTAATAAATGCTACAGCTGAGATTCAGACCCAGACCTGACTCTAGAATCTTAATGTATGACCATATTTGTTGTCACCTACTAAAAGGTAATAAATGCCCTCTTCATGTGTAGTCTGCATAGTGACTTTTTTTTTTCTGCATAGTGATTCGCAATCCTTAGCATATTTGATTATTTCAATAATGTAAACTATTCAGGGCAAACACAATTATTGTCGAGACAGGGCATTGATGCTTACTGTGATTTGTTCAGGGTTCTGGGGAGCAGACCTAGAGCTGTAAATCAGGGCCCTTGTGGTCCAGATGTCTTTCCAGAAGACCCTGTTCTTTTCTCTCCAGAATCTCAACTCTCGGTGGCAACCTCACTATTTTCTGGATGTGAAATCTGTCCCAGTGTATCCAGAGAAGGCTGAAATGGAAGGGATTGTAGGGAACATCATGTACCAATTCTTCAGCAGTCTGAGCACCCACCGACTTGTCAGTTTAGAATGGAAACTCAAGTAAGGAAGGTTTCTAAGGGGGTTCGGGGTAAACTAATCCAGTTTAGTTTAACACATGATTACCAAGTACCTGTAGCACCTGCTGGGGAACTCCTAGGGAGTTTCTGAGACTTTGCTCTGATACTAGCACTTATTGTAGAAGATGGCACATGACAGGTAATTGATATGTATAACTAAGTCCCTTTTCCTTCCTTGGTCCAAAACTGGAAGCAGATCCTGCTGGTGAATGACAAGACGTTTAGGCGATAGAACTGTGCACGTAGGCCATTCAGACCTAGGGGTGTTTGCTTCACCCCTCAACGCCATCTTGTGGGCAAAGGAAATTTTTCCAGGGTTTGGGGAAGTCGGCCCGGCCATTGTGTGATCTGACTTAAAATCGGAATTGGATAACCTACACGGCTCTGGAAGGAAATCCAGAGAGCATCTCAGAGTGCAGAAGCAGAATTTAGGAATGGAGAATAATGGAGTCGACTCCTGGCCCCATCATCGACACTGAGTTTTGAGTGAGGCACTGACTGTGGGGCATTTACTTTTCAGTTCCCAGCAGAGGATCTGGAATCAGGCAGATCCTGGCTTGGTTTGGGCTCTGTGGTTGTGTTCTTGGCCGAGGCCCTGACCTCTTTCAACCAAGTCTCCCCACTTGACAAGTGGAGATAAAACTAATGTTTATTTTACTGCCTTCTTGAGAAAATATTGCGAGATTATTCACAATTAGCAATCTGTCTAATACTTGGCTCTTTGAACGTATACATAAATGGTAGGTATTATTATTATTGCTGTTATTATCACGTTCATAGTGGGTTATTATTTTCTACCTTCTCTGCCATCCGGATGGTTACATACTTGAAAATCTGAATCAAGGAGTTATTAACGGATACACTTTCTTTCCCTTCTGTAGGAGAGAGCTGTGAGACAAGAATCACTTCTCTCTGAAGTTGGGCCTGTGGATGAGTTAGGTGGTTGTTAAGTGGGACAGGAAGCCAGTTTGCGGCACCCTGTCCACTTAGGCCACAACAGTGATCAGGTGAGTCTGACGACTCCCTTGAACCCTCACATCCATGAAGTATTCGGTGTCTATAAGAGCATCTAGAGATGACTGTGGGGTGATCTCCTTCAAAGATCAGCATTATCATTCCCACCATTTGATAATCTGATGAACGCTATCTGTTCATCCTCTGTTCTGGGGACCAGACATGTATAGAGGTTTTTACATATACCATTTTACTTGTAATTTCAGGCTAAACTCAGCCACAAACTTCATCATTAAAAACTTTAGATTCAGCTGACGTTTGTTGATACCGGCTGGGTGCCTAGCATTGTGCTAGTTAAGTGGTGGATGCAGATACAGCTCTTGCTCTAAAGCACTTGCACTGTTTTAAGGCAGGAAATCATGAACTGGACAGACTGCAGACCACAGGGCAAACTGATCAGGGCCACATACAAGGGGCCCTTTAATTAAAGGGCTGTGGACCATCCATAGTGGGAGAAAATGTTCCTGCCTGGAGGTGGTGAGATTTATTAATCACCTGAGACCTGCAAAGATACCCAGTTCTGAGGCTGCTCTGGGTGAACTTACCATCTTGGGGCAAAGCCTCAACGTTATACTTTCTGTGAGTCTAAAATATCCATATCACCCTGAGCCCAACCTACCTCCTCATCTCAGCTTGCCTCGGATGCAGTGGAGAGAGGCAGAGGTGGCTGGATTTTGCAGAAATCCTTCAAAGGGCCAAGCATCCTGGCAGACATAGAATACATACATATGTATATGTATATATGTATACATACGCATGTATACATATGTATGTGTATATATATATATATATTTTTGCAGTGAGCATTATTATATCCACTCTACTGCTGATAAAACTAAGGCTCAGAGAGTTTGAAAAATGTACTCAGAGTCACATAGTGGGAGGGCGGTGGGTTTAACTCCGAATTCCCAGTTTTTTCCATTACACAGGGTGGGAAGGTAGGAAAAACATCTCAGTGTGGCTGCAAGTTGAAGATCAAAGTCCCTGCCCACAAATAACTCACAGTCAAATAAAGCGGTTCTTAACCTTTTAGGGAGAAGGGCCTGGTGTGGAAATAATTATGTAACTCTGAGAATCTCCCCAGAAAGATACTGGAAATCTTGCGTACAGTTTCAGAAGAATACTTGTACCCCTCCCCCCATTCCCTATCCTCAGCAGAGGCTCTGGGCTTCAAAATACCTTAAAAGCAGTAATTCCAAGGTGCCCACGTCCTGGTAAAGAAAAGGGTGCCCAGTACTCTATTGGAACCCTCATGAAAAGAAATAAGTGTCAGTTGGAAAACCCACCCGTTCAGTGCTGGCTGCTGCCTCAACGCTTATAAGGACGCTGTGCAGGACAATTCATTGAAAGGACTCAAGCCATTCAGCCGGGCTCAGGGCCAACTTCCCAGTGACCACACAGCAGAACAGCCACCATGAAGGGCTATGGGTCCGTTCTGTGTAGTCGGAGCAGACCTGCAGGAGCTTTGCTGGTCAAGCTGGAGACGGGGTGCGATTCCCTGTGTAGAATACATCTGCTGGGGAAGCGGGGGGAGAGTGAAATCCCACATCGTGCAGAGTATTTCCTTATTTGTTTTCAGTTTAAATTAGGAAGGTATTTCTTGGAGCTGGCAGAGTGGATTATGTATATATGTGTATGTGTATATATTTAGAGTTAAGTGTTATAGGGATTTTCAGGGTGTTGGTATGTTCTATTTTTAGATCTGTGTGCTGGTTACATGAATGTGTTCAGTTTGGGAAAACTCAGCGAGTTATATACACTTAAGTATGTATATTATACTTTTCTATGCATTTATTATACATCTCTCTCTATATGTATATACTGTATGTGTATATATTTCTATATGTATATTAAAATGTTTTTAAAAAGAATGAAGCAAGTGATCTAAAACTTGACCTTTTATGGGGGAAATAATATAATTATCTAATGTAATTTAAATGCTTAAAGTCATGTCAGTCCAATGTCTGCCATATTAATTAAAAGATTCTGTGAACAAGGACCAAGACCGCATGATACATGTGAACATCCTGAACTGGGAGATGCAGCGGATACAGTGATTCCCTTACAGTGCATCCGACAGCAGGATGCTGGCCTCTCTCTGGGACTGGAGTGACTGCAGCCCCTGCCCCTCTCTGGGGCCCTGCCTCCTCGCTCCTGACTTTGCCCTGCTGAGTCCTGGCTGCTATGAGCCACGAGGTCAGATTCATTCACCCTGACCTGCGCGATCTTGCAGGCCCACCGGGTTGTGAAATGTGGAAGGAGTCTGATGCCAGCTTCTTGGCATCATTTGCACTGGCGTGTTGGTGAGCAGCGTGCCAGTCCTGCCATTGCCTGGCTTTCTGATAGGCTCCATTCATTCACAGGTGCTTCAATGTCCTGTTAGAAACTGCCCCGCCCACCTCTTGACCTTCTATGTCTAGTAAAGGGGCTGTACCCAGCTCCTTCTACCTCCCTGGTCTGATTGCTCCAAATTTCACTTCCTTGGTATACGAGCTGGACTTTGAACATGAGGTGTCAGTTGGACACCTAACGCAGCGGCTTTTGTGCCTGACACCTCAGCTTCATCCTCACCAAGCCTCCAACTCATATGCATACCTTGTTTGGCTCAGCCACCAGCATCATTTCATTCCTTCCTCCCCTTCCTGGCAGCTCCGGCTGTTTGGCGCCTGAGTTACGACATCCTGTGTCTCTATGCTTTAGGGAAGCTGCTGATTCCTGAAATAAGAAGGTCTGACTGAACTCCAGGAGGAAGAGAACCCGAGTCAGAGCTGAGGTCCTAAGTCAGCAGCAGTAGCAGCAATATGTGAACATAGGAGAGAAGGCAGGAGACTTGCACCACTGGACGGAGGAAACGCAACCCCCAGGGAAGGGAGCATAGGCAGGGGGCTGCCCAGGCTATCCCCAGAGACTCAGCCTGGTTGCTTTGTCTGTTGGGGGCGGGGGGGAGGGGAGAGTGAGACATAATGACATGCAGTGATGGGTGTCTCTGCCTTTCACTCTCTATCACTGTGAACACCACCCCCCCCGCCGCCGGTTTAGTCCCCTATGCGTTTCTTTCTCTATTCGCTGTCCAAAGGATTTAAGGATGTCAACTCTCCATATGTCATGGATCACGTGGCTCAAAAATGCCCCCCAAAGACCCTGCAGAGCATAATTTCTGCAAATATGTCTCAGAAGACACAACTCTCCAAGGCTAAGGTCAGGTAGAGAACGACAAGTATGTTGCAGGATGTCAATAGATCTGCGTGACCTCTAACATGATTTAGCCTCTCTGAACCCATTTCCTCTTCATCTGTAAATGGTGATAATGATCACGGCCCTGCCTGATTCTCAGTGGTGAGGCCCAGGCAAGATGGGAGAGAGCCCTTAGTAAACTATAAAGACTTGTTCTGAGCAGAATGGAAACAACTTTCAGGAAATGAGATGCTGCTGGACTGCAAGAGCCTCGTGAAAGGCTCGGAGGAAGTGTCTCCAAGTCTAGCTTTTAAAATTGCTCTCACAACAGGCATGTAACCAAACCTGTGTAATGTCTCAGCTGCTGGTAGATGTCTTTGCTTTTCACTGTGAGGGCCTGATCCTGTTTTTTCCATCCTTCTCTAATTTCTCTATATTTCTTTCAGAATCCTGGACCTCTTACTTTTCTGACATTTTTCTCTGTCTCCATCGTTTAAATTGTTTTTCCTCTCATTGCATTTGAAAAAAATTTAGAGTGATCAAGAATTCCATTCTTAACCTGCCATTGTTTCTCCCTCCTTTTGCTCAGTCTGGGTGATCTCACTCCCCCTGATCCAATCCTGAGAACCCCCAGATCCATAACACACCCCATTCTCTCCCTCAATTCCAAACCCAGGTGTCTTCCTGTCAAAGAACCTCTTCTGTTACCCTGGAATGCCCCTGACTGACCTTGTGAACTTCCCCCTCCAAACTCTTCTTCCCCCTAAGCTTCTGTATCTGAGTAGACGTCCACGCCAGCCCGACCGGCTGAAAAAGAAGCGTCCTCAAGGACAGCAACCACATCTGTCTCTTTTCACTGTGGAATCTCAGTGTCTGGCCCTTGAGAGGGGTTCAGCAAATCTTTTTTTTTTTCTTTTATATATAAAGAATTATCTCCCTCTGCCTCTTTCTTTGTTAAATAATAATCAAATAACAAAACTATATAAATTAGGCAGATAGAAGTTGGCACAGTGTGTAACACTACTTGAGCGCTCTCATGGATGTTGGACCTGTTGAGCACTTCATATATTTATGTTATACATATATATATAATATAAATATACACATACATATGTAGATATGCATATGTATATGAAAATACATATACACACGTATATATCTAGATATGTCTATGTGTATACATATGTGGTGTATATATGTGATATAGATGTATATATCTGAATATGTGTATGATTTATATATATATATATATATATATATATACATTCCTTAGATATGTTATTTACCCATTGTACAGGTGAGTAAACTGATTTTATCTGTTGTTACAGATAACAGATGGCGGAACTGCATTTGTACTCCATTTCTCTTTTTTTTTTGTTGGAATGTAATTTGTACTCCATTTCTAAGATTTACAAATACTAGTTCATTTAACACTTATAACAACCCTTTGTTGTTAGGAGTCAGGGGCTACTTCTTCCCCACTTTATAGTTGGGGAAACTGAGGTAGAGCGAGGTTAAAAGCTGGCTCAGGGTAAAGCGTAGTGCAGGATTCTTGCCCACACAGCCCAGGTCCAGAGTCGGAGCTATGCTGCCTTTCAAATGCTGAAGTTCTTGAAGTCTGTGAGTCTGTTTCTGTTTTGTAAATAAGTTCATTTGTGTCATTTTTTTTAGATTCCACATATAAGTGATATCATATGATACAAAAACAAATTTACGGTTACCAAAGGGGAAAGGTTGGGGGGAGGGATAACTTAGGAGTTTGGGATTAACATATACACACTACTATATATAAAATAGATAATCAACAAGGACCTACTGTATAGCACAGGGAACTCTACATTACTCAATATTCTATAATAACCTATATGGGATAAGAACCTGAAAAAGAATAGATATATGTATATGTATAACTGAATCACTTTGCTGTACACCTGAAACTAACACAACAGTGTAGATCAACTATCCTCCAATATAAAATAAAAATTAAATTAAAAAAAGTTGAAATCCATATCATAACTACCCTGTTCCAACACCTCTACATCCCCCTGAGCCCAAGTCCCGTGCATATTACTTCTTAAGTAGCTTCCAGTTTGTCTTTTTCTCTCCTGTATCAAGCACGGTGCATACAACACAAATCAGTGGGGTATGTTGAATAAGAAAATAAATGGGTAAGAGAAAAAGTAAATAAAGAGGTAAAAGTTCACATTTGCTTCAACTTCTTCAGTGGGACTACTTTCTCCATTTTATTTTTTCTAAAAGGAATTCTTTCTCCTACTTCATGTTTTATGGAGTTCAGCATCACTTTCCAAAGATGACCCTCCTTATTCCTTCAGGCCTTGGCATCCATTATCATTTTTCCTTTAAACAGCTGATTGGAAACGATTTGTTTGCTTCGTACAGGTCATTTTTGTCTAGTGGCGAGGCCAAGTGTTTTATCCTGTGGGAATGCATTTTCATTTTTATAATGGAAGTCAATGGGAGTTAATAAAGGGAATGGAAAAAACACACCGCTGCCAACTGCTAAACTATGTATCCATTCCATCCCGAGAGCCCCACCTGTCCTCACCATGTGCCTCTTGGGGAATCCTAGGAGCAGCTGGATAGACATTATAGGAGACAGTGGTTATGCGACCATTTGGTCGGAGGGTGTCATGATCCTGGGAAAACTGGGGTGCTTATGGTATCATCACAGACCCCCTGGGATACATCACTGCAAAGGGGTCACTGGTAGTCTTGGGATGTAGACCCTCAGCCTTCTTCTTAAACTCACCCCAACACTTGTGAAGCTGGAATTCACTTTCTGTTTTTTTCTGTCTGAACCAATTCACAGCCACTGCCACGTTCTGCAGCCACTTTACTTAACACGTGTTTCTGAACTTCTACCGTGCTAGGTGAGAGGCAAAGGGGCATGGAAGATATGACCCTGTGTAGAGCCAGACTTCCTGGAGTTTTAGTTCTAGCACTGAGGAACTAGAAGAAATTACTTAGTCCTCCATGGTCCCATATCCTCATCTGTAAAGAATGAGGAGTAATGATACCTTTATCATGGGGCTTTTGCGAGAATTAAATGAGACAAGGCTTTTAAAGCAGTGAACCTCCTGCTTGGCAGAAGCTTTGTGCTCATTAGGTATTACCTGGGATGATGACGGTGACAACGGTGATAGGGATCATCATGATGATGATGTTGATGGTGGCGGTGAGGACGCTGTGTCGTGGAAGATACCGATACAAAGCTAACTCAGATGTGGTCCCTTTTTTCGAGACATTCACAAGCTGGTTGGAGCTATAGACATACCCTCATAGAGTCATGGGTGAGAAAGGTATAAATAAGAGGTACAATAGTTTGGCTGGCAGAAAGCATTCCTGCCCAAGGTTCTTCATAGAAGCGCTACTATCTAAGCTGGGCCCTTGAAATATATAAGCTTTGGGGGTGTGGGGACAGACTGATAGAACCAATGTTGTTGAAACCAAATTGAATCTGGCAATAACTCCTGAAAAGCTGAGATATTTTCACGTTGTCTTTGCTGCATATTCTGCCATGAAAAATTGTGATTAGAATTTTACATTTATATAGCACATTTATTTTTAGAGGCTCCAGGGATATTATTAAAAACTAAAACCTTCAGTTTTAATGTTGGTCTGTCTTACAAAACATGTGCACCTTTTCTCCCAATGAGCTCTCTAACTCGTATGAGAGTTAGTGGGATGTTTGGACTAACTGTGAAATCTAAAATTATTCAGATATTAAAAATAAATATAAGTTTTAAGAAATCTTTCAAAAGTGAAGTGCATTGAAAAAGCCCTGGTAATAAAGCAATACTAATTATGCTCAGAATTGCCAGATAGTTGGAGGGAAAAACATTTCAGGAAAAAATGTTGAGAGGAAGGGTATATTAAATACACCGTCAGGGAATCCTTGGACCATCGTCCACTTTGGAGGCAAACAGCTGAGGCTCCTGTAAAACAGGCCAAGCAGTGGTTGAGAATGTCCATTGAGAATTGTGTAAAATACATTTCCCAGTGACCAGTGCTACACTATGAACCCTGGATCATCAGAGTTCTGTGCTAGCAGGGCACTGTGGGTTATGATGTAATGATCACGCCCCATTGTTACATGTGATACCTTCTTTAAGGGGATCCTATCTTACTGTCAGTAAAAAGCAAACTTTGCTGGTTTGGGATACAATAGCATCCTATGAGTTTTAACACCACCAATTGTGCAGAAGAACTTAATCCTAACAGCCTGAGACAGAGGAAACACAGTAATTACACTGTCTAAAGTAGCCCCCTAAAAAATCCTTCACTGCTGCCCACTTATGCTGTACCTCACCACCTTGTTTTGTATATCAATTGTTTTTTCCTCACTGAAAGTGTTTAGTTTTGGGGGGCTGATTGTTTAGTATCCTTCTCCTCCATGGACTGTAGCTTTAGGTGTCCTTGACACTTAATAGAGTGTTGGATGCATAGTAGATCCTTAACAAAAATTGAATGAATGTATGAATAACGGGTCATCGTCACAGTTTTTTCCCCTGCCTAAGATCTTATTAACTTTTAGTTCGTCTACTACAATAATATTATTTGTAGTGACCTCTAACTTATCTTTTACACTTGTGAAAACTTTTTAATTGAAATATATTCAGAAAAAGTGTACATATCATAAGTGTATTTCTCCAGTGCAATGTTTTTTTACAAACTGAACAAATCTATGAAACCAGTTCCCAGATCAAGAAAAAGAAATTCACTAGCATCCCATAAGCCCTCTTGTTGCCTTCTTCCAAATCTACACTGCCCCCAACCAAGGGTAATCATTGTATCTAATAGTAAATTTTAGTTTTGCCTGTTTATACATAGGCTCATTTAACATGTACCCTTTTGAGTTTGTCTCTCATTCAGTATTATAAGATTTATCCATATTGTTGAGCACAGGCATAGAGCATTTAGTTGTATAGTAATCTATTGTGTGAACGTTTGGTAATTTATCCACAATGTACTACCCATTTAAGTAGCTTCCAGTTTGGGCTATGATGAATGTTGCTGCTGTACGGTCTTGTACATGACTTTGGGTACATGCATGTACATGTAGATGTTGGGTATATATCTGGGAATTGCTGGGTTATAGGGCCTGTAGATGCTCAGTTTAATGGACATTGCCAAAAAGTTTTGCAAAATGGTTATACTAATCAATACTTCCAGTAATCGTGGTATATGAGAGTTTGGGTTACTCTACAGCCTTACAAGCACTTATTTCTTGTCTTTTTCATTTTATTGCAGTAGCTCTTTAGCAGCTCTGTCCATATACAGTCTCTTGCCCTGTTATGTACAATACCTTCTCCTCCTGGTCTCTGGAGGGATTTGATGAAGTCAATACCTGGAATAGATGCTTTAGCAACTTACTAAGACTAAGCAGGGTTGCAAACTCAAATCTATCTGGGGTATGTGGAAAGGGGACCAGCATAGGCAATATGGCATTGTGGGGTCTGTGGCTAAATAGGTAGTGTGTGTGCCATATTCAATGCAAACTCTAAAGACATTGATTTCTAATGATCAGGCCTGCCTGGTGGTCATGTGTTTAAAGCTCCTAATTCCTAAGAAAATGTCCAAACTCCTTCACCCAGATTTCAAAGTCTCTTCTGATCCCTGTGGTTTTTTGTTTGTTTGTTTGTCTTTTGTTTTTTTTCCCATTTGACTTGTTGCAGCCATTCTTCCATATGTACCTTTTACTTTTGCAAGAGTCAGCTCTGAAGCATCTCCTGAGTAGGTCATGTGTGCTCACACCTCCCTGCCCTTGAACACTCTGTCCTCTTGTTCTAGGGTGTCCTTTCTCCTTTGCCTGCCAAGTACATTCAGAGCCCTGCTCAGATGACCTGGTACAGCCTTCTTAATCCTGGTAGGAAGTGTTAATCCCACCTCACTCTATTTCTCACAGAACCTCGTTCTCGACTCTATTGCCTGAAATCATTTGTTTACTTGCCTGTCTTCTAAGTTAGAACTTGAACACTAGGATTTAAGTGACCAGGATTGTGTGTAAGTCATAATTATATCTTAAGGGGCCTAGCATAAGACCTGGGATCTAACAGATGCTCAATAAATACCTGTTGAATGAGTGAGAGGGATAGGAATGTAGTCCCGGACCTTAGGTAGATGAGGGTTCTGCTGGGAAAATGCCATTTATTGTGTCAGATGGTATCAAATACTAAAAATATAAAATACAAAATGCTGCTTGGTAAAGCTGGAAATAGAGCATGGAAGAGCATGATTGGATGAAGAAGAGAGTATAGGAAAGAATGCTTCAATAGTAGGACTTTTTAAATGGGGAGTATTTATTATAACAGGACTAGTTCCAGGCCTTGTTATAGTGCTTGCATGTAAATATTATGTAATTTGATTATCAAAATAATTCTATAAGAAATAACCTCTATTTTACAGATGGTGAAATTGAGCACAGAGAGGTTAAGTAAACTTCCTCAAGGATGCACAGCTGTGGAAACAAGATTTGAATCCAAAATGTCTGGTTTATCTCAGAGTCTAAACCATCTTGCACATTGCCTCTAAATTACCTGTATTTCTCTCAATAATCCAGGAACATAGAGCAAGCACTGACCCAACTTACTAGGTGAGAAGCTCAGTACTCATGGGCTTATGTAACTTACCCACGACCATATAGCAATTTAGTGAAGGAGCTGGTGTTCTCTGAATCCAGCATTCTTTCCACTCTTCCAAACTGTAGGTGAGCTTTGAAGGGGAAGTGGTACCTCTATAAGTGAATCTCATAACTCCTTCACTGTCCACGTAAGAGGCAGCAAGACTGGTCATGGTCAGCACAGAGGCCAGAGCAGAAACAAGTTAGGAATCATGGGCCTGGAGCCGGACCCCTTCCTGGGGTCTCCTCTCCCCTGCAGGGATCCTCAACATTTCCCAGGGTCTGGCCACTGCAGGCATTGTGCCAATAAAAGCCAAAGGTTTAGTCTACAAGATTCCTTTTGGGACTCCTTCTCTGGGGAAGACATTTCAAAACAAAGCCAAATCATTTTGTTGGAGGCAGCCTCGGGAGAGATGAAGGTCGTGTTATGGCTCCCATCTGTCTGGGCGCCTATTTCGAATTTAGCAGTGGCATACTCACACAAATACACATATCTGAAAAATTATGACTTACAGCCATTTTCACTCAAAGAAAAACAGTTTTGGAGTTGAAGAATTTGTCATTGTCTGAAACTGATTTGAATAGTAACTCAGATGGTGCTAGCAAGAAAATCATGACCACAAATGGATGCCCACCTTTACTGTATTTTTCATCACAGGAATAGTTTTCTTTGGTTATTCATGAAGTTTAACGTTTCCTCATCTTTAACGGTTTCACGATTGTAGTTCATATTTAGTGAACAGTCATTTTGTTTGTGTTTGTTCCCTTTTTAATATCTATTATTAGTGTGTTGTGTTTTTCTCATTGATTTAGAAGGCTACTTAAATAAGTGTTCCATTGTGGAATATTATGCACCCAATAAAATGATGTTAAAAGGGATTTTCAATGATATAAAACATTACTTATGGTGTTACATAAAAAAAGCAATACGGTTAAGTTGTATTTTTTATTTTTTATTTATTTACTCTTTAAACACCTTTATTGGAGTATAATTGCTTTACAACGGTGTGTTAGTTTCTGCTGTATAACAAAGTGAATCAGCTATACATATACATATGTTCCCATATCTCCTCTCTCTTGAGTCTCCCTCCCACCCTCCCTATCCCACCCCTCTATGTGGAAACCAAACACCAAGCTGATCTCCCTGTGCTATGTGACTGCTTCCTCCTAGCTATCTATTTTACATTTGGTAGTGTATATATGTCCATGCCACTCTCTCACTTCATCCCAGCTTACCCTTCCCTCTCCCCATGTCCTCAAGTCCATTCTCTATGTCTGCATCTTTATTCCTGTCCTGCTCCTAAGTTCTTCAGAACCATTTTTTTTCTTTTTTTAGATCCCATATATATGTGTTAGCATACGGTATTGTTTTTCTCTTTCTGACTCACTTCACTCTGTATGGCAGTCTCTAGGTCCATCCACCTCACTACAAATAACTCAATTTCATTTCCTTTTATGGCTGAGTAATATTCCATTGTATATATGTGCCACATCTTCTTTATCCATTCATCTGTCAATGGATACTTAGGTTGCTTCTATGTCCTGGCTATTGTAAATAGATCTTCAGTGAACGTTGTGGTACATGACTTTGAATTATGGCTTTCTCAGGGTATATGCCCAGCAGTGGGATTGCTGGGTCATATGGTAGTTCTAATTTTAGTTTTTTAAGGAAGCTCCACACTGTTCTCCATAGTGGCTGTATCAATTTACATTCCCACCAACAGTGCAAGAGGGTTCCCTTTTTTCCACACCCTCTCCAGCATTTATTGTTTGTAGATTTTATGATGATGGCCATTCTGACTGGTGTGAGGTGATACCTCATTGTAGTTTTGATTTCCATTTCTCTAATGATTAGTGATGTTGAGCATCCTTTCATGTGTTTGTTGGCATTCTGTATATCTTCTTTGGAGAAATGTCTATTTAGGTCTTCTGTCCGTTTTTGGATTGGGTTGTTTGTTTTTTGATATTGAGCTGCATGAGCTGCTTGTATATTTTGGAGATTAATCCTTTGTCAGTTGCTTCATTAGCAAATATTTTCTCCCATTCTGAGGGTTGTCTTTTCATCTTGTTTATGGTTTCCTTTGCTCTTCAAAAGCTTTGAAGTTTCATTAGGTCCCATTTGTTTATTTTTGTTTTTATTTCCATTTCTCTAGGAGGTGGGTCAGAAAGGATCTTGCTGTGATGTATGTCATAGAGTGTTCTGCCTATGTTTTCCTCTAAGAGTTTTATAATGCCTGGCCTTACATTTATGTCTTTAATCCATTTTGAGTTTATTTTTGTGTATGGTGTTAGGGAGTGTTCTAATTTCATTCTTTTACATGTAGCTGTCCAGTTTTCCCAGCACCACTTATTGAAGGAGCTGTCTTTTCTCCATTATATATTCTTGCCTCCTTTACCAAAGATAAGGTGACCATATGTGTGTGGGTTTATCTCTGGGCTTTCTATCCTGTTCCATTGATCTATATTTCTGTTTTTGTGCCAGTACCATACTGTCTTGATTACTGTAGCTTTGTAGTATAGTCTGAAGTCAGGGAGACTGATTCCTCCTGCTCCATTTTTCTTTCTTAAGATTGTTTTGGTTATTTGGGGTCTTATGTTTTTTCATACAAATTGTGAAATTTTTTGTTCTAGTTCTGGGAAAAATACCATTGGTACTTTGATAGGGATTGCACTGAATCTGTAGATTGCTTTGAGAAGTATAGTCATTTTCACAATGTTGATTCTTCCAATCCAAGAACATGGTATATCTCTCCATCTGTTTGCATCATCTTTAATTTCTTTCATCAGTGTCTTATAGTTTTCTGCATACAGGTCATTTGTCTCCTTAGGTAGGTGTATACCTAGGTATTTTATTCTTTTTGTTGCAGTGGTAAATGGGAGTGTTTCCTTAATTTCTCTTTCAGATTTTTCATCATTTGTGTATAGGAATGCAAGAGATTTCTGTGCATTAATTTTATATCCTGACACTTTACCAAATTCATTGATTAGCTCTAGTGGTTTTCTGGTAACATCTTTAGGATTCTCTACGTATAGTTTCATGTCATCTGCAAACAGTGAAAATTTTACTTCTTTTCCAATTTGGATTCCTTTTATTTCTTTTTCTTCTCTGATTGCTGTGGCTAAAACTTCCAAAGCTATGCTGAATAATACTGGTGAGAGTGGGCGATCTTGTCTTGTTCCTGATCTCTGTGGAAATGGTTTCAGTGTTTCACCATTGAGAATGATGTTTGCTGAGGGTTTGTCATATATGGCCTTTATTATGTTGAGGTGGGCTCCCTCTATGCCCACTTTCTGGAGAGTTTTTATCATAAATGGGTGTTGAATTTTATCAAAAGCTTTTTCTGCATCTATTGAGATAATCATGTGGTTTTCCTCCTTCAGTCTGTAAATATGGTGTGTCACATTGATTGATTTGTGTATACTGAAGAATCCTTACGTTACTGGGATAAACCCCACTTGACCACGGTGTATGATCCTTTTAATGTGCTTTTGGTTTCTGTCTGCTAGTATTTTGTTGAGGATTTTTGCATGTATGTTCATCAGTGTCATTGGCCTGTAGTTTTCTTTTTTTGGCACCTTTGTCTGGTTTTGGTATCAGGGTGGTGGTGGCCTCATAGAATGAGTTTGAGAGTGTTCCCCCTTCTGCTATATTTTGGAGGAGTTTGAGAAGGATAGATGTTAGCTCTTCTCTAAATGTTTGGTAGAATTCGCCTGTGAATCCATCTGGTCCTGGGCTTTTGTTTGTTGGAATATTTTTAATCACAGTCTCAATTTCAGTGCTTGTGACTGGTCTGTTTATACTTTCTACTTCTTCTTGGTTCAGTCTCAGAAGGTTGTGCTTTTCTAAGAATTTGTCCATTTCTTCCAGGTTGTCCATTTTATTGGCTTATAGTTGCTTGTAGTAATCTCTCATGAGCCTTTGTATTTCTCCAGTTTCAGTTATTTCTCATTTTTCATTTCTAATTCTAGTGATTTGAGTCTTCTCCCTTTTTTTTCTTGATGAGTCTGGCTAATGGTTTATCAATTTTGTTTATCTTGTCAAAGAACGAGCTTTTAGTTCTATTGATCTTTACTATCATTTCCTTCATTTCTTTTTCATTTATTTCTGATCTGATCTTTATGATTTCTTTCCTTTTGTTAACTTTGGGGTTTTTCTGTTTTTCTTTCTCTAATTGATTTACATGTAAGGTTAAGTTGTTTATTTGAGATGTTTCTTGTTTCCTGAGGTAGGATTGTATTGATAAACTTCCCTCTTAGAGCTGCTTTTGCTGCATCCCATAGGTTTTGGGTCGTCGTGTCTCCATTGTCATTTGCTTCTAGGTATTTTTTGATTTCCTCTTTTATTTCTTCAGTGATCTCTTTGTTATTTAGTAGTATATTGTTTAACCTCCATGTGTTTGTATGTTTTACAGATTTTTTCCTGTAATTGATATCTAGTCTCCTAGTGTTGTTATCAGAAAAAGATACTTGATACAATTTCAATTTTCTTAAATATTTAAAGGCTTGAGTTGTGACCCAAGATATGTTCTATCCTGGAGAAATTTCCATGAACACTTGAGAAGAATGTGTAATCTGCTGTTTTTGGATGGAATGTCCTATAAATATAATTTAAGTCCATCTTGTTTAATGTATCATTTAAAGCTTGTGTTTGCTTATTTATTTTCATTTTGGATGATCTGTCCATTGGTGAAAGTGGAGTGTTATAGTCCCCTACTATTATTGTGTTACTGTCCATTTCCCCTTTTATGGCTGTTAGCATTTGCCTTATGTATTGAGGTGCTCCTATGTTAGGTGCATATGTATTTATAATTGTTATATCTTCTTCTTGGATCGATCCCTTGATCATTATGTAGTGTCCTTCTTTGTCTCTTGTAATAGTTTTTATTTTAAAGTCTATTTTATCTGATATGAGAATTGATACTCCAACTTTCTTTTGATTTCCATTTGCATGGAATATCTTTTTCCATCCCCTCACTTTCAGTCTATATGTGTCCGTAGGTCTGAAGTGGGTCTCTTGTAGACAGCACGTGTACTGTTCTTCTTTTTGTATCCATTCAGCCAGGCTATGTCTTTTGGTTGGAGCATTTAACCTATTTACATTTAAGGTAGTTATTGATATGTATGTTCCTATTACCATTTTCTTAATTGTTTTGGGTTTGTTATTGTCTTTTCCTTCTCTTGTGTTTCCTGCTTAGAGAAGTTCCTTTAGCATTTGTTGTAGAGCTGGTTTAGTGGTTTTGAATTCTCTTAGCTTTTGCTTGTAAGTTGTATGTTTTATATAATCTTAGTTATGTAAAAAAAAAAAAATATATATATATATATGAAATGACACTCCCCCTTCCAAATAAATAAAAGTTTTGGGAGAATATTTATTGAAATATCAGGAGAAGATTTATTTTGGTTATTGGTGATCTTAATTTATTTTCTTCTATTTCTTCTATTTTGTTGTGTGTGCTAGTTATTAGCTTATTCCGTTTATTGTCCTGCTTGTGACACTGGAATGCCATTCCTTTGTCAGCAACACAATGGTGTGATGTGTCAGTAGAGGGTGCTGGAGAGACACTGGACTAGAAAGGGGCTGTTTATCCTGGTTCTGGTATGGAGTCTTTGCTTCTCTAGTGGGAGGCAGCCAGGGGACACCCAGTGATACTCACTACCAGGACATGACATAGTACCGTGGGCTGCTTCCCCTAGCCCTGCAGAGGTGCACACTTTGGGGAAATTCTCCACCATCCAGTGGACCAAAGCAGCACCATTGTGAACCAGGTCTGGATCTCTGTTCTGGGAAGTCTTCCAAGTCTGTTCCTTCCTTGGGTTTCTTCCTCAGCCCTAGAGCTAGCGGCTGCTTCCTACTCTGCTATTCCTAAAGTCTTTGGAAACTTCTTTACCCCTTAGTGGGTAATCCCATGTTATAGTTAATAATTCTTTGTATTAAACTTTTCCTGGTCAAATTATTACATGGGTTTTTTCTCCTGTTTGGACCCTGACTGACTGATATATTGTATTTTCCCCATTTTTTAGAATTCCCATCGTAATCAGTAAACAAATTAATGCTTATTTGCCCTTTATTAAGATGACCAATATGATATATAAATATGTATATAATATATATAATAAACACACACACACACACATATATATATATACAACACACACACACAGACATATATATGTGTGTGTTCCTTAATATAAAACTCTTTTTTCCAATTGTTTGGAACAAACATTATTTTTTATTGTAATAAATAATAAAATAGTAATATAGGGATACCTTGTTTTATTGCACTTTGCTTTATTGTGTTTTGCGGATATTGCATTTTTTACAAATCGAAGGTTGTGACAATCCTGTGTCTAGCAAGTCTATTGGTATAATTTTTCCAACAATATTTGCTCACTCCTTGTCTCTGTGTCACATTTGGATAATTCTTACAATATTTCAAACTTTTTCATTATTAGTATATTTGTTAAGGTGATCTGTGATGGGTGATCTCTGACATTACAATTGTAATTGTTTTGGGGTGCCGTGAACCATGCCCATATAAGATGGCAAATTTATGACTGCTCCACCAACCAGCTGTTCCCCCAAGTCCCTCCTGCTCCTTGGGCCTCACTATTCCCTGAGACACAACAGTAATGGAAAAGCCAATTAATAACCTTACAATGCCTCTAAGTGAAAGGAAAAGTTGCATGTCTCTTGCTTTAAATCAGGAGCTAGAAACGGTTAAGCTTAGTGAGGAAGGCAAGGTGAAGGCTGAGACAGGCCAAAAGCAAGGCCTCTTGCACCAAACAGTTAGCCAAGTTGTTAATGCAAAGGAAAAGTTCTTGAAGGAAATTAAAAGTGCTACTCCAGTGAATACATCAATGATCAGAAAGTGAAACAGCCTTACTGCTCATATGGAGAAAGTTTGAGTGGTCTGGATAGAAGATCAAACTAGCCACAGCATTCCCCAATCCAGAAAAAGGCCCTAACTCTCTTTAATTCTATGAAGGCTGAGAGCAGTGAGGAAGCTGCAGGAGGAAAGTTTGAAACCAGCAGAGGTTGGTTTATGAGGTTTAAGGAAAGAAGTTCTCTCCATAAAATAAAAGTGCAAGGTAAAGCAGCAAGGGCTGATGTAGAAGCTGCAGCAAGTTATCCAGAAGATCTAGCTAAGATAATCAATGAAGGTGGCCACACTAAACAACAGATTTTCAATGTAGACAAAACAGCCTTCTATTGGAAGAAGATGACATCTAGGACCTTCATAGCTAGAGACAAGTCAACTCTTGGCTTCAAAGCTTCAAAGGTCAGGCTGACTTTCTTGTTAGGGGCTAATCCAGCTATTGACTAAGTTGAAGCCAGCGTGCATTTCCCATTCTAAAAATTCTAGGACCCTTAAGAATTATGCTAAATCTACTCTGCCTGTGCACTATAAATGGAACAACAAAACCTGGATGGCAGCACATCTTTTTTTTTTTTTTTTTTGCGGTACGTGGGCCTCTCACTGTTGTGGCCTCTCCCGTTGCGGAGCACAGGCTCCGGACGTGCAGGCTCAGCGGCCATGGCTCACGGGCCCAGCCGCTCCGCGGCATGTGGGATCTTCCCGGACCGGGGCACGAACCCGTGTCCCCTGCATCGGCAGGCGGACTCTCAACCACTGCACCACCAGGGAAGCCCCACATCTTTTTACAACATGGTTTCCTGAATATTTTAAGCCCACTGTTGAGACCTTTTGGCTCAGAAAAAAAAGATTCCTTTAAAAACATTACTGCTCATTGACAATGCACCTGGTCACCCAAGAGCTCTGATGGAGATGTACAATGAGATTAATGCTGTTTTCATGCCTGCTGACACATCGTCTGTTCTGCAGCCCAAAGATCAAGGAGTCATTTTGATATTCAAGTCTTATTATTTAAGAAATACATTTCTAAAGCTATAGCTGCCATAGATAGTGATTCCTATGATGGATCTGGGCAAAGTCAATTGACAACTTTCTGGAAATGATTCACCATTCTAGATGCTATTAAGAACATTCAACATTCATGGGAAGAGGTCAAAATACCAACATTAGCAGGAGTTTGGAAGAAGTTGATTCCAGCCCTCATGGATAACTTTGAGGGGTTCAAGACTTCAGTGGAGGAAGTAACTGTAAATAGGGTGGATATAGCAAGAGAACTAGAATTAGAAATGGAGCCCGAAGATGTGACTGAATTGCTGCAATCTCATGCTAAAACTTGAGCAGATGAGGAGTTGCTTCTTATGGATGAGCAGAGAAAATACTTTCTTGAAATGGAATCTACTCCTGGTGAAGATGCTGTGAAGATTGTTGAAATGGCAACAAAGAATTTAGAATATTACATAAACTTAGTTGATAAAGCAGCAGCAGGATTTGAGAGGATTGACTCCAGTTTTGAAATAAGTTCTACTGTGGGTAAATTTGTATCAAACACCATTGCATGCTACAGAGAAATTGTTTGTGAAAGTAAACTTCACTGTTGTATTATTTTAAGAAATTGTCACAGTCACACCAACCTCAGCAGCCACCACTCTGATCAGTCAGCAGCCATCAACATCGAGGCAAGACCCTCACCAGCAAAAAACTACAACCCACTGAAGGTTCAGATGATGGTCAGCAATTTTTAGCAGTAAGGTATTTTTTAATTAAAGTATGTAGATTGTTGTTTTTAGACATAATGCAACTGCCCACTTAATAGACTGCAGTATAGTGTAATCATAACTTTTACTTGCACTGGGAAACCAAAAAATTCACGTGACTGGCTTTATTGCAATATTTGCTGTATTGCAGTGGTCTGGAACCAAACCTGCAACATTTCTGAGGTATGCCTGTAAATAATAATAATTTTTTTTCATAAACCATTCAGTACTTGTGACTAATTTTGGTATAGCACTCTCATGGCTATGATGATAAGTGGTACTTCTCTTTTGGTCAGGTTCTGCCATGAAGGTTTCATTTACTTTATTGAACTTGTAGCTTTCTATCAGTTTATATGTCCTGGGAAAAGGAATATGCTGTAGAGATTGCCATATGGAAGGTTTAAAGTGATCACCAGTAAAACCACCTGGGTTCTGAGATGTTTGGGGAAGTAATTTTTCTTCTTTGGTTGTCGGCATAACTCTGCATCAAGCCAGTGATGGAATCACAGTGACCCAGGGCCATGAAGAGTTGTTGAGAAGCTCAACTCAGATTCTGATTGATATTCAATGAAAAATAGTGGAAATCCAACTTTTGTTTGTTGTTCATGGACTCTCCTCTTCTCTCTCCTGACCATTCTATTTTTAATTTTATTATTTATTTATTTAACATCTTTATTGGAGTATGATTGCTTTACAATGGTGTGTTAGTCTCTGCTTTATAACAAAGAGAATCAGCTATACATATACATATGTCCCCATATCTCTTCTCTCTTGCGTCTCCCTCCCTCCCACCCTCCCTATCCCACCCCTCTAGGTGGTCACAAAGCACCGAGCTGATCTCCTTGTGCTATGTGGCTGCTTCCCACTAGCTATCAATTTTACATTTGGTAGTGTATGTATGTCCATGCCACTCTCTCACTTCGTCCCAGCTTACCCTTCCCCTTCCTTGTGTGCTCAAGTCCACTCTCTATGCCTGCATCTTTATTCTTGTCCTGGCCCTAGGTCCTTCAGAACCATTTTTTTTTTTTTTAGATTCCATATATATGTGTTAGCATACAGTATTTGTTTTTCTCTTTCTGACTTACTTCACTCTATATGACAGATTCTAGGTCCATCCACCTCACTACAAATAACTCAATTTCATTTCTCTTTATGGCTGAGTAATATTCCATTGTATATATGTGCCACATCTTCTTTATCCATTCATCTGTCAGTGGACACTTAGGTTGCTTCCATATCCTGGCTACTGTAAATAGAGCTGCAATGAACATTGTGGTCCATGTTTCTTTTTTTTCGGTACCTGGGCCTCTCACTGTTGTGGCCTCTCCCATTGCAGAGCACAGGCTCCAGAAGCACAGGCTCAGCGGCCATGGCTCACGGGCTCAGCTGCTCCGCGGCATGTGGGATCTTCCCGGACCAGGGCACAAACCCGTGTCCCCTGCATCGGCAGGCAGACTCTCAATCACTGCGCCACCAGGGAAGCCCATGACTCTTTTTGAATTATGGTTTTCTCAGGGTATATGCCCAGTAGTGGGATTGCTGGGTCGTATGGTAGTTCTCTTTTTAGATTTTTAAGGAACCTCCATACTGTTCTCCATAGTGGCTGTATCAATTTACATTCCCACCAACAGTGCAAGAGGGTTCCCTTTTCTCCACACCCTCTCCAGCATTTATTGTTTGTAGATTTTTTGACGATGGCCATTCTGACTGGTGTGAGGTGATACCTCACTGTAGTTTTGATTTGCATTTCTCTAATGATTAGTGATGTTGAGCATCTTTCATGCGTTTGTTGGCAATCTGTATATCTTGTTTGAAGAAATGTCTATTTAGGTCTTCTGCCCATTTTTGGATTGGGTTTTTTTGTTTTGTGATATTGAGCTGCATGAGCTGCTTGTAAATTTTGGAGATTAATCTTTTGTCTCCTGACCATTCTTGAGTCAGTTCAAATCAACAGTGCTTTGGGTACCACTGTGAAAGAGCCATGAGAGATGTTGAGTCATATAAAGGCCTGAACTTACCCTCAAGGAGTTAGCCATCCAGCTGAAGAAAAAGGAGCCAAGGACAGTGGTGGATGCTTTCTGTCCAGTTTCTCACTTAATTCTCACCCAGTCATGAGAAATGTAGGTTATTGTTCCCCTTTTGCAGAAGAGAAAGTTCAGTTTCAAAGGTAAAGGAACTTGTTCAAGATCATTCAATTAGCAAATGGCAGAGATGAGCTATAAACATAGGTCTATTGACTCTAAATCTCTTATGGTTTCCCTAAAACATCGTTTTTCATAAACACATCATTACCAAGCAAATCACCTATTTAAGTAACTGATGAAGGGCTTAGAAAGCCAGAGGGATATAAGGTGAGCTGGGAAGGGTTCATGAAAGAGGCAAAGTGGTTGCTTTACTCTGCTTTCCGGGATCATTACTTTCTTGTTCCGCTAATTTGACAACTCATCGTGTGCTCTTTGGGACACTGCTTGTGCTGGTGTCTTGGGCAATCATTTCCACCTGATAGCGTGAATTAGCTGTCCATGTCTCCTCCCCACACAAAGAGGTCATCAGCACCCAAGGACTTGAATCCAAGTCTTTGGGATCCAAGTCCTGTGCTCCCTCCACCCGAGGAAACTCTGCCTGAGGGTCAGAATCAGAACTGGAAGGGCCTGGGCTCCTTGGAAATATTAGGGGGTGCTTTTCCAGCCATAAGATAATGTGATAATATTACTTTACATTTGTACCAAAATTCCCTTTTATATTGAGAAGATTGGCTTTAACCTTCACTCTGCCACTGATTTACTATGTGATCTTGGGCAAGTCACTTCTCTTTTAGGGGCTTTAATTTCTGGATTTGTAAGTGACAGATTTGATGTTTGTGGTCTATAAGTCTTTTTTTGGCAGCAGCCTTGAATTTTTCTGGTAGATTCCTTGATCTATGGACATGCAGAGTTAGGAGAATTGGGAGTGCCTCCCACCCCGCCACCCGACTCCGTCTGGCAGGTTGTAAGGGTTGCATTGTCTAAAGACAATTTAAAAGCAATCATAAAACAACTAAAAGCCACCTTCATTTTCAAGTCTAAACAATGTTAGTAATAAAAACTTATCTCCACTGGGACAGATAGCTTCCTCCCCTACCTTTTGATCCATCATTGCCTTATTCACAGAGCACACAGCTATTGCCGCTAGAGGTTGTTATGCCCTGTCTTAGAAATGAATGTGTTGAAGACACAAAGAAGGCAAGTGTCAGAACCCATGTCATGCCAACAGTGGCTTTGGATTCCTAATTCTTAATCCAGGGCTCTTTCCTCCAAGTCATATCCTTTGTGAACTGAGCATGACAATGGCCTTCCCAGGACAGGCAGAGGAAAATCTCCTGGCCTAGAGGAAAGCATTTCCTGGCTCTTCCAATAGTGTAAGGGGTCTGGTTTTCTAATTTTATAAAAGCACTTGTGCATAGTAGCACCAGTGCAAACACTCTCAGGTCCATCAGTTAGAAACAATCAAATAGTTAGTTAGGCTTCAGGCATAAGAAATCTGGGCTCAAATTCCAAACCTGACTCATAAACATCATGTAAACCCGGGCAACTTTTGTAAAATGGGGTTAATATTACTTTGAACAAAATGTTGTCAGAAAGAGTGGATAGATAACTTTCATTAACTCTCTAGTTCGGTGCCTGGCTCGCATGTGTGAGTCTTCTGTTTCTAATGCGGTGGTTAAAATGAACAGCCAGCTTGTTCCAAGTATTCAAGCACATGGAGGGTGAAGATCCCTCTTGCCCCAGGGTTCCGAGGGTGGGAGAGTTACAGAGGACCTCAGCCCCAGCAGTTCTGTGCTTCCATAATTCAACCCACGTGGGTAACTTGGTGTGTGGGTACAGGCTGTGCTGTGGCTTCAGTGCATGCGAGCTGGGAGCACGGCTGGGGAGGCCAGCTACAATTTTAGCTCCAGCATGGAATTTCCTGGTTTTGGGGGGTCTGGAGTCCGAACTTTCTCTGGTGCTGGTGCTGCTTTTGCTGCCAGAACCAGGCGGTAGACACAGTTTATTTCCACCCGACCGCCCAGGGTGAGGCAGGAACCCTCCTCCTGGGCCCTCTAGCACGTGGTGCTGGCCAGGGCCTCCTGAGCAAGTTCCAGCAACTCCTTCCTGTGCGAACGCCTGTGGGTTCTGACCATCACATTGCTCAGTCAGGCCTGGGTGGAGAACTGTTTGTCTCTGCCTGGAAAGGAGGAGGCAGAGTTCACAGCTTCCCTAATAAAAGGTTAGTTATCCTGCCCCTGGGTCCTGAAATCCAGTTAAAAAGTTGTGGCTTTCAAGTACCTTGATTTGTACCCAAGTGGAAAAGCCCTTGTGGTTCCTGAATGACTTACGGTCCCAAGTTACAAGAAATAGAATTCACATCTGGCTAATGAAAGCAAAGTAAAAAATACATATATTTTTTGAAGTATATAGTGGATAGTTCAGAGAAGTAAAGGAAAAGCTGCACTTCTCAACCTTGAGAAGGATAGAAATCAGGAGAGCTTGAGGGAATCTCAGCAATAGGAATGCATGGGAAATCTCAAAAAGTGCCTCTAGAAATATAGTTCCAATGAGTTATGAATTTTTATACTTGACTCAAGATTCAAATTCTCTCAAAGAGGGAGTCCAATGGGCCAGGGTAAAGAAGTGACAACCTCTCAACTTTGCATGTCCTGAAATATAACTTGATTGTTTGTTGTTCGTCTGATGTTCAAATTCTTGGAACCAACTCACAGTAACCAAACTCATAAACAATGGATGCGTAAACCAGATAACTTTGAACCAATGTACAGTCACCTTTACTTTCCAGGTGAATATATTTCTTCTGTTTATTATCAAGGATCTCTTCCTCTACTTCTTCCCTGGTGTGAACATTCAACAAAAATGTTAGAAAGTTGTTCAGTGAACTTGGAGATGAGTGAACTTGAGGGGCAACTTTATCCAGTCCAGAGAATAACTATGGCCATCTTTTTTCTTGTTCCATTTTTTTTCCCTTAGGCTTTATTCATATTACTCCTCATTGCTACCGCATTCAGTGAGGATACAAAATACCTGCTGGGTGTCTGAATTTCCAGTCTGGAGGGCTCACCAAGGCTACCCCAATGAGACTCACAGTTGATTGCTTTCACCCTAAAAAAGTCAGAGTGGTTCTTCCTCTCCTTATAACTGGAAAATGTCTTCTTTAACCCTGTTATTCTTTCCACAGCTAATGTTGTGCATAACACACACATCTGTGCTGTTGTTGGAGGCCTTCAAGGAGGACTGTAGAAATTATTTGTAGCCAGTATTTTACTGATAGAGAGTGGAGACCAATATGACAGAGCAAGAAAGTGCATCATTTTTATGCTATTTCACTGAGCTGTTTTCGTAAACCACACCCTGCCCCACCCCATCCCATGTCAAAACAGAAATAAAAACAAAATGAAAAGATCCTACCAGACCATAAATCTTAAACACATGTTAAATACAACAATTAAGAATAGGTGTTCTTCAAAAGGTATGAAAGATGCTCTTCTGGGCTAGTGTGTGTATTTTGAAACTGTACTTGGTTGTGTGAGACAGTTGGGTCCTCACATACCACAGCCTGCAGGATTTTTCTTATTCAAATCAGACTCAGATTGCTTCAAGAATTGCAAGACTATTAAAGACACATTGATAATATGTAAAAGAGACATTTGTGTAGGTTGTTAAGTTAAACAGGAAACATGAGGCCTTAGGCTGTGTCTGGTTCTGTGTGATGCCAGGAAAGTAGATATTTCCAAATATAGACAGACTGTGTGACACTTCAAATCATGTTGCATTAAATAACACCCTCCCCCCACCTCCACTCTGTAAATCAGAGTTCAGACTTCTAGCAATTCCAAACATCTGGAAAAATACACAGGAAAATAATTTAGGAAATAGATAGATAGATGGATACGGATGCAAGAGCATCAGGTGATGAAACATCCACAAATCAGCAGCAGGAATATTAGCTCTCGTGGGGTAGTGTATCTGTATTTTATGAAGGAATGAAAGGAAGACAGGAAGCCAATTAGGAGAATGCTGTAGAAGATAAATGAGTCCTGGGTACAAAATTCATCTCCCCAAGGAGTTCTCAAGAGGTTAACTTGAGGAAGACGGTGGTGGCTGCTTCAAGTTCTGGGCACCCACTGCCCTTTGCGCTGCCCTGTTGGTCTTAATGTTGTTCTATTCTGTCATTTGAGACCCAAGGCAATGGATCACGATCATA
The DNA here is from genome assembly GCF_059928025.1 of Delphinapterus leucas. Taxonomy (NCBI): domain Eukaryota; kingdom Metazoa; phylum Chordata; class Mammalia; order Artiodactyla; family Monodontidae; genus Delphinapterus; species Delphinapterus leucas. The sequence continues at coordinate 69,118,709 of NC_143143.1, read as the reverse complement.
AAGTCACCAGTTCAAGGAAGTCTTTGTTGTGCTGGGATCTAGAAGGATTGGGAATAAGCTAAATCTTACTCATGTCTCAGATGATTTCAATGTGTTTTGGATGCCTTATACTGAGGGGACACAAACCAGCCCATATTAGTCATGTAGGGATGGGTAGTAGCAAGTTTAATCCTTAATCCTGTAGGAAAATACATCATCTTGATGTTGCACATATGAGGTCCAAGGCATATCTAACTGTTCCAGAGGAATAATTCAAAGATGAGAAAGCCAAGCTTCCGAAGAACACAAAGAAAAGTAGTAAATGATGCAAGTACCCACAAAGGAAGCACTTTGGGGGAAAGGACAGTAGCATGGTTCTTTGATGAGAGCTCCATAATTTTTCTGGAGAGAATCTGCTGCTATTAGTTTATTAGAAATGTTATTCTTGACAAAAAGGTGGCAGTAAGAATAATGCTGTAGCTACATCCTTGGAAATATGTAAATGGTTGGCAAAGAAACAGTTTACAGGCCCCCACATACCAGCCAGAGAAAGCCCAGTGAGGTATCAATATAAGTTTGATGGAAGGAATAATCAAAAGGGAATAATCTAAGGGGAATAATCAAAATAGCTGTGGAGGTTAAATCAAGAGTATAATGGATAAGAAAATGGGGAACCTAAACTTAAGAAAAAAACAGTAAAAGCAAAATTAGGAGAAAATGAAAAATTATTGTTGGAATATTTTGGGGAGTGTGGAGTTGAAGGAAATAAATGGCTAGAGGACAGTGAATCAGAAATACAGCCATGCAGAGTGAATGTGATAGAGGTCTGTTTTTTATGGAGAGCTTAGTGTCTGGGACTTGGTTTTAACCCCCATCCTATCATCTAGAGGTAGGGAGCCGAGAACTAGGCATAGGGGGATGGGAACATCAGTAAATGGATAACAGCTACAAAAGGACCAGATGTTGGGTATATTTTCATGCAGTAGAATGCTTGGTTTTGGTGGGTTTAAGTGCTAAGTTATCATGGATGAGCGAAGGTTCTGAATCTTCTATATGTGGATTATAGAGGCTACATCTTAGCTTCCTTCTTTAACTCCAAATTGTCAGTGGACTACTGAATGGTGACTTCAAGTTACACTCTTGCTGAGCACAGAACCTGGGCTGACATAGAAGGAGCTGCCTCCATTGATAAACTAACTTTGGTTCTGCAATTGGCAAAATGAAAGACTGGACTTGCCCCATTTTAGATGCCATGTTTACTTACTGGTGAGGGAGCACAGATTATTTCTGGGTGTCTAAAGACAGACTTTCCTACAGATCTCTTTTGTACAATGAAAAAAAAAATGCTCTTTTCATAGCCACAGACTTGGTAGAGCAGAGATTTCTCCAGTATTCTTGGGCTTAAGCTCTGGAACTGGTGTGTGATGTGCCTTCTTACCCCATTACCTCATGATGTGCACACGAGACGAGGGAATGGGGAACCATGGACCAAAAGGGCGATGTGTGACAACTTGAAAGACATTGAATAAAAGAGGCATTTCTGCAAAGTGAAGACCTTACAAGGAGCAGGAGAGTAGTTTCTCTGGCTTAGACAATGCATGTTTGTTAAGAGATGGCCACACGACCATATCTACACCTTTATGAGGAAGATAAAGATGATTGGAAAGGCTTTTCAAGAGAAAGGATTTTAAGGAAGCAAGAGTCAAGGCCGAGAGGTCAAACAGGTTTCACCTCTCAGAGAAAATTTAATGGATCCACAGGAGGGATGTAAAGAGGTAGGTTATGTTGTGATAGATTAGCATTGTTGCCATGAATATGAAAATAAGAAGGAGTTGCCTATGTCTTGCTACATGACCATGGCATCCTTGGTCAGTGTGGGCCTTTGGTCCCATCGAATCTGAGAGTCACTCTGTAGGGCTTTAGTTCTTAGGATTTTCTAAGAAAAGGAAAAATGGAAAGACAAGACAAGACACTAACATGTACTGAAGACCTATCACATTTTAGTCATGGGAGAAAGTGGGTTGAATGGCCCTATTTATAAGACAAGGGTAGATTTCTTCATTAAAAAAAAATCTGTTGGGTAAAATTGGATATAGAGAGTTGGTGCTGGGAGAGTTTTCTCTATATCCAATTTTAGAGATGGGATAATAAACATATAGATAATAATATAAACATATAGATAATAATGGCTTGGCAATTAAAAAAAATGAAGACAACTTGTCTTGGCTACAGACCCTCACCCTGTCATTTAGGGGTAGGGGCAGAATTAGGCAAGAGGGATGGGAACCTTAGCGTATGAGTGGCAGTTGCAAAAGGATGGGGTGACATGTATCTCTTAGTGCAATGGAGTGTTTGGTTCTTATATGTTCAAGTGTTAGGTCACCATGGATGGGACAAGGTTCTGAATCTTCCATGTGAGCATTGGGAGAAAGGTCACCTTATGTCAGTAAGGCATGAAACTTGAGCTCTAAGAGAAATTCTTTGAGAAAAGTTTCAATTAAAAATCTTTGGCAATTTGTGTATTTGTCAACATATTAAAGCTCTTTGAGTCCTAAATTCTATGTAGTGAAAAATCCCTGGTTAATTTTTCCACCAAATTATTTCACTAAAGAACTGTTTTTTTCTCACAGTACCATGGAATGGGTAGAAAATGTCCCCTGGAATTCTGACATAAGCAAATGCCACCCTGATAAGCAGAATAAAATTGTTTTGTCATATTATGTTGTCTAAGTCCATCTGGGCTGCTATAATGAAATACCACAAACTGGGTAGCTTCTGTGTTTATAACAACAGAAATTTATTTCCCACCATTCTGGAGGTTGGAAGTTGGAGATCAGGGTGCCAGCACGGTCAGGTTTTAGTAATAGCCATCTTCCAGCCTGCAGACTGCTGATTTCTCATGTGTCTTCACCTAGTGGAAGGGCCTAGGGATCTCTGTGGGGTCTCTTTTATGAGAGAACTTATCTCATTTATGAGGACTCTACCCTAATGTCTCCAAAGACCCCTCCTCCTCAGACCATCACCTTGGGGGTTAGGATTTTAAAGTATGAATTTTGAGGGAGACACAAAACAGCCAGACCACAGCATATGCCTACAGATTCTATGCCTCTGGGACAGATTCTGGCGACCCAGAATACTTGATGGCCGGTGAGTGATAAGGAGAGATGTCTTCCTGGGCAAACAGCTCCGTATCGGGAAGAGTTTTTCACTTTTCATCCCAGAGCTGGGTGTTTCATCCACAGAATCTCCTTATGACGTTCGTCTGCTCCTTTCCTTCCTGAGTTCCCAACTCACTCACCATCAGCACCACGAAGGGACAAAGTGAGGCACATGGGGTCAGAAGGATGTGATTGATCCCTGATGCTGAGGGGCACCCACCCGGCATTTCATTTCAGAGCCATTTCTGTGGGTTAATGAAGACGTAAGCTCCCAGCCTCAGCTACACTATGTACAAGAACTGCTTATGGCCTGTTCCATCTCAGTGACTTTTATGGTGATACTTAAACCAAAATGGTGAACTATTACACTTCATAGCCTTCAAATAAAAGCAGGATGTTAAAAAGTAGGGGCCATAACCTCTGATTGGGCTGAAATGGCTTGTAATCTTGAGACGACTTAGTTCGGTTCCCCAGGGCCAGGGCCCAGGGCACTGTGTCAGAGCCAGACAATGAATTGTGGCGTCTCTCGGCCCAGGCTATGCGCTCGTGGGAAGCAAGCATCCCGTAGTAATGGTGTGGTGATGAGCATAAAGCTGTGTTAAATCAAAGATGCTTGTGAGAGGGGGTGGGGACGGGAAACAGAGAAACAAGTCATGCTACCGTTTTGCAAGGCAGTGAGCTTGGAATCCTGCTCTCCAAGCCTTGCTGGAGAGACCCTGTCCAGAGCCTGGTTTTCCTTAGATGCAAATGTGGCCTCAGAATGTGTTCGTGCCCATTAGTGGAAACCAGAAGGCTACTCAGACCCTCAGCCAGAAGCCCAGGGTGTGCAACAGGGATAACGCAACCCATGCTGGTGCCTGAAAATAGTTCACTCTTTGATGGTGTTATTCATTTAAATGAATGAATACCACCTTTTGTCTTTTGTTTGCTTGTTTAAGTGAAAGTTACATGAGCACAAGAAAAAGTTCAAATACTATTTGTCTTAGTTTGGGGTCTCTCTAAAGCAGATGCCGAGAGAAGGATTCGGGTGCAGGTGGTTTATTTGGGAGGTGATCCCAGGAAGCATGGTGAGGAACTGGGGAGTGAGACAGGGAAGGCGGAATGCCAGTAAAGGGGGTGTGAAAATGGGAGGGGGGGCTGCTGTGGATAACTGGGGTACAGTCCACAGAGACCCATGAGAAGCTGTGAAGAACACACTTCAGAGAAGTAGGAGTGTTTATCCATAACTGCTGTCCCTCATGAGTTGAGGTCTGCTCACAGGGGCTTCTGACCTGGGCCAAGCCAGCAGAGCAAGAAAAATCCTAGGGGCAAGAGGAAGAGAGAGAGAGAGAGAGAGAGAGAGAGAGAGAGAGAAGGCTTGAGGACCTTGAGGTCGAAGCCAAAGTAATGTATATGGGAACTGTAGGCAAAGCTGTAGGTAATCTTTGGGGTGGGCTGAGGCAAGCCAGGAGCAGCAACCACTATGGCACTAAGTAATAGTAATTTTTTCCTTTTCCTGAAAAGGAAAAAAGGACCTTTCTTTCTTCTTGTCAAATAAACCCAATTCCCATTTCCCAGTATGAACTACATGTAACAGTTTCTAATGTGGAAACTCTCTCTCTCTCTGTATATATATAATATATACATAGTAAGTATATTCTATATGTATATTTTATATATTCCTACAACTTTGTTTTCAAAATAATACATAAGTACCTACCTCATCCTTTGTGACAGTTATATAGTATTCTACAGAAAAGATATACTATAATTTTTTGTGGTCTATTTTAATAAATTAGAATGAAACTAATTCATGAAATGCATAATAAAATGGAATTTAACATGTATATCTTTTTTTTTTTTGGAATTTAACATGTATATCTTTACAGACTTTTCAACCACCTGGCAGGACAGAGCTCAGTCACTGCTATTAGATTAGGTGACTCTCATCCATTTGGTACTAGATGCTGTGTGACCCAGGATGTCACAAAATTCTCTGTGCTTTAGTCTTTAGTATCTAAGGAGTCCAAGTACACAGAGTACTTACCTAAAAGATTTGTGGAGAGGATCAAATTTCATCATTTGTGAAAAGAGCTCAGCATATCAGAAAAGTTCAATAAACATTAGCTGTTAGCATTATATTCCACAAACAAAACAAAACAATCCTTTGTCAGGCCACATGTGTTAAAGAAAATAAGAAAAGGAATCAGTCATTGTAATCACACGAGCTCTGTTCGAACTTTAAAAAGTATTTGAGTACATGTTCTTTATATTATCTAAGCACTGATTATATGTTAGCAACAGGATCAGGTGTTTCAGATGTGTTACATCAGTTAATTCTTACAGAAGTTGATGGCTATCTTCAGTTCCTTCTCTCTCTGTACTTGTGATGCTCCTTGCATTGAGAGGTGGAGTCTAATTCCCATCCTTTTGTTTCTGGACTGGCTCTAGAGATCTTCTTGACCAACAGAATGTGGTGGAAGCAACTTTCTGGGACTTCCAAGACTGTGCTATAAGAAGAAACCTTAGAGCTTCCACTTGAGTTTTCTGGAATGCTCATACTGGGGGAAGCCATCCACACGGGGGAAAATCTGACTATCATGGACCCACCATGCTGTAAGGGAGCCAAGCTAGCTATGTGGAGTAACCGCTTGGAGAGAGAGATGCTGAGCTAGCACCCAATCATTTCAGCCATGCCAGTGATCCTAGAGACCAAGTATCAGAAACTTGAATAAAGAAGCATTCAGATATCTCCAGCCCCACCGGCATTTGATTGCAAGTGCTCCAGATACCCTAAGAATTGTTCAGCTGAGGATTTCAAACACCAGAACCATGCAAAATTAAGAGTGGTTTGTTACAAAGCAATCTATCCCTGAAATTGACACATAGATCAAAATGCAAAAGAAGGGCACCCCAGGCTCTGCTTTCCTCATCATCAAACTCATTTTTCAACTTCATTTCATCCACCAATTATGCAGCAGTTTTTGATGTAATGTAGAGACAATCTACCTTCCATAATGCCAGTTAGTAGTTTCACGAAATAATCGGAAGGTGTTGTCCCCATATGTTCATGCAAACACTTCAAATGCCACTACGACTTTTGGTTTAGAAGAATTTTACACAGGAGAAACAACTCTGTGATGTATTTCCAAGTATATAGGCAGAGCTCTTATAATTAATGCATTTATATTGTTTTTAGCAACAAAATTTGTAACAGAGAAGATGTTTTCCAACATTCATTTTCAAAACACTCTCTCCATAGCCTGTTTCATTTACTGAATAGATACTTTGTTCCTTGTTTTTAAAATGTCACCTTAACCTTGAAGTGAGAGGTTATATTTATTATTATTATTAATATCATTGTTATTATTATTATTAAATTATCTGATAAGTGACATTACACTGACAGGTATTTCAGTGGCAGAAACATTGTTTGGAAACTTAAAACACTTGTCATTTTATAAAAGAAAAATAAATAACCTTAAAGCTAGCAGCTCTTGAAGTTCTTTGCTACATTATGAAAATTATTTTTATTGTCACTATCTCATTATAAAGGTAAACATTCTTTTGTGTTTTAAAGATCTTTTACAAAATTAAGCACATGATAATAAACTGTAAACATTTTTGCACACCTACGACTTCAACTATTTTATTTTTTTGCTATAGATGTAATGATCTAGTCTATGAATTTCATATCCAGAGCTTTCTTTGTAACCTTACCTGGAGTTAAAAAGAAAAATAAATCCCACCCAATTAGTCACTCTATCAGTAGATCCACTTATAGTTATTTCATAAAATATTGGTTTCATAACAAAGTCATGTATTGCTGAAATATTTTTTTCTCCATTACATATATTCTTCAGTGATAAAAAGAAGTTTATTCTGTGTTACATGTCACAAATTCCACAAGGAAAGGAACGTTAGAAACATCTATACTTTCACCCAACTGTACAGCGGACCTCACACACCAAATAATTTCTTTTAACACTTGACTCTTCAGATCTTCAGCAAGGTTTTCTCTGCATCTTCTAATGGAATCTGCTGACAAAGGAATACGTTTTTATTTGTTACCATACTGTTTTCTGTGTAATCTTTCAGCTGTTTTTCTTGTGTTGGGAAGATTGAATATTTTCTCCAGTGACTTTTTTTGTTGTTGGCTTTGCTAATAAGCAGTAAAACTCAAAACAGGCTTCTAAACATTTAACGGTAAGTTTAGTGAAATTTTGTCAAGTACTTCATTGGCTATTGCGTGACTTTAAACATGGATGGAAATATATAGTCTTGTTTCCATGTTCTGGACGCTTAGTTTCCAAATGTCTTGAAAAGTATGCCTGATCATGCAAGCTTTTTGGTTCATCTTGTAGGGGACAGATTAAAAGGTAAAAACCCAAGGTCTAGGGAGGCCGGGGGAGAGACAGTCACAATAAACCAAGCAGAGCTGATGAAATTAAAGTTGAGCAGGAGTTTTGGGGATAAAGAAGACGTCTGAGAGAGGCTCCCCAATAGTTCGAGCTTTGTTATGTAAATCATATTTGATAATAATTATTACTGTCATCCTATAAAAAGCGTTTTGAGATTGCAAGAAATAAGTAAAAGTAATTCAAATCTTTCCTCACTTTGGAGTTATAAAGAAGAAAACAAATAGTCAAGAGATGATAATTTCTCTACTGAGGTCTCTGTAGGGCTTGATAAAGTGGAATAAGCAGAAAACTATAAGAAAACATTAAAAAATGTTTCCCTTTATCCAATATTTTCAGTATTTCCCATATCCGTGGCAGTTTCTCTTTCACAAGTTTCTCCTCTTTCTGAACTCAAACAAGCAAATATTTAACCTTGATGACCTTTCACCTGGAAGTGTTCTTCTCATCCTTTCTCATTGGCCCATTGTCATCTCTTCTCTGGATTTCCCTTCTCATTTCAGTGTCTACCCTGCTGTCCTTCAGCGAATGTTCCCCTCTGATCTTCAAAATAGGACCTAGGCAAGAGAGGGTGGGGAGCTTGAGGGAGCAGTGAAAGAAAGGGACGTCACTAGAATCCTTGTTAATGATTAGGGGAAGGAAAAGAGCCTGGGAACCCTCTTGTGTTGTTTTATTTTCCTTTGCCTTATAATAAACAACACGCAGACTTGACGGTCATAAACTTGACCCTTCTCAGAGATTGAGCCTGTGATTTAAGGAGCTATGGGAGTGTGTGGTGTGGTTGACAAGGAGTCCTGGAGGGCAGCAGCCTTAGATGAAGGAGCTGAGACAGTGATTTCACCTAAGAATTCCTTCAGATAAGTCTTTGGGGATTGAAATTAATGCTTGCCCAATGAATGTAGCAAACGTTCTTCTCTCTGTCTCTTTTTCTCGTGGCAGAAAAGGAATATCATGGCTAAGGGAGCAGGGGAGGTACGGAGAACTCCCAAAGCAATAGGGGTTGTTAATGTGAGCTGTTCATGTGTCTAACTCCCATTCTGAAGCATCAACTCTCTGTGGACAGAGATGTGCTGATTTCTTATATTCCTGGTGCCCAGCAGTAGAGGAGCTTAAAAAGGTAATTTCTCCTTCACAAATTTCTTCACCTTCCAAATTTTCTTTATTTTTATAAATATAAAAATTTATAAAATTTTCTATTGCTTGCTATAAATGAATGAATAAATGAATGAATGAAAGAGTAAGAGAAAGAAGAGACATCTGAGTGTTAGCTTCAAAAGCAAAGGTGCTTCCATATAGATTGCATCCATGTTTGTCAAGCTTCCTATTGTTTCCTCACACCTTTCTGTTGCTTTGGCAAAATCCAGGTTGCACAGGTACCTGGCTGCTCCATCCCATTGGCTTACAGCCAGAGAAACAGTTTATTTCTTAACAGTCCCAGCCCCCTTTCTGCACACCTCTCCCCCTACCAACATACATTCATCCAATCCCATCCGCCCACCCATCCTCACTTCTTTCCTACCTAATGAGCACTTTCATCTATTAGGTAGATTTAGAGTTTTGCCAAGCTTGCTTCTTATTTCTAATCCACCTCCCCCACCCCCTTCCTTCCTCTCTCTCTTTTCAGGTTAATTTTTCTGATTATATGCAACGCACTGCAGCCATGTTAAGACACCAACTGAGTTTCCACTTGGAGGCTTGGAGGAAAGATTACCATTAAAACGTGACTTCCATCCACTCAGCTGAAATTACTATTGATTGCCAAAGAAAAATATTTGTGCTGTGAAGCTGGGAGCTATGATGTTGAACCATATTAACATAATGTTAGCATAGCTACGGGTGTTTAGTAGCACGCAATCAGATTTGAAATGAACGTTGATTATAGATGGAGATTAATGTTCACATATTCATAGGAACACAATGAGAAGAGCAATTTCTTTTCTACTACAGATCAATGGTTTCCCCATTCAATTATACAGCTGTAATAATTGCATTATGCTGAAATATTTTTAATGGCTAATTTCTTTCCTTTTGTGTGTGTGTGTATGAGATCTTTTGTCAGTGATAGCTTCTGCCGCCCGAGGACAGCATAAGATGTTTTAATCACTGGTGTCGTTTTGCAAGCTTTGACCAAGCCAGTAATTTCCCCCTTCTCCCCTTCTTTGCTATCCTCTCTTATTATCATCCAGAATCACTTCCTGGTTGATTGAAACAGAGGGACTTGCCTCTAGTCCTTTTGTTTTTTTTCCTTTTTTTTTTTTTTAACATCTTTATTGGAGTATAATTGCTTTACAATGGTGTGTTAGTTTCTGCTTTATAACAAAGTGAATCAGTTATACATATACATATATCCCCATATCTCTTCCTTCTTTCATCTCCCTCCCTCCCACTCTCCCTATCCCACCCCTCCAGGTGGTCACAAAGCACCAAGCTGATCTCCCTGTGCTATGCGGTTGCTTCCCACTAGCTATCTATTTTACATTTGGTAGTATATATATGTCCATGCCACTCTCTCCCTTTGTCCCAGCTTACCCTTCCCCCTCCCCATATCCTCAAGTCCATTCTCTAGTAATTGCCTCGAGTCTTTTCTTCACTTGTTCTGAGAATGAAGACAAAACTAGAAACCTACAGGGCCATGGAATGCTCCATCCTTTCTGCACATTTGCTGGGGGAGAAGTTGATGAAGAGTCACAAACATGATGTATAGGATGCCCCTCCTCCAAAGATTCTTGTTGTGTCTTTATAGATGCACATAAATAAATAATTTTGGAGCCATTCACTGATTAAAAAGCAAATGAAAATGCTAGTGCCTTCACTACTCAAAGGGAACTCTGAGGACTGATGAAACATCGATGTCTATATTGTAAAGATATATCAGTAAGACGGAGATCAGCTCTGTTTCTAGAAATAGTGATGACCTCCTGCTTCCAGGACAGATCTCAGAGGAAGTCTGCCTGGTGTTTTCTTCTTTAGATGAGCACCGTCTTATGGTAGAGTCATGATATCCCTGCCTCATGCCCTTCTCAGCTGTTCTGAGGGTGAAGGCTGGGATTTCTCTCATCTGGTTTCTTGCATCCTTGTGCATTAAGCCTTGTTCAAACTTAGTTGAACAGAGTGTGGCACAGCAGAAAGAAAGCCAAATGTAAAGATCTGCCTGTAAATGGAGGCTCAAAGGGCACTGCCCACTTGTGCACCCTTGGGCTAGTCATTGACAATTCGTAACCTCAGTCTTTCCCCACTGGAAGGTAGAACACTTAACACCTAACTCACAAGGTCATGGTGAAGAAGAAATGAAATTGAACTTGAGCCACAGTGAGTGTAGCAGAGCTTCAGGTGGCCGGTACCTCATCTCTCAGCCCACCTTTGATTTCAGGTGCTGTTGCGGAGTCCAGGGTAGAAGACTCATGTTGACAGCACCTCGCCTTAGGTGCTTGATGAACTTCTTTCTGCTTTTCTGACTCAAGGTCTTTTTCAAAGTCTCTGGAGCCTACTCAGCCCTCTCCTGAAAGGGTAGGAGAATTAACACCCTCAGGAGCTATCCTTAGCCAGTGTGGAACTGAAGCAGGTAGATAAATGCCCCAATCTCCCAGAGGTCCCACAGAGTTAAAATCTGAAACCATAGCAAACACTCTTAGGTTGGCATTTCCTCTCTTCCTGACATGTACCCAGCTCCTTCAATTCTGTCTCCGGAGATCACTCTCCACATAAATTTCCTGCACCCAAACTCTTTCTAATTCTCTGCTCTCAGCAGGGGAATCCAAACTAAAGCAGTAAGTTTAGAGACTTACATAAGGCTTTGGAGACAGACTGACCTGGCTTACCTGTCTCTGTCACTCATCTACCATGTGATCTCAGGCAATAACTTCCCATCCTGAGCTTCTGTTTTCTCATCTGTAAAATGGGTATACTAATAAAATCTGTCTCAAAGGCTGAATGAGATCTTGCAGGCAAGCATTTAAATAATCTTATTTTCTATCATTAATATTTTTATTAAAAGTGTCTAGCACAACATGAACACTCAATGAAATGTAACTTCCCTTCTGTCTTTTATGCTTGAGACAAAATAGATCTGGGAATAATAATAACAATAATAACAATCAATATGTACATTTTTCCCCCCATGGTCTGCAATACTATATTTGCTGCTCTGCTATATACAAAGAAGCAAGGCTGGATACAGCTTTCATCATCAGGGGTTTTGCAAAGTCTTGGCCATCAATTTTATTCTCTAGAGCTTTTAAAAACACACCTCCAAGGAGAGAGAGGATTTTGTGCTCCCGGTGCCCTCTCCATGCGGTACAAGCTGTACAGGAAAAAAAATACTTCTGCTACTCAGTGATGAACAGGATATAAGAATGCTACCTGATCTATATATTTTTCAATCACTTACTGGCATTTTTGGAAAGCATGCAAACCTAGGGAACTGGTTCAGGGCAGGCATACTAGGCTGTAGATAGCTGGGGTTTGATGTGCAGTATTAGGTAGAGGCACGTGGCCCTCAGGAAAGATGCTTCTTTTCTGTGGCCCTACCAGAAGCCAGTATTTTATGTTATTTAGTTTCTTATTCCATTACTCAAAAAAAAAAAAAAAGCTTATGAAGTGGTTACTATGTGCTAAGCAATGTGCTCATTGCTGGAGATAGAATCTTGAGCACATGGACTTACTTCCTGGTTTATTTTGTTCTTATTATATAGAGAAGGACAACTAATCACTCACATAAGTATATATAAGATTGCAACTCTGGTGATAAGAAGAAGTTCTTATAGGAGAAGAGAGAGCTTCAGAAGCTAGGAAGACCCTAAAGGACTGTGAAACATAAGCTAAGACCTGAAAGAAGAACAGGAACTAACTGGGCTGGGCGAATAGCATGGCAGGGATGAAGAGGTCATTCCAGTTAGAAGGATGTACAGCCTTTGTTATAGTCTATCTCCCTTTATTTTTCTTTATACTACTCTTTGCTGCCATATAAATTATGTCTATTCTTTATTTTTTGTCTCTTCCACTAGAATTTAAAGTCTTTGAAAGCAGGGGCTTTGTGTGTATGGACCATTTCTCTAGCTCCATGTATGGATATGTGTGCAACAGCCCTGGGGATTGAGGGAACATGGCATGCAGCGTTCAGAGCTGAGCTCTCCCAAGCCCTAAGTCCTTTCCCATGAGTCCTCTGCTTTTGGGAGGTTGGACATTGGGCCCCTTTACTCAACATTCAACACCATCTGTGAGTTCGTGTATTTAGCAAAAGTGTCATCTTTGGCATGGGACACAGTGTGTTGGGAGTTTGATGGCCACAGTGGTTTACTCTCAGGACACGCTCTATCTCAAAGCGTCAGTTTAAGCCATGGAGATCCACTTCTCTTCCCAGGGACTGGTGTGGAAGTAGGTCTGTGACTGGCTTTAACTGACATAAAGAGAAGGCTGATGGTGGGTTCTAGAAAGGCTACCTAATCCTTAAGAATACATCATAATAGATGGTCTTCTTCTTCCTCTAAATGTTTTCATGTCCGGATGTAAACTCTCAAACTGTCTGGCCAGAGGGGAACCATCTTGAGGATGAAGATAGCAGAGCAGAACAATGGAAAGCACCTGGGTCTTTGGCAGAGTGGTTTAACCTCTGAATTAGCTAAACTTCAGGTCTTCCTACCTCTGGCTTATTCATTTAGTCCCATTGGGTTTTCTCCCACAGCTGAAAGTGTCCTTAAAACTCACCTTACCGGCTACTGACATCTGGTACAACTTGGCACTTCACTTTTCTTTATTTCCGTCCTTCCTTCCCTCCTTCTTTTTCATTTGTATTCAGGTGTGCATGACATTTACACCAGTGATGTTGCTGGCTTCCTAAAGTGCACACATTCATACATGGTCCTTGCAGAGCACACGCACTTGCACACGTGCACACACACGCGCACACACACACACACACACACACACTGTTAGTGTAGTCCTAATCCTGGTTGGGCTGAGACTCCAGTAAGTATACATTTATACATCAGAGCATCTCTGTCCTAGGAGCTGCCCATCTTAAGACCACCTTCCGGGTTAATCAAGTCGGCTTGGGTTCGTATTGCTTCAGCTCAACCTGAGGGGAGAAGTGTGGCTCTGGGCAAGTTACTGAGCCTTTCTTAGCTTCAGCTTTCTCATCTGGAAAATGGGGATAACAACAAGACCTAGCTCAAAGGGTTGGTGGGACATGTTAATCTATGGAAAGCACTTAGTATTGAGTCAAACACAGAGTAAGCACTCAATAAACTAAGCATGTCCAGGGTAACTCAGGCAGAAGTTTCCCATTTTGCCTCCTGCCTCATTGTCTCTTTCTCATTGCTCTGCCCCTGGCCTTAGCTCCCTTGAATTGGGTCAAACGAATCTACAGAGGTTGTAACTCATGGTATTATTCCTCTCTATCAGAGTCAAAATGAGATATATAAAAGTGTAAATTATAATTCACTTTTTCCTCTCAGTATCGTCTAATACCAAAAATCTTTCTAATAGGGATCCATCTTTCAGTAAGTATGAACAAGAGAATGATATGTTTCCACATCAACTCGTGGACTGAGCCACAAGATTCCTCTCTCTAAATTTCTATCTCTCTCTTTATCTACGTATATAGATATAGATGTGTGTGTGTGTGTGTGTGTGTGTGTGTGTGTTCTTAGATTTCCTTGTTTGTAAGAATTAGGTAGATTTTCTTCTCTATGAAACATCCATCAAACAATAGCCTGTATCTGCAAAGCGGCACTGACAAAAATTGCACAGGGAAGGGAGTGAGAAGATAAGGGGAGAAGCAGCAAATGAACAGGGTAAATGCTCTAGATTAGCAAAACATGCATCACAATCAATGCCTCATTAAAAATCTAAAACTCAGAAAAGAAGTATCCACAATTTCCTACATTTGTTTGTTCATTACATGTTGTTGATTTTTTTCCAAGAGAAGGAGGTAAACAGAATACAAACCAGCCCTGGCCCCTGCCTCTACCATCTGCATTTATATCTCAGGCCATGGATGGTGAGCTCCAGGAACAAGGCTCCACAGGGCCTAAAGAGTTAAAAGAATTACTTTTGATGCAAATACTTTTTTTCCCCCCTCAAACCAGGAGATATAACAGAATCTTTAAAAGCTTGACTTGGGAATTGGACAGATTTGAGTTTGTTTCTAGATCCTGCTGTTTCCTCACTCTTTGATCTTTGACAAGTTACTTACACTTTCTGAGCCGCTGTTTCCACATTTGTAAAACAGGGGTGCTAATTGTTCCTACTTTGTTCCTAGTCATTGTGAAAAGTAAGTGAGTTGGACTACCTTGCTCACAATCTAACATTTGGCAAATGTTAAATTATAACAACAAGAGCTCTGCAGGATCACCTGATGTGGTGCTCACTACCATTGTTTCTGCTTTACAGAAGAGGAAACTGAGACACATAAAAGTCAAGTAAACTTGTCCCAGATTATATATTCTGGTGAGAGATGGAGATTGAATTTGGAACAAGTCAGTCTGGCTCCAAAGTTCATCTTCCCAACCATGAGGCAGTCCCTCCTCTGCATTAAAGCATTAGAGCGGTGTTTTTTTTTTTTTTTCTTTTTACCTAAAAGTTTAAAGATGAAATGCTTATAATGTAGGTTAGCCAGAAATTTCAGGAACTTTGTAGTCTGGCATTTCAGGCTTCTAACAATCTCATCTCAGTCTGTCTTGTTACTCTTACCCCTACTGAGATTCCCCAGAAGAACTTTCCCTGATTGTCTTTCAGCACAGGTGGTTCTAGCTTTTCTGAAACCAGGAATGAGGCACAGAGTTTAGCAGAATATGTCAGGCTCACTGAAGAGTTGTACAGTCCATAAGTCTAAGTCAAGTTCCTGCCCTATTGGCCCGGCTTCTTTCTAATGTGTACGGACCCCTGCCTCTAATTAAATGGCAAGACAGCCTCTGGCCTCTCAGCGGCTCCACACTTCTTATGCCATGCCAGCTGGAGCCAGAGCCACAGTGGAGACTAGCCTGTTCAGTAGGGGCTATGCTCTAGGTCTCCTGTAGGGACAGTTCAAGAGCTTAGGTCATCAAGGTCAAACCAGAAGTCAGTGGGGTCAGTCCAACTACCAAATGGAAAGGGTACAGCTCTACATTGGAGTAATGGCAGGGGAAGACCAGAGGCACAGGTCATCAAGACAGAGAAGAAATGGAAGGCTGGCAACCTAGCCCATGGTGAAGACCTTGTGGTGACAAGGTATAGGTACAGAGTGGACCCACCACATATCGGGTTTGTTCCTATCTCATGCTACATCACATTAAACCTGGTTTCTTGATGACATAAACATGCTAGCTAATAGAACTATCTAACCCTTCCCAGGGTATCAGAATTTATGGCACTAGTGCCAGATGGGGTAGAAAGAGGGAGGCATGAGAAGGGTGCAGACATTTGGAGGTAGATAAACAATTTAATGTCCAGAGTTTAGTGGCATGAGGAATGCATATACTCTAGTGTAAAATGGTCATAACCTGAAAGGTGTCATTTCTTCTACAAAAGTCTTAGAGAAGTTAATAGATCCATAAAACATCATTAATGATATTAGGATATTTGGGGACAGAGCCCTAACATTTTACTGGACTCCTAGGTGCAAGATAGATCCGAAATTTATATTTGATAAAATAGAGTGCAGGAAATAAATCTCAGTTTCAGCTATCACTCTGGCAAAACTTCTCATTTAACTCAAAACAATGAGTTTCAATATTGCAGTTCCTATGTAATTTTAAGGTAGGGGTTGACAAACTTTTTCCGTAAAGGGCTAGATCATAAATATTTTAGGCTTAGTGGACCATCTTATCTCTGCTGCAACTGCTTAAACGTGCTGTTGTAATGCAAAAGCAGCCACAGATGATATGTAAATGAATGAGTGTGTTCGTGTTCCAATAAAACTTTACTTACAAAAACAAGTGGTGGGCAGATTTTGGACCATGGTTTGCCAGCCCCTTTCCTAAAGCCTAGCAATCTTTAAAAGAATCATCACTTGATTCTTCCAATCCAAGAACATGGTATATCTCTCCACCTGTTTGTGTCTTCAATTTCTTTCATCAGTGTCTTATAGTTTTCTGCATATAAGTATTTTACCTCCTTAGGTAGGTTTATTCCTAGGTATTTTATTCTTTTTGTTGCAGTGGTGAAGGGGATTGTTTCCTTAATTTCTCTTTCTGATCTTTCATTGTTAGTGTATAGGAATGCAAGAAATTTCTGTGCAGTAATTTTGTATCCTGTGACTTTACTAAATTCATTGATTAGCTCTAGTAGTTTTCTGGTGGCATCTTTAGGATTCTCTATGTATAGTATCATGTCATCTACAAACAGTGACAGTTTTACTTCTTCTTCTCCAATTTGGATTCATTTTATTTCTTTTTCTTCTCTGATTGCCATAGCTAGGACTTCCAAAACTATGTTGAAAAATAGTGGTAAGAGTGGACACCTTTGTCTTGTTCCTGATCTTAGAGGAAATGCTTTCAGTTTTTCACCATTGAGAATGATTCTTGCTGTGGGTTTGTCATATATGGCCCTCATTATGTTGAGGTAGGTTCCCTCTTTCTGGAGAGTGCCCACTTTCTGGAGAGTTTTTATCATAAATTGGTGCTGAATTTTGTTGAAAGCATTTTCTGCATCTATTGAGATGATCATATGGTTTTTATCTTTCAATTTGTTAATATGGTGTATCACATTGATTGATTTGTGTATATTGAAGAATTCTTGCATCCCTGGGATAAATCCCACTTGATCATGTTGTATGATTCTATTAATGTGTTTTTGGATTAGGTTTGTTAGTATTTTGTTGAGGATTTTTGCATCTATGTTCATCAGTGATATTGGCCTGTAAGAATCAAAATTGTGAAAATGACTATACTACCCAAAACAATCTACAGATTCAATGCAATCTCTATCAAATTACTAATTGCTTTTTTCACAGAGTTAGAACAAAAAATTGTGCAATTTGCATGGAAACACAAAAGACTCCAAATAGCCAAAACAATCTTGAGAAAGAAAAATGGAGCTGGCAGAATCAGGCTCCCTGACTTCCGAATATACCACAAAGCTATGGTAATCAAGACAGTCTGGTACCGGCACAAAAACAGAAAAATAGATCAATGGAACAGGATAGAAAGCGCAGAGATAAATCTATGCATCTAAGGTCACCTAATCTTTGACAAAGGAGGCAAGAATATACAATGAAGGAAAGACAGTCTCTTCAATAAGTGTGCTGAGAAAACTGGACGGCTACACGTAAAAGAATGAAATTAGAACTCTCCCTAACACCATACACAAAAATAAACTCCAAATGGATTAAAGACATAAATGTAAGGCCAGACACTATAAAACTCTTAGAGGAAAACATAGGCAGAACACTCTTTGACATAAATTGTAGCAAGCTCTTTTTTGACCCACTTCCTAGAGTAATGAAAATAAAAACAAAAATAAACAAATGAGACCTAATGAAACTTAAAAGCTTTTGCACAGCAAAGGAAACCATTAACAAGACGAAAAGACAGCCTTCAGAATAGGAGAAAATATTTGCAAGTGAAGCAAATGACAAAGGATTGCAGCTCAATATCAAAAAAAGCAAGCAACTCAATCAAAAAATGGGTGGAAGACCTAAATAGACATTTCTCCAAAGAAGACATACAGATGGCCAAGAAGCACATGAAAACCTGCTCAACATCACTAATTATTAGAGAAATGAAAATCAAAACTATATGAGGTATCACCTCACATAGGTCTGAATGGCCATCATCAAAAAATCTACAAACAATAAATGCTGGAGAGGGTGTGGAGAAAAGGGAACCATCTTGCACTGTTGGTGGGAATGTAAATTGATACAACCACTATGGAGAACAATATGGAGCTTCCTTAAAAAGCTAAAAATAGAACTACCATATGACCCAGCAATTCCACTACTGGGCATATACCCAGAGAAAACCATAATTCAAAAAGTCACATACACTTCAGTGTTCATTGCAGCTCTATTTACAATAGCCAGGACGTGGAGGCAACCTAAATGTCCATCAACAGAGGAATGGATAAAGAAGATGTGGTACATATATACATTGGTATATTACTCAGCCATAAAAAGGAGCAAAATTGGGTCATTTGTAGAGACGTGAATGGACCTAGAGACTGTCATACAGAGTGAAGTAAGTCAGAAAAAGAAAAACAAATATCATATATTAATGCATATATGTAGAATCTAAAAAATAGGTATACATGATCTTATTTGCAAAGCAGAAATAGAGACACAGATGTAGAGGACAAACGTATGGATACAAGGGGGAAGGGAGGTGGGATGAATTGGGAGATTGGGATTGAAATACATATATTTTTGATACTATGTATAAAATAGATAACTATGAGAAACTACTGTATAGCACAGGGAACTCTGCTTAATGCTCTGTGGTGACCTAAATGGGAAGGAAATCCAAAAAAGTGGGAACATGTATAGGTATACATATATGTATACATATAGGGGATATGTATATGTATACGTAGAGCTGATTCACTTTGCTGTACAGTAGAAACTAATACAACATTGTAAAGCAACTATACTCCGACAAAATTTTTTTTAAAATCATCACTTTATAACAATAGAATTTTAATAATAAAAAATATTATAACATATATTTTTAACATATTGCAGGTTATATATTATATAATATATTTTAGTAACAGGATACAATAGAGTAGAATGAGATAGAATAAACCTCCTGACCACAAAAGATTTCAGGCAATTATTGAAAAACTCGTTTTTGTTCTATATCTAATAGGAAGTATCGGTCACTTAAGAGTTAAAATATTAGTCCCAGGTTATTTAGAAAGGTAATTTTCTATAGATTTGCAAAGAGGCATGGAATTTGACCTAAGGCTTGATTTGCTGAATGCGGAAGTACATGGCATGACATCAACTCCAAGGAAGCTAGGAGCAGTCAGCTTGACAACTCGAGGTCGAAGGTCATATCTGGAAAGGCACAGGTAAAATTTAAGACTTTATTACAAATGAGGGGTAATTTACCTTTCTAATGATGTGCCTTCCTTTTACACGCAGAGAAGAGTTCATGGAGATTTCTCACAAGGTATAGGAATCTGTTCAAAAAGAAAGTTCTTTAGGGCTCGTTTTGGTTAAATAATGTTAGGAAATAGGTGTATTTTTAAATTTTGTTATTTCTTTTTGTTTTTCTCCACATCAGCCTATCTCTGCTTTGACCTAGCTCCACATCTCATTCACGAAACCTCTATCATGATGACAATCCTTGGCTATGAGTGTTTCATCGCTGATTAGCTTGCAGAAGAACTCAGCCAAATGCATGTATGAAACAGGTGCTTTACATCAGAGAGTGCTAGGAATATTGGAGAATGCTCTTTATTTCTTCCTAATCACTTAGCAATAGAAAAAGAAATCTGTTTCTCCTCTGCAGAGATGGCCACACTGAGGTAAATGGATTTCACATCAGGTTTTCTTGACTGTGGGCAGGGGAAGACTTGGGTTTAGGGTCAAGATTCTGTCTTGGATTTTGGAGTGTAAATGCTAGGTTCTGTGCTCCAACTCTATAACTGGCTAATTCGGGGTGCCTGGGTCTGAAAATAGAGCCCCTAGTGTTATTAGTATTCCATGAGGTAATAAATGTGAAACACTTAATCTGGTTTCTAAAACCTTATGGGCACTGAATAAATGATCGCTAAAGGTAATTGTAAATGTAAAAATAATTTTCATTTCTATTATTTTGTTTAAACGTTTTGCACCTCTTTGTTTCCTGATCTTCAGACCTCAGTTTAAGGAAATTCTTTTAGATTCATCACCCACAGTCCTGCTTTGAGATTAATTCTTATGGAATGATTCCCCTCTGTCTTCCTTCTTTGAATCTGTGAATCGCATCTGCTTCCTTTCATTTTATAGTCCTTATCCCACAGACACGTAGATCTAACAGAACGATTTTCTTTTTCTCATAATTCAAGAGCCTGTTCCTTCTGGATGTGAGAAATTTAGTCCTGACTAATTTTTCCAGAGTCTTCCTATAGACCTGCAAGGATTCTCTAGAATATGAACGCTGAAGTTATGACTCTGTGCTACGGAGAAAACATTTCTCCTTAATATCACATTGGATCTGCAACACTCCAGTTTGGATTTTAGAGGTATTACTATTACCATTAGCAGATAGAAATCATGATACCAGCTTGAAAGAATACATAGCATCCTCTTATACCCTGGGTCACTTAATCCAGACAACACCTTGTGGGATGTGTACTATTAATTGTCCCCATCTTATACAGCAGAAGTTGGAGAAATAATCATTCATTCGGCAATCTCCCCAGTCCTTCTATTCAGTGGTTGTGCCTCACAGTTCCAGCTTTCCTAGTACATCTCATGATGTGAAACCCTTTTAATATGCTGTGCATCCTCCATATTAAACTTCAAAGTTTTAAACACGAAAACCTGGCACTAGCCAAGCCCTTTTTTCTATACACCAAGCCATGTACGTTGAATGGACAAAGTATTATGTGTAATTTGAGTGATTTCCAAGGGTGCCTTTGTCTGTGTGATTTAAACCACAGGTTAAAACCAACTTCAATTTCAAGGCAAAGCCACTCTATTAAATGACTGCTCTGCACCAGGCCCCCAAGCCATGAGCTGTGGGGGTTACAAATCTATCTTTCCCCAAAGCGCCCTCAAGTACCAACACTATGGCAGGAGTGAAAAAGCATTGTGTTTCCTGGATTCTTTAGGCTTCAAGAGGTGGAGAGTTGCTGCAGTTGCTTCACGTAATGTGGAGTTGACTCTAAGGCAGGGTTTCTCAGCTTCGGCACTGCTGACATTGTGGACCGGATGGCTCTTTGTTCTGGGAGCCGTCCTGTGCATTGGAGGGTGTTTAGTGACATGACACTAGATGCCCATGGCACCCTCTCCACCCTAGACCCAAAGCTGTCTCCGGACACTGCCTATTGTCTCCTGGGAACAAAATCCCACCTGGTTGAGAACCACTTTTCTGAGGTTACAAATGGGCCTGACGTGAACCAGGCATCTGAGCATGTAGCTGGGCCTCAGGAACCCCAAGGAATAGTGAATGGCCAGGCCCCAGCAAGGGCAGGGACCTTGAGGGAATTAGGCCTCATGGCTCTTGCCCTGGAAGGCCTTTGTGGAAGCCGGTGTTGACGACCTCCATAGAAGAGACTGTTGCTCTTGTTCCAGCTCTTTCTCTGGAATTTGCTCACCCCAGGGTACTCTCCCACCTCCTGGGTGGCCCCCTCACGTGCTGTCCTAGCACTTCTCTAATCGTGGCTTCTACTCTCACAGTCTTTCACCTTGGCTTCCACTCCTGGCTCCCTGTTGCTCATCCATTTTCAAATCTAAGTTTATAATAAGAAGAATCCTGTGGGTCTACTTCTTCCCATTTGGGATTTCTTGTGCCCTGTCTCTTGGAGGTCCTGAAACAGGCTTGGCTGTCCTTGGGGCAGGTGGACAGTGCTGGTCCCATCAGGCAGGATGGGTCAGAGTCCCGTGACACAGCTCCTTGGGGTTGCTCCATGTTATGGGATCACGGACCTGGCGTGGTGAGCACATGCTGAATGTCCAGTGAAATCGACCATGGAGATATGGAAAACGGAAGAAGTCACTGAAGGAGGGGCACTCTGGGGTGCTATGTGCTCTACCAATACAATGTCCTTTAATCCTCCTAACAATCAGGTAGTGGCCATGCCCCACTGTACAGGTGAGGAATAAAGTCGAGGGGTTGAGTGAAGTGCCTAAATCCTCACACCTGGAGGAAGTAGATTTGAAATTCACGCTGTGCTCTTAGCTTCAGGACTCTTCCTGTGGGGTTAGAATTCATACTTCCACTGGCTCCAGTAACCTAATCTCTGGACCAAATCTAATGTATAAGTTAGCCTGTAACAGTCTCAGGGAGGGAGGAGGTCAAGCTAAGGAAAATTATTAAGGGATGGCTAAAAGAGAAGAGATATCAAATTATAAACAAACTTCTTTCCACTGAAATCTTAGTGTCCATCCAGACCTCACTCCCTCTCCACAATCAGAATTCCTTGAGGACTCATCTTTATACAGAAGTTGTTATCTGTGTATCCCTGGTACAGAATTTGTGTTACTCTATTATGTTTAGTAGAAATGCCCCTCACTGTGGTATCAGACAGTCAAAAATAAACTAGTGTGTTTTCTATGACCTTATAGCTAATATATGCAAAATACCTGGAACACTGTAGGTGAGCAATAAATGATATCTCTTTCTTTCTCTCTGACTTAGCTGTGCAGTTCTTAAGACTATATTTATCCATTTCTTAATCTCCAAAACTTGGCACAGAGTAAGGAATAACGATAGCTAACATTAAATGAACACTTACCACATGCTGTGCGCTGGTCTAACAGCCTGACGTGTATTGACTCCTGAGTCTTTTTAACAACATTATACTATACTCTTTTGGCTTTAATTTACAGGTGAGAAAACTGAGGGGCAAAGAGCTCCAACATCATAGATTTAGGAGATGGCAGGGCCAGGATTTGAACTTGCCCCAAATGGTTCCAAATCCAGTCTTATTAGCCTGTCTACTGTGCAGTTTCACCAACAGCAGAAAGCCTCATGGGCTGGCAAAGAGCATATGCCCCTGCTGTCTTTCGAAATATTTATTCCCAATAACCCTAGCTCTTTCTCCTCCGCCTTCTTTTAGAGATTGAGCCTGTTGCTGTTTGCCTGTGCGGCTGAGCCACGCACCCCTATCCATCACGCCTTTCTGGTTTGGAGGGGCTGCTGGGGCGTGGCCCACTGAGCTGGGCAAGCAGCTTTCCTGCAGCTTTGGGAGCAACAACATCAATCACAGCCCTCCTTCTCCATCTGGGCACTTGACATAAAGCCACCAAAACTCAGCCTTGGAGAAGCGACAACCGTAGGTTCCTGGGAGCTGGGGTGGCTTCTGCCCATGGGCCAGGGAGCCAGAGGGCCAGGGGGCGAGAGCTGGAAGACAGGTGGAGGCTGTGCTCGGGGAAGAGAACCTTGATTGCTAAGCAACCATCTCAGTCAGAGAAACACTTTGATGTTATACTATTGTGTGCTTGAATTCTGCTCTGTAGAATCAGGATTTTCTGCAGCCCTTCTTTATAGATCACTGCATTCAGCATAAACCCACCTCCTGGATCACAACACCCTCAAGCTGTGGGCCAGACTCCTTCTCTAGTCTCTCCCTGGCCACTCCTGAGCTTTACTCCCGCCCTGCTGGACTGCTGTCCCTGTGCCCTACAAGATAACTTTCTGTCAAATGCTCCCCACCCCCTCCCTCTATTCACATGGGTGACTCTTGATAACCATCAAGTATCAACTGGAAAGTCACTTTTTTCCAGAAAGCCTTGTCTGGCTATGTCTTCAAGAGCCTCTGAATCTCCCCAATGGCAGAACAAATTGCACTAGAATGAACTATCCATTTGTGGGACTGTAAACCCCACAAGACTCTAAGTGAGGGCAGGGACTGTGTGTATTTTATTCATCATTGCAGCCTCAGGATCTGGCCAAGTTCATGGCCATAGGTGAAGCACAATTACTCCTTTTGGGGTAAATGAACAATCGATGGTTCTTAGAATGACAGATAGTAACTTTTACTTGACCATCTGGGACGGCGGCCACATGGCATCCAGGGTGATGTCTTTGGAAGATATAAATGGAGCCATGCCATACCCCTATTTAGACCTTGTAATGGTTTTTATAAGCTCCTTAGCATGGCATATGACTGGTCCCCTGCTGACCCCTCTGTCCTCATTCTCTACCACTATCCCCAATTCACTACACTTGAGCCACGCTGGTCCTCTTTCTATTGCTCAAACACCAAACCTCTTTTCTACATCTTGGCCTCTCTGATGAATCAACAGAGATGATTGCTCTTCCATATGATCTTGGCATTGCTATGTCCTTTAGCAGGAATTTTATCTCCACCATGAAGCCTCCCCTGATCATCCCTTCTCATTTGGTTCTGCCCTGCCCTCTGCTATCCTGCGCACTTTCTATCACATGACCTTGTTTTCTTTTCTTTTCAGAAATTATAATCTGAAAGAAACTCATTTATGCATTCTCTCCCTCTCTTTCTTTTTCTCTGTCATACCTTCTTTTACTTGGATGTCAGCTTCCTTCAGGCAGAGCCTGTTATGCGTTATTTTCTTCATAGGTACGGGGCTTAGAACAGTGTCTGGCACACAGTATATGCTCAATAAATATTTACTGGTTTAGTGTACCACCATGATCAATGTATTTGTTTGTTGTTCTAATTATGAGATTTGAATGGACTTGTTCTTGCTGTCTTACCACATCTTTATGATTCAAGGAGCTTATTGGAATTACGGTACTACATAGGGAAAAGCCCTTAGCAAAATGCTTGCTACATTGTTTGTGCTTAGTCTCTCTTCCAGGTCCCTTACTGCTCTAACCCTGGAAAGAACCACAAATCAAGTAGGGATTGAACCTGGATCCCAGGGTCCCGACTGCAAAGTGTTAACCACCTATCATAGTGTCTGGCACATGGAAGGGTCTCAGTAAATGCTATGACTGTGATTGTTATTATTGTTGTCATTATTACATCATGCTGCTAAGTAATGTCTGCCTTCCCCAGCCTGTACCCCTAAGGCAGGGGTGGTGGCTTGTCCCAGTAAATAATGTGATAGCGTGTGGAATGCTCAACAAAAATGAAAAGAAGCCGAGAAGGTAGGAAGCAAAGGTACAGTGTGATACACTTGGGGTACCGTGCAATTCAGGGACTCAACTGAAACAATGTCCAGATGTCACAGAGTCTTCTCATAGAAGGTTGGAAAGTCATGTACAAACTTTTCTCCCATTTTTAAACTGAGATTTAAAAAAATTTTATTTAATATTTCTATGCAGTCCCTCAAGATCTACCCTTAGTTATAGGCTGTTTACTTTGTGTCCACTACTTAAGAAGGCTCAAAGATGCAGCTTGCATGTCTCATCCCAGCAGAAGGTTCTGACCGGTCATATTTAAGGGCCAGACGTCATACAGGTGAAGTGTGAGGCTCCACAGCAGACACCATGCTGCATTCCAGAGCTTCTCAGAGCAGAGCCAGTGCCAGCAAATCTTGGCTGGATCCCTGTGCAAATACATCACTTCTGCCTTCTAGGAAGCCTTTCCCTATACTAATGCCTCATTAGCAAACTGAGTCCCCACTATTCACCAAGGACCATGCTAGGCATTGTCTCTGATATTAGTCCATTTACATTCTGGCATCTACTCTATGGTATAACTGTCATTCATCCCATTACACTGTGGATAAATAAAATTTAATTATATGATGTATTGGAGTTTCTACTCTGTTCCAGGCATCATGTGAAACATCCACTTGCATTGGGACTAAAATATAATAATTCAGTAGGAACCTATGAGGACCTTCCTTAAGTCAGGCATCTTTCTAGGTATGGGGATAAATAGGTGGAGATAAACTCTTGGTCTTTAAGGGGCCTGGGCTCAGAGGGAATCACAGCCTGTGGAGGAGGGAACAGGCTGCAGAGAATATGTAAATAAGATGGTGACTCCATGATGGCACATTTAAAAAAATATATTGATATGTTCATTAATCCAAATTTGGGTTCATGTTAGTTTAAACAAGAATCTCCCCAAATCATTTTTTTAAAATGTTATCCTAGTGGTGGCTTCTAAAATTCCCCTGGAAGAACACATGTTCTAAGGCACCTTGCACAGTAGCTGGCTCATAATCCATATTTAATAAATGCTGGTCCCCCCCCCTGTTCTGGATGAAGATGATGCTGCTGATTCTACCCATGCCCTGTGGAATTCAGGCCTCTCTGGGCCTTCCAGACCACATCACGGCTTTGGTTGATCTGTGGGAAGTAGGAGGAAGAATGAGTGTGGGACAGAACAAAATTCTTCCCAAGAGCCTTTGAAATCAAAGGATCATGCGATTTTACTTTGGTAGTTTTACCCTCTACTGAATTTGATCTCTTCCAGGCTGATGCTTTCCAAAAACAGCAAACATGCCCCATTTTTAAGGAAGTGCTTCTGTAGTCTTCCCTCACTAATGACTTTCTCAGATGGGTGAAGCCATAGCCCGTGGGCACAAAAGGTAAAGAAAACTAAACAATGAGTGGGACCTATACCTTGCTCCTGTACTTTTGAATGTTTTGATTTCCACCTTGGCAGCCATTGGGGAAATCTTATCCTTGCATTAGAAACCGAGCTTATGGTGAATTTAGAGGAGGAAAATATTTAAACTGAAGTTAAGGTAAGTAAAATCTTAGCAGTTAGTTTCTTTTCTTTTTGGAGGGGGGCCCTAGGGAAGGGGTTTGTGAGGATGAGTTTCATCATGAGTGATGGAGACAGTATTTGCCCAGTTTCTGACTTTCATGCCTTCCTTAAAAGACTGAATCAAAAGAACCAACCCAAGTGACCTTTGAAACAATGAGAATCCAGAAGACCACTGCATTTTGCATTTGGGAAAAAATTAAAATGCAAAAAATGAAATTAACTAAGAACTACAAAGTTTACTAATGATTCTCCAATAAGTTTTTAGGTGAAATTTATTTCAATTCAATGCCAGCGATTTAAATTGTAGCTAAATTTCCTCACATAATAAGAAGCCATTTAGACTCCTTCCACAGGATTTCTCGGTCTTTGCGCTAGTGACATTTGGGGTCAGATAATTCTTGGTGGTGAGGGGATATCTTGTGCATTTTAGGATGTCTAGCAGCATCCCTGATTTCTACCCACTAGATGCCGATGGAAACTGCCCTCATCCTAGTTGTGACAACCAAAAATGTCTCCAGACATTGCCAAATGTCCATCGGGAGGGGGGAAGTAAAATTAACCCAGATTCAGAACCACTAACATTTGATTTATCAACATTCAAAATGTTCAAGCCAAATATTTTCCCATTTTCCTGAGAGACAGAATAAAAAACCATTACTTCATTTACTACAAAGCCTATTACATGTGAACCAACTGCCCACTATTAAAATCCAATTTATTGTAGACTTTACCAAGTGGTTCCTAAATAAATTTGTTATTCACTGAGGAGGAACACGCTTTAAAAATGCAGCTACTAACTGAAGGAACAGTTAGATATCTACAATGAACAATTGTTTCCTACTGATAATAATCTTTTTGTGTTATATACCCATTGATTATTAGAAGTTGGTAAATTGAGATTTGAAAAGTAGAGCCTACCTCATGCCAAAGATGATGTAGTGGATTTGGTCTTGCCTCAGACCTCTCCCTGCCCCTCGTGTTCATGGATCACCAATAACAGCTGCTAATACTAGGGGACAATTTATTCTGTGCCAGGCACTGTGCTCAGAGCTTTAATAGCATCATCTCATGGAATCCTCCACTCAACCCTATAAGGTGACTATTATTAACCCCATTTCACAAGGATAGATCTATGTCTCAAAAGGTCATTTAGGCAGTAAGTGGGTGAGTAGAGATTCAAAGCCAGATCTGGATCTTACCCACTCTTAATTAGTATATGTCACAGCCACTTTTGTAATACATGTTAGCTGTCTTCCCACACTAGTAGATTCAGTTTTACTGTATATGTTTAATACAGATGTTGAAAATTCCATCGGCATGCTCTTAAAAAATGGCAATGCACTGAGTTCTGAGAAAAATGATCTGAGTATCAGGAGGATTTTCTCTCTTGGTTCTGTCTGGGAGCAAAACTGTTAGCTTGTTCCACAGCGATGCCTTTGTTGTCAGACCAAACAATGACACCTATTAATCACATGAAGAGCAGGACCAAAAAACAAAGTTCTTTTTCCTGTGAACTGAGTCTTAAGGGTTTCATGGTTTGTATCTCTGGGCTGCAGGGCTTTATGCCTTAGCTTAAGAGGGCTGAGCCTCTCCTCTGGGGCTTCCACAGTTTACAGAAGTGCTGGGAAATGGCTGGGTATCTTGCATCTTTAATCACTGGAACCAAAGCAAAGAGGGAGGAGCCGAAGAAAGAAGCAGTGGGCGTAAGAGTGAAACTGACTTCGGTGGATGGGGTCCTAGGAGGCAGAACTGCAGACTGTACCCTCAGACAGTCTCTGTGGTCATGCAGGCTTGGGCTTTATCACTTGGCTGAACTGTGCTGCAGAGTCTGGCCTGGTCTTTACCAGAAGGAGCCCTGCAGATTAACCTCCTGGATTCCTAATCAGGGTTGCATTGGTACATCATTTATCGCCTCTGAGGATGGGCCAGGGTCAGGCTGTCAGGGAACTGTGAAAGAAAACATGGTGCAGGAGGTGGAGAGCTACTTCTCTTCTGGCCTGAAAAGCATCACGATTCTTTCGTTCCTGTAAATAAGAACAATAATAAACAAATAAACTCCTGGATCCTTCTAACACCTGCAGTTGCTGTCCCATTGGGACTGTGTGGGTAGAGAATTATTCCACCCATTGAAAATAGGCGGGGTCATTAGGAGGTTGACAGAGTTCAGGAGTCTTTCTTATGGCCTTTGAGATGGACCAGAAGCTCCCAATGTTCCCTTTCTTCTTATTAAATGGAGTTGTGATCGTAATGCATCCTTCTGAGCTCCTTTCTTCTTCTTTCTCTCTAACAACCTGAATTTGACACACTTCCCTTCCCCTTTAACCCTCACAAGCTAAAAATAATATACTCTTGGAACCAGCCAAAAAGTGTCAGTTGGAGGAGTTTAATTAGCAAGAGTGGGCAGGAGACCGTTCTTGCCTTCCCCGTTTGCTGCATTCTCTCCAGGGAGCCGGAACCAGCGAAACTGGAAAAATCCAGGTTCATGTGTGCACCAGACACAGAGGTTTCTTCCTCGCAGGGAGAGTCTGCCTCGCAACCAAGCTGTTTCATCTCTGTAGTGTGAGGTAGGAACACTGACGAGGGAAGTACTGGGGCTTCCATGTGTTGGCACATAGGATTTTAAAGCAATGGGCTCTTGGACTAGATTTTTGGGTTTTGCATCCTGCCTCCCCATTTACTGGCTCTGTGACTTTGGGCAAACAACCTGAACTTCCTATGCCTTGGCTTCATCATCTGTGAAATGGGGATAATCATAGTAATCACCCATTAAGTTGGTCATGAGAATAAATGAGTCCAGTGGAGCGCTCAGAACACTACCTGGCACAGAGTGAGTGCCATGTAGAGTGTTTGTAGCTAATATTATTAGTCGCTCGCCCTATTTTGATTTTGGTGAAAAAAGCCTAGACCCATCCAGCTGACAAAATTTTGGCTGCTTCATCTTTTTATTGCTACCAATAAGAAGAGAAAAATTTTAATTGAATAATATTGAGATTAACGCCGAAGACAGAATTTTAACTAATTTGCATGGGTCTTGATTCATTTTTTTTTTCATGGAATTCAGTGTATCCACAGAACTTTGACTTCTTGGACATGGAAGGCTCTTAGAAATCCAGTCTCCCTCTCAAGATGTTCCTCGACACAGCAGCATCTCTGGCAAGAGGGGCTGGATGATCATGAAATACTCATGATGATAACATTGAGACCTTGCAGAGTACATTACAATTTATAATTTTTTCTTAAAATCAAGCAATGTCCCAGCTCTGACCTTTAGTACCTCTTCAAGAGATGTGTTAGGACCACACTGGCTGTGGGAAGAGACTCTATTGTCTATAGTTGTTGGCAGAGGTGGGGTTACAGGAACAGATTGGATATAGGGCTGGGCTCCTGAGGGTCACAGGGGACAATTCCAATCACTATGGCCATTGCAGGGTAATGAACACCAAACAGGTCTAGCTTTGGTGTTCAGAGTGCCCAACCAAATCATGAGGGACAAAGTCTGAGCAGACTCTAGGTTCATAGCTGTATGGTGCTGGTATCGAGTTCCAGGGAAGGCTATCTAGATCAAAGTGAGAACAAAGACAACTGGGTGTGGAATGAGGGCCAAGCTTTAGGCTACTAGGAGATTGCTTGTAAGAGCCAGATAGGAGGCAGACTCCTGTTCAAAAAGAATGAGCTCAATGCAATGCTCCAGTCTCAGTTGGTTGGGGATGCTGAGATATTTCATGTGAGTGTATTCGTGATGCAGTTTAGGGGTAATCTGTGGTCCCTCAGGCACAGGGGCATCTTGGGCCCCACTTGAGAAGTATCAGCCCAGGTCTGAGCAGTAACTGCATCTCAAATTCCCTAGTGGGTAGAGAATTTACCCACAAAGCTTGTCGTCATGGAACCGCAGTCTTGTCAATATTACCATGCCTTCCCAAATCGGTAAAGCAGTAACTGTTGGCTCCGTTGTGCACACTTAGGAAAATGATCTCTGTACATAGAACTAGGGGAGGGAGCTGGGATTTGAAACTCTAGTTCCAAAATCCTATATCTACCCCCCTCCCCTCTGATCATCATACGGCCCATGACAGGGACTTCAACCCATCTTTTGGAAAACTCAATCTTTAGCAAGTCTAGCCTTAATATAAACCTAGACCTCTTTTCATGTAACTTCTTTGTTAGTTTATTTATTTTTTTCCTGGAGATAAACATTGTCCACTTATATGTGACATATTTTGTATCTTTTTCTTCCCCCTTAAACTTTTTCCTTCCTCCCTTCACCCCAAAAGTTGGGGCTTAAAACAACACCATTTCTTATTGCTCTTGAGTATAAGGATTATCTGAACATCCCTGATTCTGTGGGCCAGACTCGACTGACATTGGTTGGGTCTTATTTTTGTGTCTGAGGTCAGCCAGCAGGTTGGCAGGGCGCTGGCTGGTCTTAGATGGCCTTGACTGGGATGGACAGGATGTTGGGACTTTCTCCGTGGTCTCTCATCCTCCATTAAGCTAGCCTTGGCTTGTTCCCACTGCAGTCACAGAGGTCCAAAAGAGAAAGCAGAAGTCCATAGGATCTTTTGAAGCATAGGTGCAGAAATGGTACATCATTTCCTCTGCTGCATTCTATTGAGCCAAGGAAATCACAAAGCCAGCCTGGATTCAAGGGTTTTGGAAATGGACTCTGCTTCTTAAAGGAAATAGTAGCAAGATCATATTGCAAGGAACATGGATATAGGAAGGAGAATAATTTCAGCCATTAGAAAAATAATCTACAATCCCTTCCTTCTTCTCTGTTAATAATTCATTAATTAGTCTAATAAAGTAAAAGCACTGAGTTACACACCAAGGAATCAATGCTAGAAAAGAAAATACATAGTCCTAGCCCTCTTGCACTTTACATTTTAGTGGGGAAGAGAAAGATTAATAAAATTATCTCACTAGCACATATGAATTTACAGGTATACCTAGTGCTGCCCAGGAGAGGTATAGAGTGTCATGAGAGATTAAACAATGGAAGTTGATCTAGTCTCGAGAGGTAGGGAGCACAGAGGAGGATTTTTCCCAAAAAGTGATGATTGAGGTGAGATATGAAAGCTAGGCAAAGCTCAGGGTAAGTGAACAGCATGAGTGAACACCTGGGGTCAAGTTCTAGACAGGAAGGTAGTCCAGTGTGGCTAAAGTCAGGAAGGAAGGGAAAGAGAATATGATCCTTGATGTTGCTGGAGAGGTCAGCTGTGGACAGACCTTGTAGGCCATGATGAGAGATTTACTCATTATGATAAAAACAATGGAAAATCACTGAATTGTTTTGAGCAGCGTAGATGGGTAGAAATGGGGTGACATGATCATTAAATATTATGTCGCTAAAGGTAGAGCAGAAGGAGATGGAAAGGGAACTTATCTGAGATTGAACAGTTGCTGGAGAAGACAGATATATTTGCCAGTTTACAAAATGTTTTGGAGACTTGGAAGATGGATTGAAGGTTGTATATTACAGGAATGTGAATCAGCCACTAAGAAGGGCTCTGGACATCTTTCCCAACCCAGCATCATCATTCTGTACTAAAAATACATTGCTACATTTATTTTGCTAATATTTTATTTAAAAATCTGGAGTCTGTGGTTAAGAGCAGAGGACCTGATACTAGACTGTCTAGATTCACTTTGGAACTACAGAATGACCTATCTGTGTGACCCTGGGTAAGTTAGTCACCATTTTCCTGCCAAAGTTTCCTCATCTGTAACATGGGAACAACCATATTCCTTATCTCATAGATTTGTTATGAGGAGAGTTTATACATGAAAATCACTTTTAAAAGGCCCATAATAACTTGAAGCCATTATTGTTATCAGTATTATTTTTATTATTTCTTATGTTTCTTTTGTCCATTTTTTGGTTTTGAAGTTATCTGTCTTATAAAAGGATTTTAAAGAGTGTTTCCTCCGTTTTTTGAAAAATGTGATCTTCTGTGACTGGGACAGTTATATAATATATGGATTAGCTATTCTTTAAAGGATAGTCATCTCTAAAATCAACTGAAAGGACTTCCATGGTGGTGCAGTGGTTAAGAATCCGCCTGCCAATGCAGGGGACATGGGTCTGAGACCTGGTCCGGGAGGATCCCACATGCGGCAGAGCAACTAAGCCCATGTGCCACGACTACTGAGCCTGCACTCTAGAGCCTGCGAGCCACAACTACTGAGCTCGCATGCCACAACTACTGAAGCCTGTGCGCCTAGAGCTCGTGCTCTGCAGCAAGAGAAGCCACCAAAATGAGAAGCCTGTACACAGCAAAGAAGAGTAGCCCCCACTCACTGCAACTAAAGAAAGCCTGCACACAGCAACAAAGACCCAACACAGCCAAAAATAAATAAATTTATTTTTAAAAAATCTACTGAAATTTGTATTTATTTTAATTATGTTTAAAAAGAAGTCCATTTCACATACCTTTACAAGATTATTGGAATAAAATTGTCCATTATGTTCTTCTAAAATTTCTGCCATGCCTGTATTTATGTCTCTTTTTCTTTTTTAATCTGTTCATTTGTGCCTTAACATTTTTTTATGCTTCATTAGTTCTGACAGATCTTTGTCTACTTTATTGATCATTCAGAAAATAAGCTTTTAGTTCTGTTGATCTTGTTTGGTTTTTCTATTTCATTAACTTCTCCTCTGATCATTGATTTCCAACTTCCTATTTTCTTTGGCTTTAATATACCTTTTTTTTCTTATGTGGTTGTATTGAACACTTAGCCCATTAAGTTTTCTCCTTTCTTTCTTTCTGTCTTTCTTTTTTTCTCTCTCCCTTTCTCTCTCCCTTCCTTCCTTCCTTCCTTCCTTCCTTCCTTCCTTCCTTTCTTTCTTTCTTTCTTTCTTTCTTTCTTTCTTTCTTTCTTTCTTTCTTCTTTCTTTCTTCTTTCTTTCCTTTCTTTCTCCCTCCTTTCCTTCCTTACTCCCTTCCTTCATTCCTTCCTTTCTTCCTTCCTTCCTTCCTAATATTTGTGTTCAAAGCTCTCCATTTGCCTCTAACCCTACTCCAGCTACTTTGCACAGATTTTATCTGTGCTACCTTCATTGTCATTCAATTTAAATATTTTGCAATTTCCATTTTTTATTTCTTCTTTGACTCTTTTTTAGACCTTTAAAACATTTTTACAGATGTATGTGGATTGTTTTAGTTGTTATTTTATCATATATTTCTCATTTAATTATACTTTTATCACAGAAAGTGAATTCATAGTACTGGTTATTTTTGGTGTTTTGTGTGTTTTGTTGTAACATATTTTTTGTAAATGTCCTATGTGTTTTTGAAATGATTTCTATTCTCCACCTTCCATTTTATCACTTCTCTCTTAGGCTGCATCTGATTCCTCTTTAATCCATTTATTCACTTTTTAAAAATATCTAATGAACAACTTACTTTTTATGTCCAGAAATTCTAGTTGGTTGTCTTTAAAATTCACTTGTTCTTTTTCATAAGGTTCTGTTATTTACAAATTATATCTAATGTATATTAAATTTTGTGTTTAAATATTTACACATAATTTTATTAGTTCTTGGGTTGCTAAGTTTTATTTTTGTTGGGTCATCAGGACCTTTGGATCTCATGGATCTTTTCTTTACTGCTTCATTCTTTTTGACATTGAGCTCATCTTCAGAAGGGATGAACTATTCTGTGGAAGTTCTGCATGTCTTGCCTAGTGGAACTGTTGCTACCGTATGATTTCAAGATTGCTTATAATGAGGGTCCTCAATAGAAAGCTCAGGGATTTTAATGACTGTGAAGCAGTTTTTAGGTTAGTTTCTGGACCTACTGTTAATGCACTATTCATCTAGTTTAAAGTTGGGCCACATATTTATTCCTGGTGTGAGTTTGGAGTTTTTCTTTTTTTTGCCAGTGACTTTTCTTTTCCTTGTTCCAAAGCGCTAGACATAAGACTAATTTGTTTTGGGCTGATGGACAGAGCTTTTATAATCCGTGAGGAGGAGGTGGGATTTGAATTATAGCTGCTCCACATGCTATTGTCTTTGGCTGGGCATTAGATCCTCAGCACCCAACTCTTAGAATTTAGGCCTCCTCTAATACCTGAATGTTGTTACTGAATCATGTTCAGATTATTACTCTGGCATTGATTTCATTTTCCCCCTCTTGCACATGGAGATCTCTCTTGGCTTATTTTGGTTTATTCAATTTTTACCACTTTATCCAGAATTTCTATGGGCTTAAAGTATGAAGTGGACAAAGTGTGTTGGTTTAATTGTCATGTTGCAAAAAGTCAGCTTTGGATGTTTCCACAGTAATATTTACTGCAAGAAAACAAAACAAAACAAAACAAAAACCATTTTCACTAGAGTTCTAAAGTAAATAAGCTATGACAAATGTGTTGGACCCAGCTTGTACTGACTTTCCAAGGGCTTATTGTCAAAATTTTAGGAATGTCACCAGCCGGTTTTTAAACAGACTTTGTTTAAAATTAAATTATATAAACTTATAATTAAATAAATTATTTTTAAAAACCAGAAGTAAGACTCATTACTATCTAATTAGTTTACTAGATTTTACCATTATCTGTGATCTTGAGATTATTTATGTCTATTGTTTCTTTACAGTGTAGATATTATATAATGTAATATAATGACATGCTCCTTAACATTTCTTCCCAAGTCTGCATTCAGGGACATCATGTTCATAGCTTGAAGTCAGCCATGGGGGGATTATGCACCCCAGGAAAATCAGCAAATGCTAAAGTCAGGTCAGAACTCAGGGAATAGAGCACCTAACAGTATCTTTTGGAAAAAAAGATCAATGATAAAATCAAGGCAATCATAGAATAAATAACAAATATTGAATATAGTCAAAGAATAGTCAACAAATGCATAATAGCAGTTCCTGAAGAGGAAAAACAAGAAAAAACTTTCCTAAAAATTAAAACATATGGTATATCTTACAATAAAATTTGCAATACAAAATTAAAACTACATATTGAAAAGGTACAGCACATACCTGGAAAAACTGACTCAGAAGAGCCAACACTAATATTCCAGTAAAATTACTGGACTTGAAAGAAAAATAAACAATCATTTTGGCATCTAGGCAAAAACACAAAGACTTATAGCAAAAATGATATTAGACTGGCATCACACTTTTCAACTGCAATGCTTTATGCCAGAAACAAAGATATGGACTAACATATTTAAGACACTCAGGAAAAAAAATGAGCCAAGGATTTTGTATCCATCGAAACTAAATCTCACATGTAAATTATTTCACTTTATGTGTCATACTCTTAATATCTTTTAGCTTATTTAGGAATAATTTGTCTTTTGTTGTGTGTATGTCCTTTATGTGTATTTGTTTTCTATTGGGAGCTAGTCCTTATGCTTTTTAAGATCTTGCCCATTTTATGTGAAATTATTACTTCTTTTGAACTTTTAGAGGAAGTCATGGTTCGTTATAGTTTTTCTAACTTCACCAAGCTCCATTTCTGTTGTGACAAAATATGTCAGCTTGATTTCTAACATCTATCCCTTAGCCCTGTTCATCTCCTCTACTTTTATATGAAACTTGCATTTTCTTCATCTCAATTGTCCGTGCTGTGATCAATGAGGATTCTGTCCCAGAAACTCTTCATCACTGTGCTCATTTGTCTTCAAGGGGAGGCTGGCTAGTTTTGAGAGCTTACAGTGCCCAGAATTCTTCAGACCTTACCTGCAGACATTACCTCATACCTCTTAACACTCACTCACTATTGGGTTGGCAAAACCCATAGTTCGCTGTACTTTACAGTGAGTCTCTGGTGGCCATTTTGGTTTTTCTCTTCTCTGCTTTGTCAGATGTTCTATTTCTTTCCTCTGCTTCTTCCCACACTGATGTTGGTACTGCTTAGGTTGTGTAGCTGTCTGTGTTTTGACCAATCCAGTTAAATTTTGTATTTAATGGGGATACCTGGTCATCTGGTTTGGTTATATATGATTGTTAGAGGCTTAGGTTTTTATTATGTAGCTTTTCTGTCAGGTTTTGTGTGGGATTCACATAGGTTAAAAAATTATGCCACTGTCACCACCAGCTTCTCAGACTCCACTGGGATATCACATTAATTAATTATAAATAATTCCAATAATAGCAATAATTAAATAATATGTAAATACTAATGTTTAACAACATCTATACAATTTGAAAAGACACTTTAAAATGTTAACACGTCTTTATTACATTTCTTAGAAAACTTAGAAGATCACTCTCAACATGATTTTAAAATCTATCTTAAAGTAGGAGTCACCATCATAATTAATAGTGAAATATTAAAATCACTTTCATACATAATCAGGAGCATTATAGCTATTTCTGTTGTTGATAAAACTAGTAGTAATATTAAAAGATGTGTTAATTTCAACTTTAATGAACACAGGAATACAGTTCTATGATTAATTACAAGTTTAACCCCTAATGCCGCCTAATAGTGCAAAATGTAATACATTTGTTCCTCATCCTCCTCTGGTTTCCTTCAGGCTAAAAAAGTCAGAGAAGAAAGGTGGAGGTGTGCCATTATCAGCTAATAAGGGCTGGGAAATGCCAGGATTTACACTCTAAGCTTTATTCTAGAAATTCAATTTAAAAAATATTAACTTGTGCCTGATTTGGAGCCCATTTTGATGTCTGGTTTTGTTCTGGTTCCACAGTTTCAGAAAATAGAGACAGTTGTTAAGAGTAGTTGTTTATTTTTATTTCAGGAAATAAAAATAAATAAAAAGGTCATGATGCTCTAGAGCACATTTGCAGAGTTATGTTTTAAGTACTAAAATAGTTCCAAATGTATCTTAAGGAAAGATTCATTAAGAGCTTAAAATATAAACGTTTTAATAATGCTAAAGAGTGACTAAAAAAAAATTGTTAGTTCCATATGGGAATCAATGAAGGCAAAACATTTCTTAATTAATACGGGCAAAAATGTTTGACCACTTTTTCTTGCTTCCCCTCACAGGCAGAGGCTTGGAATGCTGCCTGCTGACATGCCACTCCAAGTGTGTACTCTGATCTGTTGTCAGAATGTTGGCTTACAGGTCAGAGAGAGATTTGCCATTTACTGAAGCGTACACGGAGTACTTATTCACACAATTTTTTCCACCCCTGTTTCCTTCTGCCAAAATGCCATATCAGAAATAGATGAAAGGACAGAAAATGTACAACTTGAGGAACAGAAGACACAAGAAAAGGATAAGAGGGCATGAGCTCTGTATTCAATTAATTGAAAGCTTGTTATGGGGAAAGAAAGTTGTTTGGCATTATTTCAGACATAACAACTACCACAAATGGACAAAAGTTATAGAGGAGTGAATTTCAGCTCAAATATTGAGGAAGAGAGCCTCTCTACTTTACAAGCTTTGTATGCTCCACCTTCCTTTCCCACCCAGGTTTATTCCCAGAAGCCTGTTCTTCTTTCATGAAAGAACTCTCCCACAAATTTATATTCTCCTTCCCCTGAAATTTCCCTTTTAACAATGGAGGTATTGCCTGCACTAAAGGGATGAATCTATGTTTCATTTTAAAGTATGGAGGGCTTTACATCAAAGATAGTATCAAATGCGATGAAGCCACTTTCATATCAGATTTATTATACCAAGATGTAATTATATTGTACTTGGCTTTATTGTGAGCTAGTGAAAGAAAAAATGACTGAAGGACAAAACTTCTTCAAAACAAATAGAAGCACCTTGGTCCTAAGAGTCAACCAGACTAATTACTTGTAAGCACAAATAACTTGCCTTCAAGGGTAACCTCAGAGTCAGACTGGACACAGCTACTGAGGAGGCTTAGGAGGATGGGAGGCCAGGAGCAGATACTGTTTCAATGGGTTCCATCCAGGCATTTGGAGACACGCAATCCTCACTTGGTCATCTGATCAGTTTGGCTCTAACTCATCTTCAGAATTAAAAAAAAAAAAGTACATACATTTTTAAAGCCGTGGATGGATCTCTTTCTTGGGTCAAATGTTCTGGCTCTCCACTGCCAGGCATCCTGAAGGGCAGATTCCTCTAATTGGCAGGGCTTCTGCTCAGCTGTCATGTCTCTATGCAGTCTGGGTTGTGGCCAGGGGAAGTGGAGAGCTGGAAGGTTCTGGTGGAATGGGGTCTCAGAAACTAGGTCAATTCAGCCCAAAATGACATTATTGTTCAAAGATAATGAGGAGTCATGGAGCAAATGCCAAAGCTCTTCGTTTGCATTGATGGTGTGGACACATGTCTAGGAAATCGGAGAACTGTAGGCTGGCTTCAGCACCAACAGAATGCCTTATCCATAACTTAGACCCTTTCTCTTCTTCATTGGTCTTCTATGGATCTGCACCTTTGCCCCAGGGTGATAAACTTGGAAACACAGCCTAAGTCTGTGTTCACGCACCTCCATGGTCCAGATCAATAGGAATTACAGCATTTAGTCCACCTTGTATGTTCAGTCCTTAACAATGCCAGTAGAACCCAGCATTTGTGGAGCCAATATTTTTTTAAGGAAAGAAAGAGAAAGAAAGAAAAAGAAAAAAGGAAGGGAGGGAGAGGGAAGAAGAACTTTCCCATGAAAGAGGAAGGAAGGGAGAGGGAGAAAGGGAGAGGAAGAGAGAGAGGGAAAGTGATAGACATAGTCCATTCCACTCAGTGATCTCTAAGGCTGCCTTCTTATCATCCTTTGAATTCCTCATATTCATTCCTGTTGTAGGAGAGAACAATCCAGAGGAGAGTGTAGGGGGAGAGCTGAGATTAGTTAGCATGGATTTATCACTTCTGGTGGAACAAGGCAGTTCTGTGTAGCCAAAGGGGAGTAGAGAGAAATTAAAAGGTCAAGTTCACTAGCCAAAGTTTTCAGTTGGGTCAAAGAGCTCAGACTGGTTCTCAGTGTTCAAGAATTAGAAGACTGTGGGAGGTCGAAAGTATAAAGTCAGATCAGCTTGTTGAGAAGGGAGCTAAATATAGGCTAGAGTCAGAAAGTCTTGAGTTCGAAACTGACTCCAATATCTATGGCATGCCAACATTGTGAGCAAGTTACTTTTAATGCCAGTCCTCATTATAAACTGGAGATAAATAAGAATACCTACACCGTGAGGTCTTTGACTTTTCACATTTCATCCTTTTGTTTGCTTTTCTTTCTTCTTTTCTTTCACTGTCTTTTCTTGCCTTTCCTGCCCAGAAACTACTACTGTTCAGCTTTCAGCTTCACGTTAGCCCACTTATCAGACATCTTTGAATCTAGAAATTATATTACAAGCATGTCTTTACCTAGTCCTCAAGAATATTAAAAGTTGACTTTTCCTTCTGCTGGACTACAACATGCTGGTCAACATCTCTTTGAGAACAACTAGGACAGCTAGAGTGTTTTTAAAATCTGAAGAACTGCAATGCAATTCCATAGAAGAAAGAAACTCAGAGAAGTATAGCTCTCTGAACTACCTGAATAGGTAGCCATGAGGCTGATAAACAGCTGAGCTTTTTATAGCCTCATGGAACTGTAGGAACACAATTTGGAATCCAGGGCTGTCAAGGATAGGAAGCTCCAATAACTCCACATCATGGTCTGGTTTGGGATTTGGAAGGGCTATATCTGGAAGTAAGAGTAAACCATTAAAAAAATAAAGATTCAGTCCTTGTACAGATTAAAGTCTAGCTTTGAATGTTCTCAATGCCTTGAACTGGAGTAATATAACTTCAGCAGAAACCCTCTTACATTTCACTGGCCAGAACTGGGACACATGCCAGACCAATCTCAGGCAAAGTGGAACAGGATTTCCATGTTTGGTTTTGACAAAATGTGGTTCTGTTTGCAAGAAAGAAGAGTTAATGGCTAATTGTAAGCAACCAATAGATTATGTCATCATCATCATATCAGATATCATTTACAGATCTTTACTATATGCCAGGCACTTCTGTAAGCACTCAACATGCAGACCCATTTAGTTCTCATAACCGCCCTATGAGGGAGTCTCTCTATTAAACAGAAGGGGAAATTAAGGAACAGAAATGCTAACATACCATAGGTAGGAAGTAGCAGAGGCAAGATTTGAACCCAGGTCATTGCCCTGATTTATTAAGCATTCACTATGCACTATTAATTATTCTGGATACTGGAAATGTACAATCTCTTTCCTCCAGGAGCTCAGAGTTAATTATCCAGGAAGAATCAAAAGAAGATGAGCCAATTTACTTTAGAAGGGTCTTACCTCATGTTGATGGCCCCACCTTGAAAAAGTAACCCTGTGTGCTTTGGAGCATACATTAAAAGCTTCTCTTGATCTTATGGGAATGTTTCCTGATAATTTCCATTGTCCTGACTCCATTGTGGTCAATTTCCACTACATGAGCCCCCATGTCTAAATACCCCCTGGTGTGTTTGCCCAAGAGTTTTAGGGTGGGGAGAGCTTTCCCATGAAAAAGATACTGCTCCTTGTGCTTTAAGAGCTCTGTCCACCTCTTTGGAAATACTGATAACAGTATAAGTGTGGCCTTAGGAATGCATATATACTTTTTCTTTCTTACAGTATTGTGCTGGGCCAATATCACTGTAGACTCATATATATTTTTTTTTAATTTTAGTTACTAATTTTTTGAGGACTTGTTTTGTCCCTAATAACCCATTGTGCATTCTATAAGGTAATTTTATTTAAAACAGTCCTAAGAAGTATGTATTATTTGCTCCATTGCACAGATGTAAAAAAAAAAAAAAACAACTTTAGAATGCATCTTATAAAGTCTAATATTGCCTCATTATGAGCAGATTAATAAATTATCTAGGTCAGGGATATAAAGGAGAGGCAGGGTCTTGAAGTTTTAGTATCTACACTAAAGTAGTTTATGTGATCTAATTCCCCAAGAAGCCCCGGGGTAGAGCTTGCCCTCTCTAGCTTGGGGAACACAGTGAAGGCTCCTGGGCTTTAATTGTGATGTCGTTGAGATCTTTTGGAGGGGCACTAATTCAAATCGTTTCTTTATAGTGGTTATTTACTCTGGCCTGATTTTCCATTTTAGCCTGGCCTGACTTTTCCATTTTAGCCTCTCTCCACCGAAGAGTCCACGGGGCTAGCTTCAGCCTTAGAGCAGACGCACCAACATGTAGCTCTTCTCTTGGCACGTGTGTTCTCTACCTCATGGGTTATTTAACTGTGGCTACTCTTTTCATTAATAGCTGTTTACACTTCACAGTGGTACTTGTTGAGCTTGGCAAAAGCCATCCATTCTACACATGTTTTTGTTTCTGATCCCAGGGCAAATTGTCATATCTGACAATGTTTTTGGTATGGAGCAGGAGCTAGTGAAGAACAGTTCATTACATAGGCTAAGTTGTCATAGTGGGAACAGGGATAAAAATATTGGCACGCCGCTAACCTTTTGCTTTTGGAAGGATAGTAGCTGGTTGACCCAGATACAATTAAATATAAACGGCATGTGGGAAGAAATGGAAATATAGATTCTCCAACAGCTCTCTTCACCCTCAAACAAACATTATCACTAGGGGAAGGAAGACACCTCTAGGTACAATGTCCCATCTTCAGTGGCTCTCGTTTGTGAACACATCATTGGCACCGTGACCACTTCCCTGCTTCTGGGGAGGCACAGTCAAAGCCAGACTTAGATTCATTTTGTCCTCATCCTATTCAGCTACTAGTCCTAGAGGAAGGGCTGGCCCCAGGGAGGGCAGCACAGTTAAGCCTCACACCCGCCATCACAGGGCCAGCATCACACCTTTGCAAGCTTTCAAAGTACCACTTAATAGGACCTTCGAACCAGCTGAAGAGAAAGTGCTGCTAAACTGCTTGGTTGGCAGAGCTGAGTTTATACAGATGCGAGAGTTAGCAGAGACCACAGAACAGATACCAGCAACCAAGCCCTTTCACGCTTCTGAAAAAAGAGAAAGGAATGGCAGAGGTGGGCCAAAGCAAACAGGCTTTGGAAAACTTGAAGCTGTGGGCTGGAATTTTCAGCTGTTCCTATTCTCTTCACACTCTTTTT
The DNA here is from genome assembly GCF_059928025.1 of Delphinapterus leucas. Lineage (NCBI taxonomy): Eukaryota > Metazoa > Chordata > Mammalia > Artiodactyla > Monodontidae > Delphinapterus > Delphinapterus leucas. The sequence goes on along the minus strand of NC_143143.1, from coordinate 69,075,933 downwards.
TAGGGAGCTTGCTCCACTCAGAAAAGCAGAGACTTTCTACATTTACACTTCTTGGGTTCAGCCTCCTACAGAAAAAAGGGGCAGTTCGTTCTCAATCACAAAACAAGCATCGTTTCCAACATCATCAGCACAGTTTTCCTGGAGTCTGGGCTCTTTGTGGGGGATTAAAAAGTGCCATTGTTTTCCAGAGAAGTCTATGCTGTTGGGATTCCCTCAGCTTGTCTTTCTGTGGCTTGCTCTCCATCTTAGTATTTATTTTCTCTTCTCTCTCTCTCTCTTTCTCTTTCCTACTCTTCCAGGAAAGAAAGCCATTTTCTTTTCCTTTCCCCAGAGTATGCTGAAACATAAAACTTCCTCACAATCTGCTACCTCACACAAATGCCCTTCAGTTTCACCTAAAGCATTTGGGTGCTTATCAAAATGTATATTATAAAGTAAACACAGATGTTGTCGCTGCACTGGGGATGTGTGATATTTCTAGTTCCAACTCCAGAAGGACTAAAGACAATATGTGGAGACAAGAATTAAAGAGAAGTTTAGCCTAAGCGGCTGTGAAATAGTCAGTAGCCATCCCCAGTGTGGTCACATAGAGTTTATAGAGAGTGGTTCGGAGAAACTTTCCTGTGGGCTGGCATCAGAGAAGCCAGCAGAATGGCTTCAGCCAGGATGCTCTGTTAGGAAAAGAAAGAAAACTATGTACCCACGAGACAGCCCATACTGTAACCATCTTAGCTCTGGATGGGTTGGAAAATGGCTGTCAAATCCTTTTGACTGGTTACCCAGGTCACCCAGCTAGTTTACCAGAATCTGTGGATATGTGTCTGTGAGGAAAAACTCTGCAACTGTGTTTAAAAAACAGTTCCATCTGTTCATATGAATTTAAAATGCTTAGATGGAGGGGAAAAAAGAAGAACAAACACAAAAATCAGACCCTTGAGGAAATAGATCATCTCAATTCAAGTTGGTAAAAAAGACATACAGATCAGTGAACAAAGAACCCACAGAAATTAGGAAAAACTGCTATAAGAGGGAGAGGAAAACAACAGGGGTAGAGTCAATGGATGTGTACCATGAGGACCTTCTCTTGACTATGGGAGACCTCCAATGGCTGGTACTCTGAAATGCGGGCACAGTTGGTTTTCTGTTTATGAGAAATGGGGTTGAGCCTAAGAAAACTTGTTAGAAAGTACTGGCATCTGGACAGCTTTGGGTATAAAGAAGAGAAAATCCTTCCTGGAGCTGGCAGAATAAAAAGGTAATAAAAGTCATCTTGGTGTCTGCACCAGGGTAAAGAAGGAGTTCAAAGAGGTACACTTGAATGGACAGTTTGCTTTCAAAGGTTTGAAAACGCTTTGAGAAGCAACCAAACAAGATAATAATATCCACCCTATTTTAATAGACCAAGGTTGAGAGCAGAGAAGCAGAGGGTATGATTAAGGTAGGATATATGTGAACAATGACATTTCCCAAGAGTTAAGTCTCCATTGGTTATCTCTTGATAAAAAGTGTCTGGTGAGGTATGTGTAGGTTCCATTGCCAGACAAGGAATGGCAGTGCCAAAGTCAAATAGGGCAGGTGATCCTTGGCCTGGCTCAGGCTCTTCTATCTACTAAGAGAAACATAACCTGGAAAACTTCTATCCGTAGTAAGACGTTCTCAAAAGTCTGTTATTTTGTAATTGACCAAGATCTGGAAAACCAAGCATAATTCATAATTATATCCCCAACTTTTCTTCAACATGGCATATTGATAAATTAGCTAATATTGCTAAATCTCAGTTTCTCTACAGAAAAGCTGAGAGTATTGTAGACTGTTGTCAAAGTTATTCAGAATCAAGACAACTGTGCCAAACACAGCTTTCCATGTACCCCCATAAATACAGTAGAGGTTAAGTGGCCATGTCCCAGTTGAACGAGAAGAGTGGTGAGGCAGTCAGGGTTCTGTTGGCTTATCCTCTTAACCAGCCGCTTGCCAGGTGCTGATGTCCTAGGGCTGTCCAGAACAGAGGGTCAACACCGCTGGACTTGACCATTCTAAAGCTTTTTATACTACCTTCTTTAACCTCAGATTATTAGAGTTAAACCAAAAGAAGTGAAACTTTTAAATAAATCACATAAAAAGTCTGAATCAATCTTTGACCTTATACTTTTAGGGTAGCTCTCACCTTATCCTGATCTTTTCTAGCTCACAGGTGAGGGGGCTTAGAGGGGAGGTCTGTGGGCTACTGTCTCTCATTTTCCATCAGTTCTTCCAGTATTACCACCTGCAATCATCACATTATGTAACATATAAACAAAATGCGGAATTTTGGATAGTGTTATAAAAACACAATATAAAGATAAATACAAATAAGTGGTTTTTATTTATTTACTTCTTCCTCCTTTACTAGAATGCCAGCTCATGAGAACAGTGACATTTTCTCCAGTTTGTTCACTTCTGTATCTCCAGCATCCAGAATAATGTCTGCATTTAGCAGGTAACTATGGAGTGAATGCGTGGATATCTGATTCTGGTCTCCAGAAAGCCCATCATTTATCTTGGTTTTGCTATCTTACAATGTAAGATTCTGCCTGGGGCCATATCTCAATCTTCCGCACACAGCTTTTCATTTTCCTCTCTCTTTTCAAACTTCTACTTCCGGTTAGCATTGCTCAGGCCAATGGCTGTGGTCTGTCATGCCTTATATGCATATTCAGAGATACCTCCATGGTCAGATGAAGCCTGGGCTCCCTTAAAAGCCACATGATCTGGTTAACAAGAACTGCATGCAGGTTCTGGACTCAGGCTTGTCTCAAAAAAAGGACTCATGTCTGTTGGCAACTTCCTTCCTGCTCTCCTGCATCCTGCGCTATGCCAGACCTTTTCTATTCCTCTGCCTTCTGTCATCCTCTCATTGGTTGCTTTTTTTACTAATAATTGATGACATTCCAAGTCAAGTTGCATACCACGTAACATTCTACTTTTTGGGGCCATCTACTCTGTACCACCCCTGAGTTAGGTGTTATGGATACAATGAATGGATCAAAGTGTCCTTGAATTCAAGGAGCTTAGGCTCTAGAGGAGTGGGATTCAAGCTTTTATAACCATGACCCACAGTAAATATATATAAATAATCCAATATATATAAACACACACATAGAAAAGTACTGTTTCAAAAGTTTTATGAAACAACACTTACCTGAGTGACATTTTCCATTCTATTCTAGAGTGGATTAACCTATTTTATTTCATGAAAAAAATATAGTTATGACCCACTAAATTGATTCCACACTCCAGTTATGAGTTACAATTAGTCCAAATAATTACTTGCAGGCAATTTTAAAAAGACCACTCTTAGAATAAGAGAGGGTTTCCTAAAGTCACTATAATAGAATAAGAAGTATGTAAAAGCAGATGGAAGCCAGAGGTGAGTTGCTAGCATTACCAGGAAGACAGCCTCCAGGACTGTACTTCTCAAACTCTGACATGAACGTTAAGCAATCAGAGATTTATTTAAAATAGAGACTCTGATTCAGGAGGATGGAGTGAGGCCTGAGATTCTGTGTTTCTAACCTATTCCCAGGTGCTGCTGGTGCTGCTGGCGCATGGGCTACACTTTGAAAAGCAAGGGTCTAGAAGGTGATGCCTAAAGGATGACCAGGAATTATCCAGGGCAAAAAGGGCTTTCTGGTAGAGGAAAGGGCATTTACAATGTTACCTGTGTAAGAAAGACCATGGGCAACGTAAGAAACTGCAAGCACCCACATTACCTTAAAATTACCTATGCACGTGTTATAAACACATGGCCTATCCCTAGCAATGAGGGGTAATTTGGGCAAAGATGAACCACGTTCTTTACACAATGGTAAATTCAGGAAAAATGAAGCAAAATTTACAGATCACATTTTAAAAAGAAATTAGGTATATTTATTTTTTTGTGAAACACAATATTGGTAACCACAATTTAGAATTATTGTATTTCTTCTTTCATTGGGGGCGTGGTAGAGGTGAGTAGAACCATGATGTCTCCACACTATCTGAACATAATGCTGGGACTTGGAACATTTCTATGTGAGTTGAAATCTGAGTGTGCTTGGAGGGAGCTGCTTGTTGAGAAACTTGAGGTTGTGATGGCACATTAAGTGTCAAGACCAAAAACTAGCCTCCCATCAGGTGGTTCCTGGGCATTGGAGAACAGATTTTAAAAAAGGGGACGATTAAAAAATTTAAAAATAAATAAATAAAAAATAAAAAAGGGGACGTTCTGGAGTCACAAAGAATGAGGTGGGAGCAAGGAAGTGAGGCAAAATTTTAAAGGAAGGGCTGAATCTCTTTTTTCACCCCTACCCCTAAGTGAAGGGAGGACGAGGTCCCTCAAGCCTTTTTCTAGTCAGTGTTTCTCTCTCTATTCCTCCTCCGAATCCTGCCTCCTCCTGAGAGTTTCCCCCCACCACCAAAAAGAAAAACCATTATAAGCTTAGTGAGCGTAGTCTTAAATGCCTCATCCGCAGTGGCAGCCTCAGTTTATGATGCATCCCTTGATGTGTCCACCCCTTGAGGACAGAATCTGAAGTCCCCATTTGGCACCAAGGATGGGAGAATTGCTTGGAGTTACATGGCTCACGAAGGTGAATTTCTCAGGTCACCAATTTGAATATGAAGGGCCCACTAACTTAGAAATTTCTATATTGTTCTTTCAGTTAATACACATTTTGTAACTACCTCCCTGGAAAGACATTGCCTTAGATGCTGGGTGTATGATTGTGCCTCAAACAAATCCAGTCCCTGCCATCAGTGAGCTTACAGTTATAGTTTCATATATATTTTGGGATGAATCATGAAATGATTCAAATATGGTGTGTATTTCACTGTTCACTCCTAACTGAGTGGGAGATTTCATTGTCCAATGCTTCACTGTTCTCACATTGGTTATAAAGAAGGATTGCAAACACTGAGTTTGTGTGGGGAGAATTTGTCCTCAATAAGACAATGAGGGCATGTTGACCATCCTAAGCCAGGCCCTGAGGACCAACCAGCATGAGCTGGTGCTGACACTGATTCTCAGTGCTGACCGTCTTCCCAGGAAACCATCTTTTCCTGGGAAATCATCCATGGATTTGTTCATCCATTGTGTTAGTAGGCTGCAGTGCAGAGAAGAGAGCCCAAACCATGGAGTTTGAAGCATTTTCCTTCCTCAGAATGTGGTATGTAATATACTGCAACAGAGTTATTTCAAATGGGGGTCCCATTCTGTTAAAGAGATGAGCCAAAGATGGCCTCTGTCTGTCTGTCTGTCGCTCTTTTGATTGTTCTTCACTGCAGGCTGAGACCTGTTAGCTCAAAAGTCTACCAGTGCCAAACCCAAAGTTTTACAGAGCCAATTGTTTAAAAAAAAAAAAAACCCAAACAAGCAGATTTTTAGCCACATACAACCCATCTTCTTTGCATATCCCTAAAATCCTCACCTGACGGCTATTCTCCATTGATAAGATAGGACCCTGTATTTATAAGGCCCTCAGCCACTGCTGTCCGTTGGGGTGCTGGGACCCAGGGACTCCCTACCGTGCTGCTGAGAGAAGGTCAGGTCTTCCTCCTCAGGGAGTTCTCTTGCTCTCTTCCTCTTCTGCGTGGTGGCCCCTGGAAGCCCCTCGATGGTCTCATGCTGTGACAGATTTCTCCTTGCATCAACCCTGTCCAAGTACTGTCCAATGAAACTTGTTGTAGTTAGTGCCTCTCATGGTCTTAGCTTTTTCTTTAATCAACTCTAAATCCTCGAACCCTCTACACACTCTTACTACAGACTGACTGAGTCAAAATATATGGGTGGTGGTGGCTGGAAATGTACAGTTTTATGAGCTCCCCCAGGTGATATGTGCATGTGTATGCATGTGTGTATGCCCACATAAGCATTAAAGTCTAAGAACCAGGAGCTAGAAGATTTGGCTTGAATCCTGCTTCTGGCCCTTGTTACCTGACTCTGGGACCTGACCCTTACTCTCTCCAAGGATTAGTTCCTTTTCCCGTGTAAGGTTAAAGTGCTGATGTTTATATCAGAGAGATCTGTGAAGATAAAATGCAATAGAGTGTATGGAAGGGATTAGAGCAAAGGTGGATGCTCCACACATCTGTATGGGATCACAGTTTTTCTTCTTGTTCCTTTCGGAGGCTCTTGGCCTTAATCTTTGTCATTCTAAAATATTCTCTAACTGGCCTTTTGGAATCATGTGGGCCCTGTCAGTCTACTAATTCACTTGTAAATCTCATTTAGCATACCACTGTGCCTACCTGACTTTGGTCTTTTAATTTTTTCCTGTCCCTCTGCTATTAGATCTCTCTGTAACAGCATTATCTAATGCTATGAAGTGTCTGAGAGCCAGGGTTAGATGACAAATGCTACACAAGGTACATTTGTATCATATTGTTACAGTCCTTATCGATAAAATCAGGTGGGACTCAAATACTATTTTTATATATGATTTTGCTCAGTTCCACTCCACTGTCTGTTGGATATTTCTGGTTTTGATAAATACATTTTTTTCTTCCTTTCTGCTTAGAATCATCTACTGAAATATAATTATTTTTAGCAACTTTGCTGAGTTGTTTGCAGTTTTATATGCAAGTCTTTGCTCTCTGGAGACTTAATCAATATGCAACAGCCCAGTGTCCCAGTGAATGGTGAGAGAGATGTATGAACTCAGGGTGTGATTTCCCAGTGACTGTTGCTAAATGAGATCATTTACCAAAGGTGCCTTTGTGCACTGTAGAAATCTTTAACCCCTAATACATGGGTCTTGCTTTCCTTAACATGAATGGTAGATGGATAGATGTCCTTTATTTCATCTCTACTCTTCACAGTCTTCCAAATTTTTTTAAAGAAGCCACAGCATGAATCAAACATACATGGGGAATCAAGAATAATTATTTTTTCTTCTAAGGTCAAGGCCAGGGACAGATGCAATGAAAACATAGAAACAAAATTTTATGTGAATGTGACTGTAATTCTATGTGGCCAGAATAAGGAAAAGGAAAATACCACTCTGGTTTTCATATGTTAACATTGGTAGTGAGCAACTGGGAGGTGACTCACATGAAAGTCTGCTAGCAAATGCCCTTTATGTGGGTCCAGGGGGATGGGTAAGTAAAACGATGGGTTTGAACAAATATAAAGTTATTGAGGGAGGATAGACATAATAAAAATTTAGGGATTGCATTTAGAGGAACAAGTTGGGTGGACATTGTGAGAAGTGACCAGTAAACAAATATTTTAAGAGAGGTAGTTCTAGAAAGTTGACTAGCAAAAAGAGAAATACTCCATATCAAGTTTCTAAATGGAGACAAGATAGACAAGTTAGTTTTTGAAAGAGCTACCTAATTCACGTTTCCAGTGCAAAGTCTCAGGAATCTAGAGGGGGAAAAAAGCCAACTTCTTAATTTCAGGAAAGGCAAAGAGAAACAAAGAATTTCATTTTGATTGGGGTTAGAACTCAATTTTATTGAGCCCGTGTTAGACTTAACATCTAGGGTAGCTCATACATGGAACAATGACATTTACCATTGTGCCAAGGGCTTTGCAAAGATTATCTCATTTGGTATTCACAACAACCGTATTTGGCAGATACTTTTGTCATCTCCAATTTACAGATGGGTAAACTGAAGATTAGAAATGTAAATTAATGTACTCAAGGTTGAAGAACTAGTAAGTGATATAGCCAGGATTCAAATCCAGTCTGTCTGCATTTGGATCCCTCAAACGTAGAAATATAAGGGGAACTTGTAGCTAATGTTTAAGAGTCACACTTGTGCTCCAAAAGTGTACCAGACTAGTGTGGGCACATGGTAGTATGCTCCTGTGATTGACTTATTTGTTCATAATATGCACCCTACAACTTCCTTCCTTCATCCTAAAGTACTTCTAACACTAGCTTTGTCATTCATTAGCAATGTTTGACCTTGGGGAAATCAATCCTTATGGGCCTTTAACCTACCTGTAAAATGGGGATAAAAATAATCCTTTATATTTCCACATTCAAGAAAGTTAGAGGAAGAGAAACTGGATTTATCCTTCTACCGAAAGCAGCCTATAACAATTTTAAAAAACTGAACAGAGGGCTTCCCTGGTGGCGCAGTGGTTGAGAGTCCACCTGCCGATGCAGGGGACACTGGTTCGTGCCCCGGTCCGGGAAGATCCCACGTGCCGCGGAGCGGCTGGGCCCGTGAGCCATGGCCGCTGAGCCTGCACGTCCGGAGCCTGTGCTCCGCAACGGGAGAGGCCGCAACAGTGAGAGGCCCGCATACCGCAAAAAAAAAAAAAAAAAAAAAACTGAACAGAATATATCAAGGAATGATTTGTAAGACACTAGGCATCAGAAAATGAAGGGCAGTGTCCCCTGAGGGTTGAGACCTCTCAAACTGCTCCAGCTTACTGCTGTGAGAGAGATTAAAGGCCACAATGCCGGAAGGGGGAATCCAGACAGAGCCTAGTGGGTTCCTTGAGTTGAGAAAATGGAGCTGAGAGTCCAGGAAGACCAAGGGAGCTAGTATACCAGAGAAAGGAAAGCTATAAAGAGAATAAGACATCCAAAGATATACAGATGGGCCCCTCAAGTATTAAACTGAGTACTGATGAATGTGCACATACATGTGTCTGTATAAATCACCAGAGGTAAGGCAAAATCCGAAAGGATTAGAGAGCCAGGAAGGTTGACTCTTCCTACAAGACAAACTGGAAAACCTCAAGAGTCATGAAGCATTGGGTAGAGTTAATAGAAAGGTCTTGACTCAATAATGGAGAGTAATTATCCCTAGGCTGAACACTGTTCTGGTTCCATTGAATATATATTAAAAGACAGACCTCCAAAGATTAAACTGTTTATCAATAACTTATAGCATCCCAGAGCAAAACTCAAGAACATTTATAGGAATGCAAAAATAATTAGCACTCAACAATATAAAATTCACAATGTCTAGCATTCATTTAAACCTACTAAGCATACATGAAGCAAGAAAGATAATGAAGAAATGCATTTATAATATAAAAATGACCCAGAACTGACACATATGCTGGTATTAACAGATAAATGACAGCAAAACAGTTATTATAACTCTATTCCAGATATTCAAAAAGTTAAGAGGATACATGGAAGATATAAAAAAAAAAATCTGAAAAGAACCATATGAAAACAACAATGTGTAAGGAGAAAAATATACTAGATGAGATTAATGGCAGAGGATTTGCAGCGGAAAATATTATTGGACTTGAAGACACAGCAATAGAAACTATCAAAACAAAACAAAACAAAAACACCTAAAACCAAAAACCACAGACAGAAAATAAAAAGAGACTCAATGAGCTTTAGGTGGCTTAATATATGTGCAATTGGAGTTCCCAAAGTGGCGGAAAAATGGCAGGAAAAATATTTGAAGATATAATGGCCAAAATTTTTCCAAATTTGATGGAATTATGAACTCCCAGAAACAAGAAACATGAAGAAAACAACACCAAGGTACATCATAATTAATTTACTGAACACCAGTGATAACAAGAAAATCTGAAGAGCAGTCAGAGGGAAAAATTATTTGTTTTATCCAGAGAAACAAACATGGTGGTGACAGTAGATTTCTCATAAAATACAATAAAAACAAAAAGACAGTAAAGCAATGTCTTTAGAGTACTGAAAGAGAAAAAGTCAACCTAAAATTTTATACCCACTGAAAATATCTTTCAAAAATTATGACAAAATCATCTTTTTCAGACAAACAAAAGCTAAAATAATTCATTGCCAGCAGACCTTCACTGCAAGAAAAATTAAAGGAAGTCTTCAGGCCAAAGGAAAATGATACAGATGGAAATATGGATCTATACGAAAGAATTAAGGGCTTTAGAAAGGGTAAATATTTATATGGGTAAATAGGTAAGATTTTTTCTTATAACCTAAATGTCTTGAAAGATCATTGACTCTTTAAGCAAAAATAATAACAATGTAATGTAGTATTTATTATATATATAAAAGTAAAATGTATAAGAATATTCCAAAGAATGAGAGATGATAAATTTAAGTACCCTCCTATAAGACTCTTAGTCTATACATACAGTGGTATGAAATCACTTGAAGATAGACTGTGGAAAGTTAATAATGTGTACCATAAACCCTAAGGCAACTACTAAACAACAAAACAAAGACTTATAGTTAATAGCAATCCAAAGAAGGAGAGAAAATAGAATAGTTTTAAAACAGTTAATTCAAAGAAAAAAAAAAGAAGACAAAGTGAAGAAAAACCATAAGGGACAAATATAATATAAGATGATACTTTTAAATCGAATCATATCAATAATACAATTAAATGTCAATGGTTTAAATACTTTAATTAACAGGCAGGCATTGTCAGATTAGGAAAAAAGAAAGATCCCACTCTATCCTGCCTACAAAAAACATACTTCAAATGTAAAGTTATGAATAAGCTAAAAACAGAAGGGTAGAAGTATGTTAACATGTTAACAGCCATCAAAGGAAATCTGGTATGGCTATCTTAATATCACACAAAGTAGATTTCAGAGTTAAGAATATTAGCAGGGATAAAGGTTTTCACTTTATAATGGTATAATGGCCAATTCATCAATAGGATATAACAATTCTAAATGTTTATGCACTTAATACAGCTTCAGAACACATGGAGCAAAAACTAATCAAGAACATCAGGGAGAAACACGGAAGTCCTCAAGTATAGCTGAGGATGTCAATACTTCTCTCTCAGAAATTGACAGAACAAAATAGATAGAAAATCTGTAAGTAAATAGAAGATTTAAATAACACTATCAAGCACACTGACCTAATTAAGACTTATAGAACACTCTACTCAACAGCAGAAGGATACACATTATATTTAAGTACAGTACACTCAGAATATTTACCAAGATAAAACATATCCTGGGCCAAAAACAGTCTTAATGATTTTAAATATTTAGGTCATACAAAATAGCAAAATGGAATTAAATTAAAATTTGATAACATAAAGATCTTTTGAGAATTCCCAAATATTTGTAAATTGAATATTTCTAAAAAATCCTTGGATGAAAGAAGAAATCAAAAAGGAAATTGAATGTATTTCAAACAGACTGAAAATAAAAATACAACATAATATTTTTGTAGTGCCACTTTGGCAACACTGAGGGGGAAATTTATAGGATTAAATGCATAATTAGAAAATAAGAAAGATCTCAAATCAATACCTCAGTGTCCAACTTAAGAAAATGATATAAAAAAATAAAAAGAGTAAATTGAACTTAAAATAAGTAGAAGAAAGGAAATAAAGATTATAGCAGAAGTAAACACAGTAGAATATAGAAAAGCAATAGAGAGAAATCAGTGAAACCAAACCTTAGTTCTTAAATAAGATAAAAAAACTGATAAATAGCCAGTTTAATGAGAAAAATATATCAATGACCCCTAGAAAGCAATATAAAAAATTTAGAGAGGTGACATCACTAAAGATTCTTCTGATAGTAAAATGATGATAAGGCAATATTATGAACAATTCTATGCCAGTAAAACAGACAACTTAGGTGAATTGTACAAGTTCTTTGGAAGACACATATTACCAAAGCTTATTCATGAAGACATAGACAATCTGAATATCTCTCTATATAGTAAATTTATTGAATTTGTAGTAAAAACCCTTCTCAAAAAGAAACTTCAGGCCGAGACAGTTTACTGGTGATTTTTTCCCAAATATTTAAAGAAGAAATAATACCAATTCTACACAAACTCTTCCATAAAATATGAAGGAGGAAACTAACACAACATTGTAAAACAACTATACCCCCCCCAAAAAAAGCAGAGACACAATAAAACCAAAAAACAAACAAAAATAAAAACACCCCAAAAATTTAAAGGAGGAAATACTTCCCAACTTTTTATTAGCCAGCATTACCTTGATATTAGAAAATTACGTTATAATAAATGAAAACTACAGCCCAATAGCCCTCATGAACATAAATATGAAAATTCCAAACAGAAAGACATTTTACCAGAGGGTAGACAGCAGAAGCAAGAAGAACTACAATTCTGCAACCCGTGGAAGGAAGGCTACATTCACAGAAAGATAGACAAAATAAAAAGGCAGAGGACTTTTTACCAAGATGAAGGAACAAGATAAAGCCTCAGAAAAACAACTAAATGAAGTGGAGATAGGCAACCTTCCAGAAAATGAATTCAGAATAATGATAGTGAAGATGATCCAGGACCTCAGAAAAAGAATGGAGGCAAAGATCAAGAAGATGCAAGAAATGTTTAACAAAGACCTAGAAGAATTAAAGAAAAAACACCTAGAAGAATTAAAGAAAAAACAAACAGAGGTGAACAATACAATAACTGAAATGAAAAATACACTAGAAGGAATCAATAGCAGAATAACTGAGGCAGAAAAACAGATAAGTGACCTGGAAGACAGAATGGTGGAATTCACTGCCGTGGAACAGAATAAAGAAAAAAGAATGAAGAGAAATGAAGACAGCCTAAGAGACATCTGGGACAATGTTAAATGCACCAACATTCGCATTATAGGGGTCGCAGAAGGAGAAGAGAGGGAGAAAGGACCAGAGAAAATATTTGAAGAGATTATAGTCAAAAGCTTCCCTAACATGGGAAAGGAAATAGCCACCCACGTCCAGGAAGTGCAGAGAGTCCCAGGCATGATAAACCCAAGGAGAAACGTGCCTAGACACATAGTAATCAAATTGACAAAAATTAAAGACCAAGAAAAAATATTGAAAGCAACAAGGGAAAAATGACAACATACAAGGAACAAAAACAGGAACAAAGTTGGAGGACTAACACTATGTGATTTCAAGACATAAGGCTACAATACTTAAGACAGTGTGGCAGTGTGTATATATAGATGGATGAAACAATAATACAGACTAGAGAGCCCAGAAGTAGACCCACACATATGTGGGCAACTACTTTTCACTAAGATTCAAAGTCAGTTCAGTGGAGAAAGGTTTGTATCTAGTTAGTTTTGAGTAGGACCTCATAATCTATTTAACAACGCCAGCAGGTGATTCTGGTACCCATCCAGGCTTGGGGACCTCTGTTTAAATGGCATGCTATCCCTTTCATTCCCTCAGTATCTGCCTTTTAGTCTGGAGTTGTTTAAACCCCCCAACTTAAGTACATGGGGATTGGAATGAGTCCATCTCCATTTAAAGGAGAGGCCTGGGGGTTTCCCTGGTGGCGCAGTGGTTGAGAGTCCGCCTGCCGATGCAGGGGACACGGGTTCGTGCCCCGGTCCTGGAAGATCCCACATGCCGCGGAGCGGCTAGGACCGTGAGCCTGCCCGTCCAGAGCCTGTGCTTCACAACGGGAGAGGCCACAACAGTGAGAGGCCCGCGTACCGCAAGAAAAAAAAGAAAAAAAAAAGAGAGGTGTGGAAAATAACAATAATTCTGAGTCTTCAATGGAAACACCTACCCAGGGAAACACCTACCCAGGTCCAGGGATGTGAGTCCAATCTGGGTGTTCCTGGGGCATCCCAAGTCATCAGCATAGAATGACAGGTGAATCCCTCCCTGCTGAGAGTTCCCTTGCAGCTCTGCTCCATATTTTATTTATTTATTTTTTTAAACTACTTACACTGTCATTCTTAACTCCTCATAGGTGTTCAGTCACCTTCATCTTGACACTAAATTATGATTACAATCCAACAGAGTTTGGCTTGGAAGATCCATTTTGAATTAATTCTATTTGCTATTCTCTGCAAAATGAAATCAACAAGATGGTCTGGTATCCCCTTCTTACCTTGTCTCACTGCTGCTTGGCTGGTCCTTAAATTCTTTGAGTTTGATATTTACCCCCTGGAATCTCAGTTTTTCATGGCACACAATTTCCAGGGAGAAAACACAGCCCTTTTCCCCCAACTCAGTATCTAGATTTTTTGGGTTAGCAAAATGGTATAGATACTTTTAGAGCATTTAGTCTTGCATTTGAATAAAGGTGTTTCTTGCACAAAAATACAGCTGGATTAGATTGCCAACATATTATTTAGGGAGGCGCTGAGAAAGTGTATGATTTTTCATGATGGCTTCCTGTTTTTCCTGCAAGCTATGCTAGTCAGGACAGAATCACTTCTCAGGCTGATACAAGCCACCAGCCTGACATACACTTATCCACCTCTATGCAGTGTGTCTACCTGCTGTAAGTTATTTCCCGGGGCATCAGAGGTCCTGTTTTAAGCTGGGACAAAAAAAGTAAAAGCCCTGCCTCTCATCTCCTGCTGGTTTCTAGTCCATATTCAGAATCATGAAGCGACAAGTAGGGTCATGTATGTCAAAACTAAAGAAGTGAGTAAACATAGTCTGGAGTAGAAAATTCACTCTGATAGGCCAGAAAGAGGTTGATGGTGTGAAAGAATAAGGCAAAATGACTATGTTTACTGCACTGCTAATAGCAGGCCACTACAATTACAGCGTTTGCTTAGTGTGTTCACTTCACTTGTTAATCACAGTATCCCAGTCAACCAATAGCTTTGTCTTTTTGGACATAACTTGTTATCTCCTCTGTCAAGCCAAGCTACAGAAGGTCACCCCCGGTCAGTGTTGGAAGGAAGAGAGAGTTTGCACACGAATAAACCCAGATGTCACGGTTAGTGGTGTTGGTGGAAGCACAAGGTTAGTCATCAGAAGCTGATAAGGTCAGGGGGTAAGGGGGGTGAGGGATAAATTGGGAGATTGGGATTGACGTACACACATGACTATATATAAAATGGATAACTAATAAGGACCTAGTGTATACCACAGGGAACTCTATTCAATACTCTGTAATGACATATTTTGGGAATGAATCTAAAATATGAGTTCATATATATATATATATATATAAACTCTTCAAAGTTATATACATATAACTGATTTACTTTGCTGTACAGCAGAAACGAACTCAACATTGTAAATCAACTGTACTCCAATAAAATATTTTTAAAAAGAAGCTGAAAAGGTACCAGGGTCCCCTGTCCTTTATCACATTGGAGGGATAAAACTATGTCGATCTAGAAATTTGTATGCTGCACACACACTTATAGAGTTCTCACTGTATGTCCAGACCTGTGATAGGAAATGGGGTTAGAGATATGGAAAACTGGGTCCTTGAATTTGGTAACTGAAGGGGATTCCTTTCTGGATAGGGGTATGAAGCTCAGTTTAGTCTTTGGCTGTTTTCGTTTGTTTGATTGTTTGTTTGCAATGTCAAGAAGATTTAGCCAAATTGTAGTTGAGGAAATTACATTCCATCAGCAAAAATAAATACATATACAAAAAGAGTGTGCCTTTGTCATTTTAGCCACAATAGTTATATTAATAGTAGCTAATCTTTCTTGAGCACCTATCCTAAACGGGAAACTGTGCCAATTGTTTTACTTATTTTAGGTAATCCTCAATATTTACCCTATGGGAAGTAAGAGCTATTGTTATACCCATTTTCCAGAAGAAGAAACGGAGGCTCAGAGAAGTTGAGTGATGTGCCTAAGATTACAGAGCTAATAAGGGTGACTGTAGACTCAAGTTCAAATCTGCCTCCTAGCAAAGTCTGAAATCTAATTTTCCATGAATGATTATAACAACTGATTCCATAATGGGAGGAAGGCTTAATTTTCCTTTCAAAGAGTGTGTTGTTTGTGACAAAAACCAATACCATCAGGTAAGGTCTGAATGTTTGGGAATGTCATGTGGGCATAGCTTTATTATTGGCTCCCAGATAATCCCGTGGATTAGTAATCTTCCATTTGTGGCTCTTTGGAATATTTGGGGAGAAAGTCACTCTGTGAACACAAAATTAATCATTGCCTATCTGAAAGCTATCTGGAAAAAGTTAAACATTTCAACAAACCCCCTTCACTTTAAGTGCATTCAGCATTTTCCCTCCTCAGAAATGACTTGTAAGTTTGTGCTTTTAATTATTATCATTCTCCCCTAAAATTACAGGCAAAGCAGTCAGTGATATTTGAAACATCAATTACTGGCCTGCAGCCCTCTGCTACTGTTTCTCTGCCTGCTGCCAGGGCTGCAAATCCATTTTCTGCATTTCTTTCAGATTTTCTGAACAAAATTATGGAAAATTGCTGTTGGCACATGGCATTTTTCCACAATGGTCAGAGTTATTGAATTGTGCCGTTCTGTGCTACTTCGGGACAGCATTCCAACTTAAAATGCCAGACTTAAAACTATCAGAACATTTTCTCCAATCTGGGCTTCATAAACTTTCCACAGGAAGAGGCTACAGAATCTGCCCTGGCTTTGCCTCAAGTTCCTACTGAGGGTAACTACAGGCTTGGAATGGTCAGGTTGCTGCGTTTTAGTTCCTCTCGCCTTCAGGATCTCTGATACAGAGTTTTTTTCTGTCTTCTCATCACGATTGTTCACACTGTGTGACCAATGAGCCAGGGGGGTGGCCCTCACTGCCCCCAGGACCCTCTGAGGCCTGAGGAAAGAGAGAGACCTGCTGGCAGCCATTTTGAATGAGTCTTCTCTGTCACTCATATCAGGTCCCCGATCTGTGTAGTCACGTTCCAAAGGCACCTCAAACTCAAAATTCTGAACTCTACCCCCCGGTTTCTGTATTCCGTATTGAGACTACAGATGCACGTAGGAATTCTGGAAGTTATTCCAACTACGTTCTCTGTCTGAGCCCACATGGTCGTTTGGTCACTAAGATCTGTCAGTTCTACTTCAAATGCCTCTCTCGCATCAAATTCTTTACTATCTATGATCTTTCTTCTATATTTTTCCAACAAGCTCTTGCCTTATATTTTGCCACTAGTCTTTTCCTTCTCCAATGTATCCTCCACATCACTGTCCAGGGAGTTATTTTAAGACTATGTATTAGTCTATCCAACAAATACTGAGCACTTACATTGCACCAGGCACTATAGTAGGCACTAGACATGGTGAGGGTATGACTCCATACTCTAAATGTTATGGACATTTGCTATTCCATTGCCTAGAAAGGGTCAATGGATCTTCCTTATGAAAGAGTCACAGACCTTTAACATGGCTGGTCCTCAGGGACTATGTAGATCTGGTTCCAGTGTATCTCTCTGGTCACATCTTTCCATATTTCTTTCAATGCACCCTATCTTCCAGCTGTGCTAATCTCTCTGTTCCTTAAAAAGGCAGAAACTTTCTTGACTTCAAGCTTTCATTGCTACTCAGCACTCATCTTTCACAGCTTAGCAAATGTCAGCTTCTTTTTTTTTAATTTTTTTTTTTTTAAGGCCTGACTCAAATCTCATCCTCCTATGAAGACTTTCCATTCTTCCCCTTCTAGCTCCCGGGTCCTCTGTACTCTCATTGCACTGCACACAAATCTCTGAAAATTTAATGGGAGGTGGGTAGTATAGGATGGCGATAAGAAGCTGTGGGGTCAGATGGACCTAAGTAGACTAGTTTTAAGCTCTTTGTCAAGTAGTTTATCCTAGTTAAGCCTCAGTTTCCCCATCTATAAATTGGGGCCATGAATAAATACCTTACAGGGTTAATAATATTTAATGAGGTCATTTATTTAAGATGTCTATCTTAGAGTAAGTGCTGATCATAGAGTAGCTTACTATGTGTTATTATAGTTATTTCCGTGCCTCTCTCTCCTGCTAAAGTGCATGCTTTTACAGTACAGGGACCATATCTTTTTCACCTCTGTTTCCCCAGTGCCTGGGGTTAGGGCCTGGCTTATATTAGGTACTCAGTTAACATTTGTTAAAAGAGCAAATGAATCTTTATCTGGAAATTCACATGTATTTCAAAATCAACTTATAAGGAAGCCAAACCCATTATCCCCTCCCCTTCCAAAATACATAAAACGTCTAGAATAGAGCCTGGTATGTAATAGTTGCTAAAATAAAAAGTAAATTACATTATAGTTTAAATTCATTAATTAAGCCAAACACATTGCTGAGTCACTCTCTTGACCAGGTGTAAGGATTACAAATATGAATTTCCGTGGGAGTTGAGACACTTGATTAAACTGTTTGAGTCAGAGATTCCCTAAATATCCATAAAAGTCATATAAACCATATATTTCAGGTTTTGTCTCCAGGAAACTAGACTATCGGCCACTCATATTACTTAAATTTAGCTCTTGGAACCCACTGACTGGCAGATAAGAGGAGCCTAGAGAGGTTGTGGGTTCTACCTTGTTCAAGAAAGCCCTGTGGTTGATTTATGTGTGTGCTTTGGATCCAGGGTAAAATATAATTCCCACATTCCATAGAACATGGCTGCAATCATATGCTTTATGTTCCCTTGATCTTACCTCATCAAAGGTTAGCCCCAAACGTTGCATTCCTAATTAGTGGCTGGTGATACCCCCAAGTACCTCTTCATTTCTCTGATCGGTCTGCACACTGCAAGTTATTATTTTTGGTGTCCTGCATATAGTAATTATGCTTTCTTATGCTACTCTGCTGTAGGTATGCCTCCTCTTCCACACATTGGATGGGCTCAGGACTGGGTGCCTTCTCGATGTATTCTCCCAATGTTTTAGAAAGAAGCTCTTCAACGTTGTATTAAGCATCTGGAATAACGAGTTTTGTTGGAATCAAGGAAAGAGGAAAGATAGGCCCCATTAGATCCCTGATATATAAATGGAAGGCAAAACTACTAGCTTCTCTCAATGTATATAAAGTTCCTAGAAGAGTGTCCAAAAGGTAGAAGTTAGTGGAGTGAGCCTGCCTTTGGATTGAGAGAGCATATAAGTGGAATCACAGTTTTGTTCATCTCAAGGCCTCTACGTAGGCTGCCTTCTCTACCAGGTGTCATGAGAGAGCTGACTTGGATTCCTGTTCATACTGCCCAGAATATACATGGTTTTGGTTGAGATTTTCAACTTCTCTCAACTTGAATTTCTGAATAGAGATAACAGTACTTGAGCTTTCCAGTGTTAAGAGGGAGACTGAATGAGATTTTTACACAGGAATAACCTGGGCAGGCTACAATTTTACTCTTTCATTCATTATTCCAAAAATAGTTCTTGACTCTTCTGTAGGTCAGGCCTTCTATTAGGCACCAGTGGCAAAAATGGTGGGTAAAAGCAGACACAGACATGATTCTTTTATTGTATTCTAGTATAGAGGTTGGCAAACTTTTCCTGCAGAGGAATAGATAGCGAAGATAGTGTTGGTCATGACTGCTCAGCTCTGTTGTTGTGGTGTCAAAGTGACCATAGACAATATGTAAATAAATGAATGTGGCTGTGTGCCAATAAAACTTTGTTTACAAAATAGGTGAGGGACTCTAGAATTGGTCTGTGGGCCATAGTTTGCCAACCCCTAGTCTAGCAGGACAGACAGAAGGCAACAAAGCAATCATACTAATAAACGAAAGAAACCTGGTCCCCGATGGGTGTATAACTAAGGATGTTCACACAGATTGAGATCCAAAAGACTTGTGCGGATAGAAAGAAAAGAGAAAAAGGAAATACGATAGAACATGGAGGATCTTGTGGGCTCTATCCAGGGTCTTGTTTTTATCTTTAGTGACACAGAAAGTCACTGATAACTGTTCATGCCTTTCCTTTCCCGTCTACCTCCATGTAGCCAGCCCTCTGCAGAAGACAGCTGACCACGAGTATAGCCCTCCTCTCAGAAGCTCACAGAAAGGAAACATTCATAATCACTCTACCACAGCTGCATATTAGCGCTGAGAGCAGTTGAGTGGGGCAGGCCCTTCTCTTGCCCCCTCATCATGAAGAGTGAGAGGAAAATCAAATCTTAGAGAAAACCAAATTGGTTTTTGGTGATTCCCTCTGGAGTCTTGGGCCTCAGGAGCCCCACTGCCCTTCCTCGGTGTCCCTTCTTGCTCTCTCCTGGCTATAACCATAGGGGACCCTCATCCCGGACTGGAGGGTCTAGAGGCACAGCAGGTTTGAACCGGCCGTAGACCTCCTCGCGGTATTCCCTGGGGAGATCACACTTCTCTTTGAGCTTCAATTTACACAGCCGTGGAATAATAGTTATTCTACCCATCTCAAAGTGTTATGATGGGATGCAAACATGAATTTTTCTTTTGTCATCTGTAAGACACAAAAACACGAGATGCAAGGATGGTGATGACAATGGTGGTGGTTGTGACGATGATGACAACGTGCTGACAGATGGAATGGGTCACCATCTCTGAAGCATTTTTAGAACATGCATTTGTTGAGCACCTGTGTGCTGGGTTCCAGGTGACAGGAATACAATAGTGAGGAAAAGAAGGCATAGCCCTTGTCCTTAAAGGCCTTATAGTGGAGGGAGAATGGCATTAAAAGAATAGTCACATAGTTAATGATATGTATATATAATTATATAATGAAACCATATTTTCTTCATAAACGCAATTAAACAAAGGTTGCTATCAGAGATGAGTGCGTGTGTGTGTGTGTGTGTGTGTGTGGTGCCAGGAGAGGCTTATCTACGGACAAGGTATTTAAACAGAGACTTGAGGTATATGGAGAGCTGAGTTAGGCAGGTGATGAGTTTACATAAGAATGTTCCAGGTAGAGAGGACAGCATGCGAGTGGGCCTGGACGTGGACATGTTTGTGGTGGTCAAGGACTGAAAAAAGCCAGGAAGGTGTGAGAAGAGTGAGCAAAAGGGAGCAAAATTCAGGCTGAAGGTGGAGGAGTCGGCAGGGGGCAGATCCTTCAGGCTTACTAGACACATTACAAACAGTGGTCTTTGTGCTGAAAAGCTTGGGGAGCCAGTGAAGTGTTTCAAGCAGTAATGGGTAATCAATCCTACTGGTGTTAAATAAAAATGACGATTTGTGCTATGTGGGGAATGGATTGCAGAAGGGTGAGTGTTGGAAGCAAGATGAGATGGGGGTGTCCCAGTGAGAGATGATGTTGGCTGTATCACAATAGGGCAGTGGAGGAGGAGAGAAGTGGGCAGAGATCTGTTTTGGAAGTAAGGCTGGTGTTATCTGTTAAAGGATTAGATGTGTGGATAATCAAGAGAGGGGAAAAATTGAGGAGGGCTCCTAAGTCATCTATAGTGAGAAACTGGGTGGGTGGGTGTCTTATTACCTGAAAGGTGGGGAAAGACTGGAGATGAAACTATGTATGTATACATATGAGTGACTGATGTGTGTGTGTGTGTGTGTGTGTGTGTGTGTGTGTGAGAGAGAGAGAGAGTTGGGAGTGAAATAGAGAGAGACATAGAGGCAGAGTCATTAGGGTAGGAATGGGGAGGGGGCATCAGAGTCTAAAATAGCTTTCAGTCTAAATAGCATTGGTTAGTTTGACAAGGTTACCTAAATGGAACTGAAAAGAAATACACTGGGAAAAGCCAGTAGGGTAAATATCTCTGCTCAGATAGTAACTTTTCATTTAAATGTACCTTGTACAAACTGCATGGGTGGCTGTGGATGCTGTGTAAATGGTCACATGTTCCAAGCAGTTGCCATTGTCTCCTGATTAAGATCATGGATTCTGGAGCCAGATTCCTTGGGTTCAGATCCTACCTGTCCCCCTGTGTTAGGAAGAATAATGGCCCTGCAAAGATGCCCACATTCTAATTCCTGGAACCTATCAATATCTTAGTGTTCATGGCAAAGGGGAATTAAGGTTGCAGATGGAATTAAGTTTGCTAAACAGCTGATCTTCAGACGTGGAAATGACCCTGGATTATCCGGGTAGATCCAATGTAATCACGGGGATTCTTAAAAGTTGAAGAAGGAAGCAGAGGCGATCAGAGTCAGAGAAAGAAATGTGATGATGGAAGCAGGTCAGAGAGATGTTATGTTGATGGTTTTGAAGATGGAGAAAGGAAGATACGAGCCAAGGAATGTGGCCTCTAGCAGCTGAAAAAAGCAAGCAAATGGATTCTCCCTCTGCGCCTCCAGAAAGAAACACAGCCACGTTGAAACCTTGGTTTCAGCCCAGTGAAACCTGTGTCATACAGTACTTCTGACCTACAGAACTGTAAAACAATAAATTTGTGTCATTTTAAGCCACTAAGTTTGTGGTAATTTGTTATAGCAGCAAGAGGAAATTAATACACCCACTCACTAGTGTTCATGGGAAAGCCATTTAAGTTCTCTGCATTCAGTTTCCTCACGTGTTAAATCGGGATAAGTAAAATACTACCTGCCAGAGATGAGATTTAAGTGGAGCAATAGATGTAAAACACTTAACACAGAGCCTGTATGTGGTAAATACTCAATAATATTAGCTCTGCCCCTTCCTCAATGTGCCCCTGCCTCAGTATGAGAAAAGATGCTGCTTGTCTCAAAGGGAGACCACGGATGTTCAGCAATGGCTTGCCCAAGCCAGTGGGCTATGGTTTACCGGAGCCACCTGGTGAACTGGGTCGGTTTCATCCCTGTGGTCCTAGTGGCCCCATAGGACCTGGCAGAAATTAGATCTGTCTCTAGTTATTGACCTTGACTAAACTAGACTCACTCCTGTCGCAGTGCGGAAGTATGAGCCCTAGCAGCCTGTTTTATCATCCTTTAACAGGTTGCTCATTTTCTGAGAAGTAAAATAGAATAAAGCTTCAAGATGAGTACACCTGCAGCGCTTACGGTATCAGTATGCTTTCTGACGTGCCACAGTTCATAATATTCAAAGTTTTAGCAAACAAAGATTATTATAAATTATTAACTGTTTGTGAGTGGAATGATTTGCATATTTCAAAACATTCTCTTCATATTCCATCTTTAACACACCTTCTCTCCTTGGGAATCATGAAGGATTACCGGGATGACAGGCTTTCGCCTGGCTTTACGATGCTCCTCTGGAGGTTAGGGAGTGGCTACTGCCTGAGCTTGTGTTGGGAGCCTGGTTTCTTGCCCTGGAGTCCTTTCTTCCATGCCCATGGGTCTGCATGCTCGGACCTGTGGCCTCAGACCTGCTCAGGCACACATCCCTGATCTGGCCCTGAGCTGGGAGTTTGGAAGGAGTTGTCTCACTCACAATCTCAAGAGCTGTGGATCTCTCTGGTCGGCTATGGTTCACCTCTTTCCTGAGACCAGTTGGCTTTACCACAATTATTGTCTCACTCTGTTACCTCCAACTTCAGTTCTGTGCTGTGCTCTCAAGTTTCCCTATGTCCATCTTCTAATCTGAACTTCATTCTCTCTTCTTAAGTTAGGTGCCCTGGAGATAATATCTTAAACCCCAAGCCCAGTGCCTGGGCAGCAGGGTTCTTATATTCCTAACCCTTGACTCGTCATAGTCAGTGAAACCTGATCTCCCAAAGTCTGTCTTTTCTTGCCTGAACTTTCCAATAAGGTCAAATGAGAGAAGAGTGGAGTTGTTTGCTGAGATATTTCCCACAAAGTGACCTGCACACATAGTTATTTGGGTGGTGGGGGACAAATCAACAGGCCAGGGAGTGGCTTGATTGCACGGCAACCCCTCTTTAAAAGGATGAATGTTTGGGTTGATTCTTGACCGACAATGTAGAGAACAAGTTCACAGCTCATAGTTTTACCCCTAAAAAGGAATTGCTCTTCCAAAACCCCAGAGGAAAGTGGAGTCTGGCTTTTTGATTATATGTTTCATTGCAATGAAGTGATGTAATGTCATACATGATAAACTAGGGAGCTGGGCTTGAGGTGAAGTCGATTGAAGCTTACAGGCTTAATCCAGGTTTGGGTATTTCAAATTTGTCCAGCCATGATTTCTGGGGCGAGTATTTGAGGTTAGAATAGCTTATAAGTGACATGGACCATTGGTTGGTTTCGTTTGCAATTCAGTGGGCCGCTGCAAAGGAAACTTTGCTTGTATGGTTTGGAAAATGTCATTTTGAAGGGAAAACTGAGCTAACCTCTGCATCCTAAGAATCTTGGAAAGGAAGCTCTTTCCCTGCCATTTTATCAGAGCCTAAATGAATGTGAACAGGTAGAGACTGTCTCAAGGATTATAAAGGGCCTGGGAGGTTTGGTTTTGTGTGAGTTTATGGGTAATCCCTGGTTTGTTTAACTGGGTGATTCTAGATCAGGGAGCAGTTGACACAAGTGCGTAGGGACAAGCTTACAAAAGAAGGCCTTGTGCTTTGGTGGTGTGTTCACTGCTGTCTATCGTACTTTGGCTCCTTCCTGAAGATGTGGCTCTCAAAGCACAGGCCCCTTCACAATGACAGTCCAGGATTGCTCATGTGGGGACTGAATGGTTCTCACTGCACTCTCCTGAGAGTGATGGAATTTATTTACAACTAGAATAGTATTTGAGGAAAAGGAAACCTCTCTGGCTAAAGTAAGAACTGAAATTTACTCTCTGACACAAACCAAAATCTTTTTTTTTTTTTTTTGCGGTACGCGGGCCTCTCACTGTTGTGGCCTCTCCCGTTGCAGAGCACAGGCTCTGGACGCGCAGGCTCAGCGGCCATGGCTCACGGGCCCAGCCACTCTGCGGCATGTGGGATCTTCCCGGACCGGGGCACGAACCCGCGTCCCCTGAATCAGCAGGCGGACTCCCAACCACTGCACCACCAGGGAAGCCCCCAAAATCTTTGTTGGGTCTCGCACACATAAACGAAATGAATTTTTTTTAATGTATGTATTTTTAAAATTTTATTTTTTAATTGAAGTATAGTTAATTTACAATGTTGTGTTAGTTTCAAGTGTACAGCAAAGTGATTCAGTTAAAAAATGAGATGTGTCTTTTTATGTTGGTGAGTCTGGCATTCAACAAATGGGATGGCAGCTTCTCTTCATATATTTCATAAATAATAGTGTTGTTCTAAGGAGGTAGAGACAATGGTAAATAAAACCTGAGGGCTCAGGTTCTGCATTAACCACGCCTGCATTCTGGTAGGGGAGTTAGCTCTTAATTGAGTTATCACAGACACAAAAGCAAAGTTTGTCTATATTTAGTGCCATGGAGAAAAACTGTAACCAGTGCAATGGAAGACACTGGAACAGGAGGACTTGATCAGGCTTGGAGTCAGGTCCAGCTTCCCTAGGAAAGTGGTGCATGTTCAGTGGGAAGGGACAGAGGACAAACTAATTCCTGCTGAGTGAACAGTACTTACAAAGAGTCCCGTGCTGGAGGGAGCATGGGGTGGTCAGGGCCTTTCAGGAAGCATGGCTATAGCAAAAAGTCAATAGGAAGTTGGGGCCAGAGAAGTGAGCAGGATTCAGGGTTCAGATGGCAGAAAGCCTGTAGCTTTGCTAAGGACTTTCTGAGACTTCTCCTTTGTAATTCTCTTCCTCCTCCCAACCTTCCCATCTCTGAGGAGTTAATATTATTTAAGGTGAACTGTCTTAGGAATTACACTCTGCCCATTTCCTGGCTCCACAATTCTTCCTGCTATATATGGGGGCTTCTTAGCCTAGGGCTACTCTTAACTCCAAAAATAATTTGTCCTTCCTGAATCTCCTTAAACCCTAGATACCCTGGATCTACCACTCCTTCTTCGAATGCTATCCACAGAACAGTTCTGGAGCGTCCAGCCTTAAACTATATTATAATATCTGAATCTATTTCTTTTTCGCCTTCTAAGTCTCAGGCATTTCTGGATGCTTAAGGGTCCAATGAGCTTAAGAAGGATATCAGGGGATGACTATGGAGACTGACCAGGGCTGACCCCTGAGGAGAGCCAGTTGCCCCTCAGGGGGAAGATCTGGAACATTCTTCCTTCCAGCTAGCTGCCCTGCCCTAATCCCCACCAGTCTCCCTCTGGCTTTTTCTTCCCCTAATTATAACCTGAGTTGAGTCATCTGGTATAGCTAGTGGTGGTTAGGGTTTAATGTCTGCTCTAATAGTTACTTAGTCTTCAGGATAAGTAAGGAAAGTGGTGGGTTTGAAGCAGCCTAATTCTCCTCAGGACTGAGGTCATTCATAGAGGTTCATTAAGAAGACACAGAATATCTTTAAAAGCCACTAAAGAAACAGAGTGCTCAGAGTTTCCATTTAGCCATCCCCCAAATATCTGTCTAATTTGAATTCAGATAAGTAATCAAAGCACAATGCAACCACTGACTCTGCTGCCTGCACTACTAGAGGGAGATTTATCTTTCATTCCTCCATGCAATCTTCTATATCCTTCCAGGAAAAAAAGAATCTAAATCAGAGATTCTCAAATCTCCATGTGTCCAAGATTTATTTGGGTTACTTATAAAAATGCAGATGTCTGATTCATCTGGTTTGATGATTGAGTTTAAATGAAAATCACCCTAAAATGATTCTGGTGCAAGTGGATCATGACTGCACTTCGAGAATTGGGGCAGCAGCCCTCTTGCTCTTACTATGTACTGGGAGCTGAAGAAGTGACACAGGTTAGCACCATCCTTGTGGGGAGCAGGGAGGAGTTAAGGGTGCTGGAGAATTTTCTTAAGGATGGAGGGCTTGTTGAACCTCACTCATGATCTAGTCACTCCCGTATTATATTATTAATAAAGTCCCAAAGGGTCTCACTTTAAAGGTTCAGATTATCTTCCATGATACCAACCTTAAGAGATGGGATACGGTCACAGGTTCTTACATACCTCTGAGCCTAGTTGAGAAGCTGAGCCTGTTTATAATCTACTGCAGTAAACCAAATGTGACAAATGTGAAGGAAATATAATGATCTGTAGTATTCCTAAAGACACATAATGAAATGGCTGAGGCTGTGGATTAAAAGTACCAGGAGCGACTAATAAGTAAAGTCCAGTTTCTAAATAAAACCTGGTAAAAAGAAAGAAGGAAGGAAAGAGGGAGGGAGGGAGGAGGAAGCAAGGAAGAAAGAAAGGAAGGAAGGAAACCTTACTATGTGAAGGATAAAAATCTATTTCTGTATGATTTCTTACAGAAAACATCAAAAAAGTAGCCTGTAAAACATTTCACAGAATTCAAAGTTCTCCAAAGTATTATCCGTGAGAAACACAAGAGAAATGTCAACAGTTTTGAAGAGAAAGGATTGTGATTGAGGACCCAGATCAAATGTTTCTTTGACTCTCATTCATTTTCAGCAGTGGCTGAAAGACACATGCCAGTATATAACCTCCAAAAAATAAACCATTCATGTACCAGTTCTTTAGAGAGTATCCTGGCAATCATAGAGATCAGTTAAATGAAGGACTTTTCACAAACACAATCATAGATAAGCAAAAAGATAAGTAAATAATGTAAAGAAAAATATAGCATAATTATCTGGTCGAAAATTCCATAATTTCCAGGAACATCCTGGAAATTAGTTGGGAGAAAGGCCAAGGACAGTGAGGGAAGATTAATTTCTTTATCTTACAGGGAAAATTGAGAGTTACTTATTTGTTTACTATACCTAGAAATCAGAAAACTAAAGATCAATTAAGTGTATAAATATTGAATATATCTTCTGAATTACTAGAGAATAAAAGGGCTTAGTGTTTAATTAGCAAATGATAGAGAACCACCAAAAAAAGGAAATAAAATGCAAACTAGACAAAAAGGAAAACAAACAAAACTAGAAAACAATAACAGCAATAAAACTGAACAGTTCTAGTTAGAACACTATATTTATACAAAGCAAATTACTCCTTTTTTAAAAAGCTTTTCAACTTGGGTCCATATAAAACTACTATTATTTGCTGTTTAAAAGAAACATAGCTAAAATACAGTTATTTCAACAGAGTAACTTAGCAATATGTTTCATATTCATTAGCCCAATAACGTTTGATTTCAAACATTTCTTCCAAGACAACAATCATGTATGTACACCTGGATAGCTAAGAATATTAATTGAAGCATTATTTAAAATGTCAAACATTAGAAAACAATGCCTAAGGGGTGTGTGGGGTACAAATGTAAACATCTGACATCTGCAATGTGAAATGTGCCCCCTGCTTGCTTAGCAAGTTCCTGGGTCATATTGGTACTGCCAGTCAATGTGAAATGCCCCCTGCATGCTTAGCAAGTTCCTGGGTCATATTGGTACTGCCAGTCAGGAAAGCACACTGAGCAGCGCTGCATGGAAAACTGGTTCTCAACCTTGGCTGCACAGTGACACCTGGGGAGCTTTCAAAAATACTGATGTCTGAGTACCAACATTAGAGATTATGATTTAATCACCTGAGGTTTGATTAGGGTATAGGGGAGGGGGTGGTTAAAAATCTACCCCCCAGGTAATTTTACTGTGCAGCCAAGGTTGAGGTCCATTGCTCTATAAGATTGGCCAAACCAAGGGCCTCACATTATCTTCACTATAAATAATATTAATGGTGATTAAGCATGATGCTCCCCTCTCTGACACAATCTATCTTAAAAGATTTCATGGACATAATAATGACTGCACTTTATGAAGCAAGTGCACATGCAAGGCACTTCACACGTACTATCTCAAATGCTTGAAGGGTCTCTTCGAGGTCAGCTTGGTTTTCCTTCCCATCGGTTAAAAAACAGAGGTGGTGTAGTCAGTGTGACCAACCATTCTGATTTTCCCTGGAAAAAGGGATATCCTGGGATATGGAACTTTCAGTGCTCAGAGTAGTAAAGTCCTTGGAAAACACGGATGAGTTGATCACTCAAAGGCTAATGATGTGCTTGTGGTCACCCGCTACTAAGTAGCATAGCCAGGAGTTGAAAACAGATTTGTCTTGTGCTACCTTCATTCTGTCATTCTTCCCTGAAAAGCCATGGGGGAGGGATTACAAGAAATTACTGGAGCTGGAGTTGTGGAGAATCTCCATTACAATGCAGGCTTGATTAACTGGAAATGACAGGAAGATAGCTCTTTGGTGTGGATTTCAAATATTTTTCAGTTTAGAAATATAAAGTACTCTGAGCCAAAGAAATGATAATATCTATGGCAGTGGTTCTCATAGTGGGTCCTAGAACCAGCAACAACAGCACCGTAGGGGAACTTGTTAGAAACTTGTGCAAATGCACAGACCCCAAATCAGAACTAAGTCAGCAACTCTGGGGGTGAAACCAGCAATCTGTGTTTTAAGAAACCCTCCAGGTGATTCTGACTTATGCTAAACTTTAAGAATCATTGATTTAGAGGGAGGTGGTGAAGACTGGGATGTTTTCATTTTCCCGGATTCCAAAGTGCACTCAGGGATGAGAACCACAACTATAGACCTCAAAGCAACAGTTCTCAACCTTAGTTGCACATTAGAAACACCTGGAGAACTTTTTCAAAGTCCAGATGCCCAGGCTGTTAGACCAATTACACAGGAATCTCCTCTCCAGGATGGCATCAATATTTTCCAGACCTTCCTAGATGATATCAATATTGATGTTAAGCCAAGATTGAGAATCACTCCCTTTAGCCCTTTAAGGCTGTAGAATTCCACAGTGATTGTAGCAGGTGTGTTTCCTTATTGTCAAATTGAAGAAATGTTTCCATGAACATGGGCCCCTAGACTTGCAAATGGAAAAATGCTAACTTCACCCTGTGCCTTTCAGTTACCTGATCTGCCTGGGGTACGTCTATTAAGAGCGAATCTATGGAACTTTCTGGAAAGTCAGGTGGGAATATAGTCCTTGGGACCATCAGAGTCCTTTGGAAGATTTGGACCTCTTCATGGGAAAAGAATAAGTCGGTAGGTATGAGACTGATTTTTCAATGAAAAGACAAGGATTGTTATGAGGGTGTGCCCACATTTGCCCTTTGCTGAGAATATGCCAGGGCTTTGACTGTTGATTTCAATACAGACATGGGCCTCACCTGGAGTCAGTCCTTCTGGACAGTGGACATTGACTTCATGGGCCAAAACTTCCCATTCGGATTTCCAAAAATAATGTTTAATGTTTCCCTAAGACTAGTAAGTAAGTAGTGACAATAGGAAAAATAACTTTACACATTTATTTTTATGTCATAAAAACTCTTGAAAAAAAGAATTGTCTGAAATGAATTCTGCATTCTGCAGTGTTATGGTAGAGCATGGAAAGTACTGGAACTCAAACTCTCTCACTTCTTTCACTATCCAAGCTGTAAATTTCAAAAATAACAAGTCATTATAAAAGTGAAACATAAGATTCTTCACATTCACTGTTTTAGTCATTTTAAAACCTTCCATAACTTGACTTATAACCAAAACATTTCTTTTTAGTAGTTAATGTGCATTGCACTTTTAGTGCTTTCCGAACATAAAATAAGATGGCATTAATATTATGTTCTAGGTACCATGCAAGGCATTTTGCATTTATTCATTCAACACAGACTGTGTATTAGAGACTGGAATGGTTGCTGAAGGTCTGGAGATTAATGACACGTTACTCCTGCTTTCAAAGAGCTCACAGTCTAATGTGATAATTAAGGAGTGATGTAGTGTATGCAGTGAAGAGACACCCAAAGAGCTCCTCGCCCAGTTTGGCAGGGCCAAGGAGTGGGCAGGAGCCAGGAGAAGCTCCTGGAAGAGGTGACATGTGACCTGAATCATAAAAAAGCATTAGGAATAATCAAGCAAATCTTAATTGAAATACATCATGTTTTTTTTAATCTTCACAACAACTCTATGAAACAGGTATTATTAGTCACATCTCATGGAATATTTTAAGTACATAAAACTACCAGGCGGCAGATTTAGTGTCAAAGAGTAAGTCTTATGGGAGGGCATTATGCTAGCTAGCTCACATAAAGGTTAGTTATCATATGTATATGCTATGTATATATGTATAATTAACCTTTATATAGGCTAACTGCTAAGTGGCTTACATAGCTAAGCAATAATACGTATATGTGTTTTATAATATATATATAGTATTATACATATACTCTATACGTGAGATTTGAGAGTTAGAACAATTCAGCTCTCGGCTGAACACTTTGTTCTTGTAAATGTGACCTGTACCTCATCAGGTATCAGGATCGTTGTCTTCATGCCCAGCCTGGAAATGCTTCTGATCCAAATGGAATATTTCAGTGTAGCAAGTAAACAAGCTTGGCAAATGCTCTGTGTACTTTCATGAATTTTAACCTTACATCTCTTTTATTAGACTGCGGTAAATATATTCACATTGGCGGCAGTGAAAACATCTGTTGTGTCTCAAAGGCCTAGTTGACTATCTCTAATAAGATGTCCTTGAAAAAGCTACTTAAGCTTTCTGAACCTCAGTTTCTTTATTTGTTAACAGGGTTACTATACCTGCCTCAAAGCATGATTATGAGGATCACATAAATGATAAAAGGGCAATTAGAAGATACTTTAAAAATTGTCAATTTCTCCCCTGTCCTTCACATTATAGGTTGAGCTCATAATCCCCTCAGGCTTAATCTTTCAGATGCCCTATTATGTTTATTCTAAACTATACTATTTCACCTAAAATAAAATATCTAAAAGTAAAGTATCCTACTTTATTTCTAAGATTTGTATTTGGCCCTTGGATATGGTGAATATTCTGGTTAAGGTAGCAAATGGGCCAGGTGGCAATTAAGCTTTCAGCCTTATTATTGAAATCAGTGAATTACTGACTTATTTGTAACAACAGCAATAACTTTCAGAAGTGAGATGCCTTTCTCACATGCTCAAACCTACATCTGGCATTGAAACGAAGTGTAAAGCTTTTAAACCAAAATAAGTCTTTATAAAATGTTGTCCATTGTGCCTCTTCCCAGAACCATGTAGAAGATGATATCATATGGTAGAAAAATGGGGGAAAAAACTGAAACTATTGTTGGCCTTTCTCAGAATTCTAAATATGTAATTTGAGTTACTCTAATAATTCAGAATTTCAAAGGTCCATTTTATTTCAAAGAGAAGCTCTTAGGCTAATTTGGGGTGGATAGAAAGGTCTGGTCTCTCTGGCCAGGAGTCCCAAAGCATGATTTATTCTTGCAGCATTTCCATGATATATTTTTCCCTCTCTTCCAAATTTTGTGGAAATGCCAAGTCTCTTTCTTCAAAAATTCAATACAATTTGGCTCAGAAATACAAGGCAGGGGGAACAGGATACCAGGTATTTAATTCTACACTGCTTCTCTCACCCCTGACTAACCTTTTATTTTAGACTTAAAAATAATTTTCCATATAGAAATGTTTTACCTTTTGATTTTTTTGGATATTCCTTAAAACCTCCTCTAAAGCCCTGAAATGTAATACAGTATTCACAGGTGAAAACTACTTACTCTTTGAAAACAGAATTTCTTTTGGCTCAGCCAAAAATACAGGAATGTTTTCACTTACTTCCCACTAAAGAGAAAAACGATTTCACGAAGTCAGTCTCACCTTTGAGGAATAACATCAAAAATGTCAACCTTTAGCTTTGAGATTTTACCAACTGCAAGTTAATACTAGTGCACAGCCCCGACTTTGAATCATAAAACCTTACTAAACACAACTGCCATTTGATGCCAGTGGCATGGTGCTGTGGAAAGATCTTGGATTTTATCTCTTTGGAATAACTGTGTGTTTTAGAAATACCATGCAAACTCTCTGAGTCTCAGTCTCCATATCTTGAAAATGGGACACCTCTCCCTGTTTTCCCCTAGATTCTATGATGACAACATAATAGGCCTGGCAAAAAGCAAGCTCTCCATCAATGTCAAGGGCCGTCTGCTTCATTGCCATCCTCATTTCCTAGATCTAGATCCAGATCATAACTTTGCCTTTGCATCTGTGGTAGAAAGAATAATGGCCCCTCAATGATGTCTTAGTCTCTGAAGCCTGTGAGTATATTAGGTAACATGGCAAGAGATAATTTGCAAATGTGATTAAAGTAAGGATCTTTAAATGGAAGTTCACCCTGGATTATCCGGGTGGGCTCAATGCACTTACGTGAGGGTTTTTATAAGTGGAAGAAGAAGGTTACACAGAGAGATTTGAAGATGCTATGCTGTTGACCTTGAAGATGAAGAAAGGGGCCACCAGCAAAGGAATACAGGCGGCCTCCAGAAGCTGGAAAAGGCAAGGAAATGGATCTTCCCCTAGAGCCTCCAGAACACCTTGATTTTAACACTGTGAGACCCATTTCAGACTTGTGTCCTCCGGAACTGTAAGATGTTAAATTTTAGTTGCTTTAAGCCACTAAGCTTTCACTAATTTGTTACAGGATGAATAGAAAACGAATACTGCATCTTTGTACAGCCCTGTCCTGGCTGCAGGGCAGGAAGTGCTCTGAGTAGCTCAGGAAAGTGGTTCTAACCATGGGCTGTCTATCTCCTTAA
Source organism: Delphinapterus leucas (assembly GCF_059928025.1). Lineage (NCBI taxonomy): Eukaryota > Metazoa > Chordata > Mammalia > Artiodactyla > Monodontidae > Delphinapterus > Delphinapterus leucas. Next base: position 69,042,921 of record NC_143143.1, on the reverse strand, counting down.
AGAGCTCAAAAGTGGCTGATGGAGCAATGATTGTAACGGATCATTTCTCTTTAGTAGGCAAGAAGGCTGAAACTTCTAGAGCAGAATGAACAGGTTGATGTAAACCATACATTTAAGCACCTTTTATTTTTTTCTTCACCCACTTAATAAAAAGGCCTTTTGTGTTTCAGCAAAATCAGGTAAATATAACTTCTTTCTGGGAATATGACTTTACAGATTATAATAGTGCTTGTTTTTCAGAAGTCCAGAGACACTTTCTACCCCAAGTTTCTGAAAAATTTCAAGCTCACACTTCTGTGTCACCTTTGACAACAAACCCTGACTGAACCTGAAGCAAAGCCACAAAAAATGACCTCTGGAATTTTTTACCTCTCAGGGGAGGTGTTCAATCGAAAGCAAGTTGAAGTAAAACCCTCTGGATTTGACACTTACACCCTGAACCGTGCCTATTTCAAATGGTGGCTTCATGATTCTGAGATTCAACAAAACCTTCCTGTGTTCCCATCCAGAGAGAGAGAGAGAGAGAGAGTAATGACAAACCTGGGTGGAACTGGAGGAAAGAAACATCCTTTGCTATTTTGTTGGAGGTGTTTCCCCAGACCCATCCAGAGGGAGCACCTGTGACATGCGTGTTTGAACTCTGTCACTCGATCCTGAAACATTTTTATGAAGCACTACAGAAAGCGCTAGTAGTATATCCAGTGAGTGATGATATGGAGCTGGGGAAATGCCATTTGCCTGGGGGGTCCCCAAACTTTTCTGGCCTTTTAGCCAATCATATTTATTTTATAGTAGCTCATATGATAATAGCTATTATATAGCTATTTATTATATAGTGCTTTTATGAGATCAAGTCTTGAACAATGCCAGGGATAGGGGCACCGACCCCTGCACAGTCAAAAATTCCAATATAACTTTACAAAGTTCCTCTGCATCTCTGGTTTTGCATCCATGGATTCAACCAACTGCTGATCCTGTAGTACTGAGGTGTTTACCACTGGAAAAAAAATCACGTGTCCTGGTCAGTTAAAACCCACGTGGTTCAAGGATCAACAGTATTTCCTACTGAGGGTGGATTTGAAAAACTGATTGCTGCCTGCAGATCTCTGAAGCCACCACATACAGGGAAACAATCAGACTTTTAATGTCTGGCTATTAGGACCACAAATAAGAAGGAGAGAGAGAGAGAGAGGAGTGGGGGGGGGGGAGAGACTGAGATTGGTGATATCTCAGTGGAAAGCAGATTTCTCTAAAGTTCGGAAATTGGAAGATTTGTTGGTAATCTAGCTGGAGGCAAGGATTCTGGGTCAGTGCCCTGATTGATGTATGCAGCCTGCCGCGGGTGTAAGGTTAGAAAGTGGTTTCACAAGTCATCTATCTGCTAAACCTACTATAGATGCAACTAAGGTAGTTTTAAGTTTCTGGAGACCAGGGGTGTCCAAACACAGGTCCGATAACCACTTGCCAGGGATATTCTAGAGAGCATGCAAAACACTGATTGGGTGATTGGACTTCATCATTTATTCAGACTACCAGCAAACGTGCATTAGGTCTACTACATTCAACTCTCTGTGCTGGATACTGTGTTCGTTTTAAAGATTATCTTAAATGTTTATAATTTATTATTCTATTAATTGTGATATGAATGGCAAAGAAGAATGATCAAATAGAGGTAGGAATCACATCCTTCATAAAGGCTGAAAATATACAAAAACAATGCCCATAAGGTAACAGATGATTTCTAAAAACCCAATAACAACAACAATAATAATAATTACCATCTGGGCCAGGCATGTGATTATATATATACATATATATATATATAAAGATGGCATGTGATTTCATCTTTCAACAAACCTTTGTAGAAAATATGATTACCTTTCTTCCTCATATATGGAAACTGAGGCTCAGAAAGGTTAGATAAATTGCCCAAGATCACCGAGCTAGTAATGACTGGAGCAAGTAATCTATCCAGTTCTAGCAAACATATATAATAGATAGGTAACAAGTTAGCATATTGTCTCTTGGCTATAGAATTACAAAATAATGGAAATAGAAATGTAGCAATTACTCACAAAACATTGATTTGAAGGCAAATGGAGTTCCTTTCCAAAATAAGTTAGCTGAAAGTTATTCGTTTTCTGAATTGAGATCTGCAAACTCTCATCTGAGACGAGCTCAGTGACAAGTCAGTTGGCACTGGGTGCTTGCAAGATATTACTTATGGCAAATGGGTTCAAACACACAAAAAATGGTTCTTAATGTTGACATTTTGTTGATGATTTAAGAAGCTCTCAAGTAGCTAGAATTAGGGTTCTTTCTGACATTCCAGTGCCTTAGTAATTCTTGGAAGATACAGCAGCGGGGGAAACATATCCTGAGCACATCTACCTAGTACTGGCCCCAGGCACCGTCATGCACATTAGCTTATTTAATTTCCTCAGTGCCTCAGAGAGTCAATGTTACACACCCCATGCTTGCAGGAAAGAACATTGAAATTCAATATTTTGTTCCAGATCACCCTGATTATTAGACCATCAAAGCTGGATGTTTGGTCACAGGCTTGCAGTTTATGCATAGCTATGCATTTATATATTAATAATATGGTAATTCAAAATGCTTTTCTGGGTTATATTGTAGTCCTAACCATCCCTTTGTAATAGTGCTTTTATGGGGAGAGACACTTTGAATTCCAAAAAAGAGACATTGAAAATTAAAGACTCCTTGTGTACTGGCTAGAAGCAACTTTTTTTTTTTTTAACCAGTTAGATTCAGATACCAACCCCATGGTGGAGGAGATCAGACATTAATCACTCTACACCAAACCATTTGCCAATTAATCTGGGTGAGAGCTCTGGGAACCAACAAGCAGTGGTGGCATACCAGGACATGGGAGCCAGCACACTCTAATCTGAGTTCCATCCATACACACTGTGTCTCAAACTTGGGTGAGCAAGGAATCTATAGGCAATGAAGGACCGAAAGCCCTAGGTTAGCTTTGGTTCCAAGCCACCTTCTTCCCCAGGGGTGGCATTGAAGAGCAACTGTTGGGACACATGTGTCAGGAGAGGAACTGATGTGAAGATGCGACTCTTCCTTTTGGTGGTGATTGCCTTCAGAAACCATCCCTGTTGGCATGCTAGGTGCTTTGTGCACTTCTGTTCTCTTCTAATAAGTGAACTCTGCTGGAGGAATAGGGTTTGGGCCCTCAGTGGAGTGCCTACTGCACCAGAAAGCCTGAGAAGCCAGAGTTCTTTAATGAGGCTACACATGGAAAAGAGATGAGGCCAGGCACCACTCTGGGACAAGGCCACATCAGGACTCTGGTCTTGACCATAATGTATCTGTACTTGTGCCTCGGCCTCTGGCTTCCGTAGTCAGTCCTCACTCTTTATCATCCCCTACCAGAAGCAATCCTTTAAAATAGCAAAGCTGATGAACTTAAAACCTCATGGAGAGTAGCAGAAACAAAACGGGCTCAAGGGCTTCCCTGGTGGTGCAGTGGTTGACAGTCCGCCTGCTGCTGCAGGGGACACGGGTTCATGCCCCGGTAAGGGAAGACCCCATGTGCCGTGGAGTGGCTGGGCCCTTGAGCCATGGCTGCTGAGCCTGCACGTCTGGAGCCTGTGCTTCGCAACGGGAGAAGCCACAACAGTGAGAGGCCCGCGTACCGCAAAAAAAAAAAAAAAAAAAAAAGGGGGAGGGCTCAAAATCTAAGGAGAAAGGGACATTTGAGAAAAGCAAATTTTGAAGCTCAAAGCCAGCTTAAGCCCATTTAGTCACAGTTTATTAGGAAGCCAATGTGAAACCACAAGCAGGGACTAGCCCTGTCCTATTTTAAATGGACTTTCCATTTCAAATGTGACTTGGTCAAAATGTGACTTGGTTAAAATGGAATTGTTTGTGAAACTTCTCCCATCCTAATTTTTTAAAAAACTAAACTATTTTATACAGTTTTCTTTAAATATTGAAACTTTAAATATTTAATGTTATTTTGGTTCTTTTGCTTCCATCCATTTATTATTACTGCATTATTATTAAATGTTTTTATTTTCTTAAATTTATTTATTGCTATTACATTTATTATTATCATTATTAGTAATAGTATTAGTGATAGTAATAGTAAGAGCAGTAGCAGTGGTGGTGGGTTTGTGTTTTCTAGATTTGGACCCAAACCCTTATCTAGTGTCTTAGTGCAGTGTGAGCTGGACTGGAATATATTTGGGAGATGTGAAAGCTCCTTAGTATAGAGGCATATAGTATAAGTATAGAATCTGTTGATCCTAAATCATCCACCCCAGCCTCGCTATCCTTAGGTCTTACCCTAATCCCATTTGAAAAATATAAATCAAAAATTAACATGACTATTTATCAGTTTCTTACATATTCAGTGCTATTCACTCCAACATATATAGACAAATGTTTCTCATGATCAATTGGATAATTTCCATAAACACACACACACACACACACACACAGACATTACTGTGTTTTGTTTTTTTCCTTCTACTGAATATTATATTTTGGAGAATTTTATCAACCCACAGGCATGTTTTATTTTTTAAATAACTACCTAGTATTTAAGTATAAAGATGTATACCTTTTATAAAAATTATAAATTATGGAACCACAATGTACTTCTTGTTTGTGAAAATATATCTGTAGGATAATTTCTGCTTTTTATTTTAAAGGGGGCTGTGGATAGTACTTGCTTCCCAGATAAAAGACACTCCAGATACCTCTCAATACAGTGGCCAAAGGAGAGAAGCAAGAGAAACATGTAAATGCCCAGAAGAGGAAAAAGTCAAGGGAGCAAATGATTCCAAAAGAGGAACCAAGAGCTACGAACAGAGATGACCAAGAGAAAAAAGGCTCAGGGAAGGTTTGCTCCAGTTCAGTTCTATTCATAATCCCTTTCAGTTTTTCACCAGCAGCCCAGCCCTGCACACCTCATTGAGAGCCGGCTCTCCTTGGAGACCTCTATCTTCCCCTTGTGGATAGAGGAGGCCCCGGTAGGGGAAGACCTGGGCGCCCCCTAGAGGTTGGAGAGAACAGGCTGGACAAGGGAATATACACATCAAATTGAAGGATATTTTTAAAAGACAAAGACAGCAGTTAAATCAGCTAGTCACATGCATGCCTCTTTCCCGGTGTCTTGATTCATGTGCTCACATTTTTACATAATTGCAGTGATGGTCTAGATTCAATTTTGTGTTCTGCTCTTTTTTTTCCCCACTTAATATTATATAGTAAATGTTTTTCCATGTGGCTACATAATCTTTCTAATTACCATTTTAATGACTTCATAATACTCCTTCCAGTTCACATATTGTAATCTATTTAACCACTCCCTATTGGTGGACATTTAGATTGTGTCCAGGCTTTTACTAATATAGAAAGTGGTGCATACAATATCTGTTGTATTCTCCTTTTTGAATGAGTTTCTTAGATGAAAGGGTGAGTCAAAGGGTAGGGTTGATTTCATAGCTCTTGATAAACTTGGTTCTGCTGATTCTATAAGCAGTAAAGCATCTGACATGGTACCAGCATATTAATTTGGATACTTTTTTTTTTACAAACGTCTGCAAATATAATAATGTAACCTGCCACTGCCTTTCACTTCCTACTAATTCTTTTCTGCTTTCCACACAGTCAACTCATGCAGGCCTTTGGCTGACCATTTATTCATTCAATACCTTTTGAGAACTTAATATCTACCAGGAATTTGTTCTAGAATCGTATTTCTTTGGTAACATTGCAATTCTTACAGAAAACAGGAACAAAGGATGAAAGTGCATCACGATGATGAACTCATTTTTTAAAACGTAAAAAAAATCATACTTTGCAAAGCCCCAGTTATCAAATTTAAGTAAATTGTGGGTTGAAGAGAATTTGCTAGCACAATCCATCTCCGTGAAATGCATAAACGCTGAATAAAAAGAACTGAGATGAACAAAGAGCACAGAGCTGGCTAAAGCCAAGCCTTGTTAAGTGAGTAGGAGTTCACCAAAGAAAAACCAAAAAAAGATGACAGCGGGGTCTTAGAATCAGATCATTTGTGTGAAGTGAAATTCTTGCTCCTTATGAGGTGTGAGGATTTAAATAATTTCTTTTTTTTTTTTCTTTTTTAAACTTTTCTCTTAGGTTCCTATTTGACTTTTAAAACTCAGACAAATTGTCACCTATGTCATTTGCTTTCCCAAACCTCTTCAGGAAGCAAAAAGTTCTTCTTTACCTGGTGTTCTTAGCCCATTGGTGACATACCAGCCTTAGAGCATTAGCATCACTTGATGTTGTCTACATTAGAACGTGACATCTTTGGGGACATAGGTCATATCCCCTCCTCTTGAAGTTTCCAGCATCTAGCACAGTACCTGATGTATGTTAGTTACTAGACAAATGTTTGTTGAACTTAATGACTTGAATTGAATGTTTCAGTAATTATGGCACATCAAGAGCAGGAAATATTATGCAGCAATTAAAAAGCTAATTAGGAAAACTGCATAGCTGGGTGGGAATATGTTTAATGTTTAATGTGAACATGAAAAGGGGGATCTGCATTATGATTCTGTCTAAAAATTCTCAGGCAAGGTGCTAAAGAGACAAAGAAGTATAAGAAAAGATGCTTATCTAGAAGAAGCTCCAGGCTCATGTTACACTGAGGGAGAAAGGTGTGTGGAAGTGTTATCATGGTATGAGGGCAATGACGGTAGTATGTCTGAAGTGCTGAGTAGAGGGTCGAATCTGTCTTGGGAAGTTGGATGAGAGAGACATAACATTTCATGCGGGCTTGGAGTCAAAAGACAAGATAGTGGAGACAGAATTTTCTTAAACGGGAAGAACATGGGACAATGAAAAGGCATTGCATTTTAGAGAAATCGTTAGAAAGTTCTGTGGTGGCAAGGAGATGAGAGAAGATGAGAGTGTAATGTTGACTTATAGATGCCTTGCTAAGGTGTTTTGATCTTTAACATGTAGACAGGGCAGTATGTCATGGTTACATTTGTTTTTAAGACAATAACGCTGGCAGACAAAAAAAGATGTATTGGAGAGCAAATACCCAGGGCAAGTACACCAGAGAGGGGCCTGAAACTACCTGCTTCAGGTGAGAGATAATAGACTTGATGGTGGACCTGGAACAGGGGCAAATTTTACATACCTTCAAAAGGGGAGTGAACAAGACCTATGGGATGTTGGGAGCTGAGTGAAGGGAGGTTTCTAGGGTGACTCATAGCAGCAGACAATTTGTAAAAAATATAAAAGGAACAGGTCTATGGCAAGAAGGTGGGTGGGAATGGTGAACTGGGGAGATGCTGGGCTGAGTTTTGGACGTGTGGAATTCTTGGTGCTAGTAGGCCTTGCATCAGCAGAAGGCTGGTATGCAGTCAGAGAAATGCTTTTAGATTCTTAGGAGATAATTTCTGGCAAAAAGATCTCCATAAACTGGGTCTAACAAATAATCCCACACCTTCCATGTCCGTGAAAAACAGGAAGCATGCTACAAATGAAAGTACTCTGGCAGGCTGACTTCAAATCGAGGTTCTCCTGCATCAGCTGTAAGCAAATTACTTAACCTTGTTAAGCCTCATATCCCTCATCTGCAAATTAGAATAACTCCTCTTGCCTCATAGGGCTGTGCGAGAAAGAGATGAGATAAAGCAAGAAAGACATCTGCAGGAGGGACTCAGTAAGTGTCCCACCCACACTCCACCCCTCTTTTCCACAGATTGTCTCAGAACAAAGGACTGAAACAGAAACATAGTTTTCTTTAAAAAAGGCATTAAAGAGGTGTCTGTCCACTGATGGTTGATTTCTCTAGTGTTGATCCAGTTCTTGGAGTCAAGTGTTCGTGAGCTCGAGCCAGGCTGTTTTCCAAACAAAAGTTCCTCCAGGGATGAATTATGGACTTTCTCAATATGAGCATCATCAAGGTCCAATCTATAGCAACCTTCCAGTATGTGGCTTCATTTCTCTCTTTTCTGGTAAGAGAGCAAGACTTTTGATTTCTTTTTCTGACTTGAATTGAATCATATATATATATCCATTCAATATAGTAATAATACTAATGAAATAATAATAATTTCCACTTTGAGGACTAGCTTTATATTTGTACTTTAGGTGCATCCCTTCTTTTTTTTTTTTTTTTTTTTTTTTTTTGCGGTACGCGGGCCTCTCACTGCTGTGGCCTGTCCCGTTGCGGAGCACAGGTTCCGGACACGCAGGCTCAGCGGCCATGGCTCACGGGCCCAGCCGCTCCGCGGCATGTGGGATCCTCCCGGACTGGGGCACAAACCCGTGTCCCCTGCATCGGCAGGCGTACTCTCAACCACTGCGCCACCAGGGAACCCCGCATCCCTTCTTTTAATTGTTGCAACAAACCTATGTGATTTTATATTTTTCCCATGTTATAAATGATCAAGCTGGTACACAGAGGTGAAGTGACCTGTCCAAAACTGCACATAAGGTACGTGAAAGACCTAAGATTTGAAAGCAAACCATTTGAATCCAGAGCCCTTGTTTATAAGCACTTCCTCTCATCCAAGACGGCATTCTCTCTGCCACTCATCACTCAAGGGTGGGAGAAGGAGAGTTGGAGAGAGAAGTTAAGATACAGAGAGATACAACAAGCAAGGAAGTGTTGAGTGTATATGTGTTTTAATTGCTGTTACGCACGAATCAGAAGTCACTCTTGTTTTTCCATCAAGGGAGGCACAAGGACAAGCAAACAGAATGGCATTTATCTATGATTAAAAAATTATGACCATTTATATGTAAATGAGGGCTGGTTCTCTGCTTCTGGAAGACTAAAGAAGATACGGAGTCATAAATTTGGGGTGTTTCTTTTTCTCTCTGCACTCCCAGGCCAAGTATAGAGTTTTAGCAGTGTCTGTCAGGGTGATTGGGAGCAAAGTTGACCATCCTGGGTTGTTTCATATGACAGAGTCACAACTGCATGATTTTCCTTATGCTCTCTCCTCTGCCTGCTATGCTCTTTAGCTGAAAAACTCTCAGTCTCCCTGATCAAATGCTTCTGCTCTGAGAAGCCTTCCACACTAATGGTTTAGTTTCAGCAGAGTTAGTCTTTATAATGGCATAGATTATGTTAATTCATTTATTCATTCACTTATTCACTCAACACATGCTCACTGAGTACCTTCTTGGTGCCAGGCATTGTCCTAGGCCCAGAAGACAAAGTTTGCACCTGATTCCAGAGCAAATGAGTGAAATCAGGTTCGTATTCTCCTGTGGACCTTACATTGACTGGAGGAGACAGGCAAATAAACATGTAGGCAAAGAAAACATATGGTATACTTTCAGGTAATGATAAGATAAAGCAGATAAACTATGTTAGAGCTGGAGCTATGTGGAAGAGCACAAGCTGGGTCCTCTTCTGGACATCCAGGCTTCCTGGGGTTCTTTGTCCTCATTTTGCAGGGTATGAGAAGGGAAATTTCTGAGGAAGAGTGGGAAAGAAAATATAAAAGCTGTCTCATCCCCTTTTTCTCCTCTGGGGCCAGCATGGTGTCTTATTTACTTCTCTTCTGCAGGATGGTGCACATTCTTCAAGGTCTGTGGCTTCTGATCTCACTGGGCTCTTCTTGTCCAAGATCCCCTAGGTCTGATCCTTCAAGAATGATCTGGCCAGTTGATCCAACTCGGACATCTGTGCAGCCTTCACCAGGTGTGGCTGATTGGGCTTTCCATAATTAAGGAGTGCTTGGCACTCCAAAATCGTCTGACATTGGTCATGGACCTGATCTTTCTGAAGTCCCATTAAAAGCCATGCATTTCCCTAGGACCAGGCTACAAAAGTCATCCCCAAAGATGTTTCTTTGCTCATGATTAGAATTCAAGCCTCTGATATTGAGTCAGGAGTTATTTCAGGAGGATCAGATGTTATGTTTAGGGATTTATGAGATCATTTATGGGATGTACCTGACCATGAAATAACAAAATGAAAAGGGAGGAATATTGAAGTAGAGAGAAGGGAACTGATATTTCTCAAGTCACACAGTAAGTGGGGGGAAACAGGCAGACTGGGAGAGGAAGGGCTGGGGCTGACTGCTGGCCAGAGGTTGTGGGCTGTGGAAGGGGAGAGACATCCTGGGTACCCAAGGAGTGAAGTGTCACAGAAGGGGTTCAGTTCACCTGCATCTGTGACTAACTGGTATAGCATCTCCCACTTACCAGGAGCAGACATTGTGCTTTTAACGACCTAATTCATCTAATCTTCAAAATAGTCCTTTGGGAAGAGGTGCAACTAGAACTTGAATTTGGGGCTTTCTGACCTCTGTGCTAGGACTCTTGACTGCATTGCCTTTTCTTTTGGTTGCAGGCATTTAAACTCAAGTATTTAGGGTTTAACAAACTCTGTGGTTTCTTGTGTGTTTGTGTATGTGTGATACATGCTACAAATATCAATTCTCATAGTAGGGAGGAATCTGCTTTCACTCTATTAATGGCATCACTAACCATTTATTGGTTTTTCAAAGGGAAATTAAAAATATATGCTGCAAATTATTGCTATGATCCCATTGGAAAGTTGATATACTCACTCCTGTGTTGGTGAGACTGAGTAGAAATACGAGTCAGACGCAGAGAATAAGAGATCTTGGTGTTTGCAATTGAAAGCTCACAAGCGACAGCCACAGCAAATTAAGGCTTGCTCTTACACCTTTAAGCAACCTCTTCTTTCCTATAGACCTAGATGAAGTTGCATGGTACAGTAGAAAGAGCAAAGATTCAACCCCTAGTCTTTCGCTGACTAAATGTGTGACCTTGGGCAAGTTGCTTAACCCCTGTGACCCTCCATTTACTCATTTGTACTATTCGGATACTAGTAGTGACCTCATGGGGTTTTCCCGAAGACAGAATGATGCTACAGAGCTTAGCACTGTGCCTGGGACACACAGTGAGTTATCAGTACCTGTTGGATTCTTCTCATTCTCTCTGACTTCTCTCCATTTGGCAGGAGCCCAGTGCTTGCTTTCTCACTGTTTTCACAGAAATCATGGAGCCCTGCTTTTAGTCTCTAATTCATGTTGTATACTCTGGAAAATGAATCCTTCTGAAGCCTTGCTTCTCATATGTAAGGAGGAGAGTGAAACATTGGTCACCATTCAGCTGGTCCCTGAGTCTCCCTTTGAAGGGATATTGGAGGATCCAGGACAGATGGACAGGTATGGGTTTAGATGTGTAAAGTAAGACCCAGGCAAGAGGTTGAGTGGAGACTGTGTTATACGCAAAGGGTTAAGATTCTCTCAATGAGAAATTAACAGGATTTTGGGAATCTCTGAGGCCTGGAAAAAGAGAGGAACAAATATAAGAGGAGAGAAATAATCTAGGAAAAATGCTAGGCATGCAGCATGCTAAGTTTCTCTTGAAAAAGTGACCAAATTGTCTAATATTCAATTTTAAGTGATTTTTTCCGTGCTATTTAGATAAATGCACACACAGAAAATGTTTACTGAACATGAGTTAATATATAAAACCCTTGGAACAGCCCCTGGCATGTACTGTTATTATTATTATTAAATTATTTTATATTGTCATTATTATCCAGACTTGTGTTGGACACATGGTATTTGGGGGTGTGAATGAATTGAAGGAGTGGCAATATCTAAAGTGGATGGCTGCAGTGAATCAATGGATTAAACATCTAGGATGTAAGATTATATGGAGTTGAATGCAGTTGACTCTTTTATAACATCTTTATTGGAGTATAATTGCTTTACAATGGTGTGTTAGTTTCTGCTTTATAGCAAAGTGAATCAGCTATACATATACATATATCCCCATATCCCCTCCCTCTTGCGTCTCCCTCCCACCCTCCCTATCCCACCCCTCTAGGTGGTCACAAAGCACCGAGCTGATCTCCCTGTGCTATGCGGCTGCTTCTCACTAGCTATCTATTTTACATTTGGTAGTGTATATAAGTCCACTGCAGTTGACTCTTGAACAATGTAGGGTATAGGGACACCCACCGTCAAAAATCTGTTTGTAACTTACAATCAGTCCTCTGTACCTGAGATTCCTCTGTATCCACAGTTCTGGATCCTCCCATTCAACCAACTATGGATCATGTAGGACTGTAGTATTCAGTACTGAAAAAATAAACATATACGTAGACCTGCACAGTTCAAACCCGTGTTGTTCAAGGGTCAACTTTAATTCAGTGGAAGCAGGAACTGAGGATCCAAACTGCTTGGAAAAGGCAAAACCCCCCAAGCCCCCAACCCGGGGGTGTCTGAGGGATTAGGAGGGACACCGAGCCTCCCACCAAAGGTTGGATGGAGGTTTGAACCGCTTTCTCGTGCCTCTCAAAAGGGAGGTGACTAAAGCTAAAATAAGATCACATCTAATTCATAGGTCATGAAAGATTCCAGGACACCCTCTTATTCTCAAGGCCAAAGTCAAATGCTTAATACTACATCATTTGCTCCCATGACCTGGCTTCACTGTGTGCTCGTTGGTCTTCCCCATCGTGTCCCAGACACACCCTCTCCAAGCTCTCTACAGGTCTTCATTCCTGTACAGAGTGCTACTGACTCTGCACGTTGACCCAGGCCATCGTCCCCGCCCTGAAGAGCCGACCTCACTTCTCTCTGCCCACCCAATCCTGATACTTCTCTCAGCTCAGCCCAAACTCCAGCTCCTTTGCTCCAGCTCCCCAAGATACCTTTACTACCCCTTCAATATAAAACTGATTTCCCCTTCCTAGTATTTCCTGAGATCTCTGAGTCAATGTCCCCAATTTTCAGCTGGATTCAGTGATGCTCTCCCACCATCCCACTCCCTGCACACACCTATGAATGTTGAGGGCTTCATCCTGCTGAGGCTGTAATTTAGTATTAATCCTCTGGCTATAGGAAATTATGGGGGTTCTAACAAGGTGTTCACCACATGATTCTATCTGAACAGGGGCTGGCAGACTTTTCCTGCCAAGGACCAGATATTCAGTATTTTAGGCTTTGTGCATCATATAACAATCTCTGTTTCAGCTTCTCTGCTCTGCCCTGCTAGTGTGGACAGAGCCATAACCAACAGGTAAACAAATGAGCATGGCTGTTTCCCCATAAAATATTACTTACCAATATAGGCTGCTGTAACTATAGTTTGCTAACCTTTGTTTCAGAAGATGACTCTACCCAAAGGGAGAGATGTCCCTTCACTCCCATAAGAAACCCTATCCATAACCTGACCTGCTTTTGATTTTTCTTATTTCAGCCCAAAACAAAATAGACTTAAAAAAATAGCTTGATCACACCCTTCAGCATGGCTACTATCAAAACAAACAAACAAACAAAAACTAACAAGTGTTAGTGAGGATGTAGAGAAATTGGAACCTTTGTGTACTGTTGGTAGAAATGGAAAATGGTTCAGCCACTGTGGAATACAGTATGACACTTCCTCAAAAAGTAAAAAAAAAAGTAGAATTACCACATGACCCAGAAATTTTATTTCTGGGCATACATCCAAAAGAATTGAAAGCAGGGTCTCAAAGAGATGTTTGTAGGCCCATGTTCATAGCAGCATTATTCGCAATAGCCAAAAAGTGAAAGCAACCCAAGTGTCCATTGAAGGGTGAATGGATGAACAAAACATGGTATATACGTACAATGGAATATTATCATCCTCAAAATGGAAGGAAATCCTGACATATGCTACAAGATGGATAAATCTAAAAATCATGCTAAGTGAAATAAGCCAGTCACAAAAAGACAAATACTGTATGATTCCATTTACATGAGGGACCTAGATTAGTAAAATTCACAGAAACAGAAATTAGAATGGTGGTTGCCAGGGGTTGAGGGGAGGCAGGGTGGGAAGGTTGTTATTTAATGGAGAGAGTTTCAATTTTACAAGGTGAAAAAGTTCTGGAAATTGTTTGCATAACAATCTGAATTGTATTTAGCAACACTGAACTATACACTTAAAATGGTTAAGATAGTACATTTTATGGTATATGTATTTTACAACAATTTTTGAAAAAGTCAAGTTGACTGCATTAAATATCTTACAGAAAAAAAAAATAGCTTGACTATCCGGCTCCTCTCCCCTCTCCTTCCTTTGCTCTGGCTCCCTCTACATGGATGCTGGCAGCACCGAGGGGCTGCACCGAGGGGCACAGAGGGGGCTGAGGCACTTATGATGGTCTCCTGCATTGGAGAAACCAGACAGCAATGTCTTTTCCCATCAGCCTTTCTACAGGAACACAGACTATCCTTCCAGCCTGATACAGTATGGTAATTGCTCCCACTCAGCTGGGGGCATCCCCCAGCAGCTTGACTGAGGCATCATTTGGGGATCTGTCATGTCCTATAGCCCTGCGCTGGGGCTGCACCGGCGTCCTCCTCTGCTTAGGTTATTTATACAGGTGGTTGAAAACACTTTGCTTGTACAAACTAGAAACTATTAGATTAAGCCAGCAGAGACAGCCAGAGGCAATCTTTTAACAAAGTGAGTGGGATTCAAAGTAGGCATGGAAAGCAAATATTATTTCACTGGGAGTCGATTAGAAGGAGCTCTGCGGATGAGCTGTAACTGCTTTGTTAACTTAGCTGGGGGAGGCGAGCAGTGCCAGGTAGGCACCAGCTGGGTTTGAAGGTGAGCAGCCTGGGATGAAATGGTAATTCAGGGGTAGGTGGATGCATCAGGCACCTCTTCACACTCGCTCCCCTCCTTTCTTTATTTAAAGTACATGAGGGAGCTTAGCAGCCGAAAAGCCTCAGTTTGCTCTAAAATTTCTCATTTTAATTCAGGCAAACACTCCATAAATCCAATGTATCGGAAAGCAAATATTGAGACTGAGTAAGAAGGTCCATTAGATGGAGTGCTTAAGTTCTAGGGCCTGAGCTTGTGGGAGGGGTGGGCAGAGATGCTTAGAAAGGGATGTGGGTGATGGGGGAAGGTAGTCCGGGGAGGGGGACCCTGGGAAGGAGCTGGGGGGACAAGTAGAGGGAAGGGGAGGATTTGAGGCTCGCAGGGGTGGTCAGTTTGGAAAACACTGGATGAGAAGGAGATTTCTGGAGCTTCTGATAGAAAGAGAATTGGGAAGGAAGCTTCAGCTGAAGATTGATAATGGGGCCCAGGGAAGGAGGGTTTTTGAAAGAATAGAAAAGGGCCAGAAGAAGGCTCGGTAATTTGCAAGCATCCCTGTACGCAGTGACTGTCTTCTCATAAGCAAATTCCAAGAGGAATGAAAGCCAGGGCTAGGCTGAAGAGTTTGAACTATGTTTTATGTTGTCATTTGCATTGTTTTGCAATGAGGCTGCTGGGTATTTTGTGAAAAGTCCCAAACTGACCCAGGGGTGGCTGAATCTCCTCAAAGATCCTGAGCATCAGGGTGGCCAGGGAACTGGTACATCCAGGAGTTCCTGGATGTGGGGTTTTTCCGGGATGCCCACAGGAAGGAAACAAGTCTTTTACACATGGAGGTGGTGTGCCCCATGGTGAAGGGGATGTGATCTGGAGTCAGGAAGGCATGGATTTAAGTCCTCTCTTGATCATGTGCTAGCTGGCTGACCTTGGAGGAGTCACTTACCCTCTTTGAGTCTGTTTACTCATCTGTAGAATGGGTATAATTACACTTCCTTGGAGATAATTATAACTTCTTCATGTGGAGATGAAATGAGGTAACGCAGTTATGCTTAGTACAATGACTGGCACAAAAAGGGTGATTGATTAAACTAAGCTTTTTTTTTTTTTCAATTGATGTTGTTACGAGAATAATTCCCAAAAGCAACTTCTCCAAAACACCTCCAAGGACTCTCCGTATCTGTGAACAAAAGTCTTAAAGGAGCATGAGGATTGTCCCAGAGTGTCTCGGCTGTAAGTGACCTCCCTGTGTTTTCTCATTTTCCATAGCAGCTCTGGGAATTTTTGACCCTGGATTCCAGAAAGGGAAGTAGCCAGGTACAATGATCCACTGCTCGATTCTCTCTTGGATCATATTAATGTCAGCACTTTGGCTTTTCAGTAAACGTTAAAGATTAGTTAAAGCAATCGTCTAAGGCTTCCCTTCCAAATTTAAGGTTTTGGGAAGTGTCTTCGATCATGAACAGGAGAGAAGGTTAGCAGCTCTTGTCATGCGCCAGGCTCAGAACTAACATTTTTACAGGACTTTTGGCCTTTGGTAATTATCACAGCCCTTAAGATAGGGACTCTTTTAATCAACATACTATAGAAAAGGAATCTGAGCCCAATAGAAGGTCTTTCTTTGCTCAGGATTACACATCTGCTAAGTGGCAGGGCTGGGGCCTGAATGTGTTCAACCAAGTCTGAAGCCAGATTTGAAACTGAAGACTGCTATCCCCAAACTAGGCTCCATAATGGGAGTCAAAATGGGGACAAATCACAAAAGTCATTATTCCCAGGTGAGAACCTTGGTCATTAGAAAAAGATGATAATTAATCTCCTGGGATAAGGGAAGAGCAGAATTTAATTTTTGCCCAAAATGAAGTTGTCCTAATTGTTACTGATATACAGCACTTTGGACTCTTAATCAATGATGTTAGCGGTTTTCAGTGTTAATTTAATTAGTACAAGAGACCCTGCTGGTAGAAATATTGGATAATTAGTGTTTTATGTAATGGCTTATGAAGTACCCTGTAAAAAACTCCAGTAATCACAGATTCTCAGCAGAACTTTTATCAAAGCACAATATTTAAGTGGATAAATCCTTGCTTGGAGGCTGGTCTGATTAAACATCGGTTGGGGCATCAAAACTCCCATTCTTACTGCATTGCTCTGGTTTCTAAAAGGTTAAGGGTAACACACAGAGATTTTCTCAGAGGTAATGTTTCAATAATAGTGAAGATCCAAGGGCTATGCATTTGGATTCCTGCTACCGACGGAAGAGAGAGCTCCATTTTTCTAAGTCTTGGATAACTCAATGGGAAGAAATTACGGATGGAGGACAGATTTCAGGTAAAGATTGATAAGTACACAGACAATATAACAAAAAGGGGGTCCGGGTGACTCCCAATGTGTGCATAAGGGGTGAGGATGTATTCACTGATTAACTGAGTATATTCCACATCTCAGAGAAAGTGGTTTGAGTTGTTCTGGTGATAAAGGACCGTAGGCATTGCAGAGAATGTCAAAGCAGGTATTTGGAACAATTCCTTCTCCTATATTCTATCGACCATACACAATTCCCAAGCAGATAGGTAAAGGCTAATCATGAAATGTGATTATTAGTTGTTGCAGGTGAAATTTCTGCCTGTACAACCACCTTATAAAACATGCACCACTTTAGACCCCAGTGCATACGAAGGAAGTGACCTTAAACTGGGGCATCTAAGCCAAATGAGCTTCAATTCTCAGAGGCAAGAGACTATGAGAGAAGAAACATTACATCTGTGTTGGCTGGCAAAACACCTCCCTCTTTGTTCTGTTTGTTCTAAGAGCTCAGAGAGCCTAAGCCTTGGTTTTTGCCACCTGAGAGCCTGTGATGGGGAATATTCTACCGAGTGGTTATGACCCCAATATTCTCTCATAATCATATGCTGTAGTTGTGTCCTGGGATTGGCTAATGTTTTGGCTTCTGGTGTTAGAAAACTAAGTCTTGGAGACTAGAATTTCAGATTTAAGGTTTTCAACTTGAATGTCCACTGGCATCTGAAACCCAAGGTGTTCCAAACTGAACTCTACTCCTTTGTTTTAAAGCTGAGGTTCTTTCTAAATTCTCTTAGTTGGTGAGTTAGTGGCTACACCATCTACCCAAGACCAGAGCTAGAAATCAGTGGGTTATTGTTCACTCCTTCTCCCCTTTGCTCACCACTCACATGCTTTTAGCAGTACAGTCTGCAGGGTTTGTTTCTTCATTATTACTTTCTAAATCTTTATTTTTCTTGTCCATCAATAATATCACTGATTCATTTAAAGTTTTTATCAGCTCTTGCCTGGACTATAAAATGGTTTCGGAGCCGGATGGGACACCAGTCTTTCCTCCCCAGACCCTATTTGG
This sequence comes from Delphinapterus leucas, assembly GCF_059928025.1. Taxonomy (NCBI): domain Eukaryota; kingdom Metazoa; phylum Chordata; class Mammalia; order Artiodactyla; family Monodontidae; genus Delphinapterus; species Delphinapterus leucas. Next base: position 69,024,950 of record NC_143143.1, on the reverse strand, counting down.
CCTCTTCACACTCGCTGGAGTCAGCCATCTGAAACACAAATATGACCTGTCACTACATTTCACTTCTGTAATGAGCCTTCCCGACCCATGAGATGAAGTCTAAATACTCTGGCACAGCAACGATGGCCCTTTATGACCTGGTCCATGCTTAAACATCCAACCTTGTCTCCAATGGCGTCCTTTCTCAAACTTATGCCCCACTTTCAGATTACTAGTTAACTATCCATGTCATTCTAATTTTTGTCACTGTACCTTTTCTCTCTTCTTTTTTTCTTTTTCTTCTCTCTTTTCCTCCTCTTCCAGGAATACCTTTCACACCCCTCCCTCCTCACATGGCTTCTAGGAAGCCAAACTTTCAACAATTCTCTCCACCCCAAAGCCATATAGATGTCCCCATGGATATTTTCATAAGACACTATAAATAGATATTTCTATTTCTCCACATACAAAATAATCTTTTATCTATCTGATTAATGGGATTGAATGCCGTTATAGACTGAGCTCACTGTAGCCAGAAACGATGCTTTCTGTTTTTAATCATGAATGTCTAGGACAGAGACAAGCAATTAGCAGATATATACCATGTTTATTTCACCCATAAATTAATGAATATTACTGAATAATTTATCCAAGGCCAAAAGAAGAACTTAAACCTAACCTCTGTCTTCTTATTTAAAATTGCATTATTTTTATTGTACCTTATTCTCTTGTTTAAATTTCAAGCTCTGCCTTGATTTTTGCCTTTAGAATTTGATCATGTGTTTGCATTTCCCTCAGACTGCTGATGAATATGAAATAAGGCACTTTCAAGAACACACACACACACACACACACACACACATTCACAGACACCTGAGAAAGTTTACCACTGATAGATCAAGACTAAGGGAATTGAAAAAGAATGCGTTTTAAGGAAAAAAAAAATTCCAGTGGACTGTCTTTGAAGTAAGATGTAATAGTGAACAAATAAAGTGATAAATATGCATGTAAATATAAATAATGATTAGCTCCATACATGCATAAAATGATGTTTAATTTGTGTGTTTTAAAGGGCAAGGTTTAAACAGCAGACAAGAGCAGTATTTAAGTTGAGAGGGCAGTGGCTGAACTATGAATCCTAAAATTCTTCTATTAGTTATAGGGAAGGTTCATATTTCCTTTTGAGAAGAATTCTGGGTCTGAGGTTGGTTTCTAGGGGAAAGTTGTTGCTCGATTACTGATGTCTGCATGAGTGTGGATGTAAGAGTCAATTCATGTGCAGTGGATTTATCATTCCTGGTCTAAGTGATTTATTCTCATGGAATAGAGCTTTGCCTTTATTGAAGGGATGAAAAGAGCTTGCACCAATTTAAAGACACAGAGCTGTATTTTTACCTTCCTTTATCATCAGAAACCTGCCTGTACATCGGCAGTGTTTATCTGACTGGTGAGCAGGATTCGCAAACAAACGACTCCCAGGTAAATATCTCCCTTGAGAAATGGAAAATCATGATCTCATTTTCATTTGGGCCTTTCCTTGTGAAAACCAGGGACTCATGGACTTCTGTGCCCTGACCTGAAACTCCTTGGTTTGCAAATTCTCCTCTAGCTCTATCCAGGGAAATGAGAAGGAAAGGAATCCTTGGAATAGAAGAGAGAAGGGGAAGGGGAAGAAAAGGGCAAGGGAATCAGATAACGTAAGAGGGGAAAAAAGGAGGGTGGGCTTGAAATAAAAACTGACTTGGGAGAAGGGTAAAGGGAGGGAGAGAGTGCCCAGGAATTATTGATTAGATCCCTAGGGGTGACATACATCAGCCCTTGATTAGGTGTGAAAAGTTGACAGGCCTGAATTGCTTACAACTAATTAATGGCTGTGAGATGCTTTGAAATCCTGAGATGAAAGCTAAAGGCTCTGCCTGCAAAAACCAAACGGCATCCATGATTTAAACTGTTCACTGCTCCTGTGGATTCTCAACGCTGAGAGAAGTCTGCTCTGTCTGTATCTCGTGACTGTTTGTAGTTCACTCCTGAAGGCGGCAATTGCTTTCCTCTTCTGTTCTCATGTCTCCCCCATCTCTCAGACTTCTTGGAGAGAGTTCAACCTTGCCTACCTCACTGAAAGAGCCAGGAGTCCTCAGGAGGGCCAGGGAATTGATGCTCCAACATCAGATCCCAATCTATTGAGGATTTGTCCATTTATTCTGGTTTTAATTTATTATTTTTAGGGTTTTTTTTTCCTAATCCTAGATACTCCCCTGTTCCAGTTAGAAGACCATCCATTTCAGTTACTAGTAAACCATGTGGTTCTTAAGGAAGCTCTGGTGCTCTGGGCCAGTGGGGTGGGTAGAGTGCTGCCAATCTACTGTCAGATTAATGGCCAGAAAGTTTTCCTGATCAATGCCGTTGAGTGGCAGGATGGGTAGTCGTTTTCTCCACAAGCCAGTGAACAGAGGTATCTCAGACACAGCCAGAACTTTAATTTTCCACTTGCTGTGGATTGAGACCAGCCCAAATAGCTACAGAAAAATGGGGGTGGGGAGAGATTTCTCTTTGTTTCAGAGCTTCCCTTTCTGTTTTTGCACACACCAACCTGAAAACAGTGTCCTCAGGGAAATCCGGCAGTGAACTTGTCTGCAATGAAGACAGGGCAAGGCAGTGGGTTTGCTTTAACTTTCTGGAGGAAATTAGTGTGAACTACAGCTGTTTCCAGGAGGAGAGGGCATGCACTAGGCAGGGAAATGCAGGGTAGGCAATAATGCAAGGATAAAAGGGAAACCTTGTGCATAGTTTCATGAATTCAAGTGTGAGAGACTTCCAGTGAGAAAGCGCTAGGCCTGCTTGGGACCTGTTCAGGTGGTGGGGAAACTTACCCACATCTGGTAAAAAACACAAGCAGGACTTTTCATACAACCAGGGAAATTTACACATCCCTGTGTAACATCCCACATACCTGTAGAAACTATAACACAGCTGGGGAAACTTCTATGAATCTGGAGAATCATGAACAAAGTTGGAGAATCTTTATAGCCAAGAGCAGAACACAAGTTTACTCAGCAAAAGCAACCTTAGTTACCCGCTTGACAAAGGTAAAGGATGCTTTCTCAAAGATTCTTATTTCGATACTGGCATACATTGTGAAAAATACTAATCCATCTGCATTAGGTAAGAAGGGGGAGAGGCTCTCAAACGTTCTTATGCATCAGTACCACCTGGGAAGTGTGTTAGAAATACAGGTGCCAGGGTACTGCCTCAAACTACTGAATCAGATCTTTAGAACTGGGACCCAGGGAAGTGAATCTGTAACACAACTCCTTAAGAGAAGTAAATGCATGACAAAATTGAATAAAAAATTATTCAGGGAATTGTGTCTCTTTTGAGGAAGATAACTGCCTCTTTTTTCTTCAACTGATTTTACAATCAGAGAGAAATCAGTGTAGAGATGGTATTCCTAATTACAGTTTGTTGCAGAGGAATCAGATTCCCTGGCCTCCTCAACTGATCCCCCCATTCCCTCTCCTTAGGAAATCATCTCCTAGGGAATATAACACATGGAGCCTCAAATCAAATGATGAAAGGAATAGAAGTGAGGAGCAGTGCTTGGAAACTCCACAGAAATTAACTAAAGCACATTGAATCTATTGTCTATGTATGACACTCCCAGGGTTCAACCATTTGAAATCTGGCTTCAGTCTCCACCAAATCTACCAGCAACAGTCTTGTGCTAAAGCCAAGTTTTCTTTTCTTGATCTTTCAAAAATATTTGTTAATGTTGACCCTCTTTACAACAGTCTGGTTTCTAGGCTTTTGAAATATACACTGATTGATTTGGGGGTTCCCCAGCATTTGAACCCCATATATGTTTCTCAGGTTAATTTTCAAGATTTCCCAGTAATTCCCTGAGTTATCCAGTGGTTTTTCAATAAGTTCATCTTTTTTCTCTCACATCAACGAGAGTTGGATTCTGTTGCTTGCAAATAGAATTCTTTTTTTTTTTTGCGGTACGCGGGCCTCTCACTGTTGTGGCCTCTCGCGTTGCGGAGCACAGGCTCCGGACACACAGGCTCAGCAGCCATGGCTCAAGGGTCCAGCCGCTCCATGACATGTGGGATCCTCCCGGACCGGGGCACGAACCAGCGCCCCCCACATCGGCAGGCGGACTCTCAACCACTGTGCCACGAGGGAAGCCCATAACTGTTTCTTATTAACTGGATTATTATGTTTTCTTCATGGACCAAATTTTTTCTTGTACTGCCCCCTTATCCATGTCACCCAGGTTTTTTTGTTTTGTTTTGTTTTGTTTTGTTTTGCGGTACGCGGGCCTCTCACTGTTGTGGCCTCTCCCGTTGTGGAGCACAGGCTCCGGATGCGCAGGCTCAGCAGCCATGGCTCACGGGCCCAGCCGCTCTGCGGCATGTGGGATCTTCCCGGACCGGGGCATGAACCCGTGTCCCCTGCATCGGCAGGCGGACTCTCAACCACTGCGCCACCAGGGAAGCCCGCAAGTAGAATTCTTGACTAATATAACTTCCAAGTCCTCACACTCCTGATTTTATTCCTATTCTTCTGTCCATTCCTTCTCAGCCTCATCTGGATGTTCCCCTAATCATATAGTGCCTTAAATGTTGGTGTATTTCAAAGATACATAGCCAGCTTTCACTTTGTAAATGTTTGGCTATATTAATCTCCTGTTCAGCTCTGTCTCCTGGGATCCAACCTCATATACCAGACATTTTCTATTGGTCATTTTTCAATATCTCAGCAAAAGGAATCACCTTTCACCCAGTTGCCTAATTGAGAAACCCAGGTATCACCACTGACAACTTCTTTGCCACCTAGGTAACATCTAATCATCAAATCCTATTGATTCAGCTTTGTTATCACACAACTCTACCTACTTCTTACCAATGCCATTGTCATTATCTTAATTCCACCACCACCACTTCTCACCTGGCTTAGTGCTGTGGCCTCCTAACTGCTCTCCATGCCTCTAGTCTTGGCCTTCTAGGGCAGCCAAAGTGACCTTCTAGAGGGAAAATCTAATCATGTCATTCTCATATATACAATGGTGCAATGCCTCCCCTTTGAATAAATACAAGTCTAATTCTAATTACAAGGTTATTCATGATCTCCCTACCTCTGCTGCCTTACTTTTCAGAACTTTTCCCAATCCACCTACCCACCCCACATCCTAAGGTTTTCTCTCCAGCCCCCGTCTTACAAAAAGATCTCAAGTTTTCTGTAAGCACCTTGCCTTCATGTGTCTGGGCCCTTGACATCCACATATGATCCCTCTGCATGGGATCTGTACCTTCACAAACTCTCCTTCTCTTATCCGGGTAACTCAGACACATCATTCAGGTCTCTTACTTAAGATGTTATTTCCTCCCTTCTCTTGACCCCTCATATATGATCAAGATGTCTTGCCCACATGTTCCCTCTCTGCTTGGTGTTTCTCTGATCACAAGAATCAAGCATTTATGCAACCAGATTATAAGTGTTTATTTTCTCATTTAGTTTTCCCATGCAACATTGACCTTGATAATGATGCTGCTTGGAGGAACTGTGCTCTCTCCTCTCACCTCTGTCTCTATAATGCTTAGCAAATAATTTACTGGTTTGTATAATCTGACTAGAAAAGTCCAAATAAAGACAAAAGTAATACCTATAGAATACCCTGTGTGGGCACCATGCTACCCTATTTTGAGGAAATTATTTCATTTCATTCTCAAAACATCTTTTGAAAATCTATGAGTATCATTTTCACTTCATATTAAAGAAGGTTTAACTCTAAAGTGGTTAGTGAATGTTCCCATTATCTTTCAAGAGAGAGGTCTGGGGTTTGATCTCAGGTCTGCCCGATGTCAAAATCCACAACTGCCCAGCATTAACTCTTCAACAGTGACTGATGCATCAAAGAAAAAAAAAAGAAAGAAAGAAAAAAAGAAAAACTAAAGTTCATTGTTATCTCCTACGTGTCTAGGAAGACAAAAATGGAAGCAAGTTCAGTTCAGCTTTTCCTAGGAGTGAAGTTCAGATATTGTAGGGGAAGAAACCTATCAACAAAAATAAAAATTTTGATTTTCTTCCCAACAGGTCATGTCATTTTATACAACACCCTACTAACAGGGTGCTTCTATTCTGGGAATAAAAGATTTACAAAGATGAATATATAATTAGAAAATTGAATTTACAGTACCATCTAACATTTGCTACCTTCCCAAAGAGTTTTTGCATATAGAGGCTCATTTAGAGAATCCACTAAGAGTATTCAGATAATTCAGTTTGCAAATGCAGAGGCCAGGAGGTGATTTTATAAGTATTCAAATACACTCAAATTTCTGACAAAAGAAAGAGTGATATGCTTACTTCTTGTGCTGGAATTCCATCACAGGAAGCCTCCTATGTGCAGGTCCTGTCATTTGCATGAGTTATCCCACTTCATTTTGCAACAACTTGGTGACACAGGGATCATTATCTAACCCTCAGGTCACCACCACTGTGAGGTGTCAAACTTTAATTAGATCCTTTTCAGAGCTTCTAGGAAAATATGTTTTACTAAAAAAGCAGCGACCCCCATTGCTCACCATTAGCATCTACACAAGCCTTACAAGCACAAATAAGATAGAGTGATAAAGCAAGATATAAAAGAGATAAAATAGATTTTAAATTCTTGTAAAAATGTCCATTTTCACTGGGTGGATGGGTATCTTCATAGAACTCACAATCGAGGGAATGGGAAGGGATGCCCTGTGGGTCTCCTGTTCTGGGAGAGAAAAAATAAGCCTCAGAAAGGTTGGTGAAGTTGCCAAAGGTCCCATGGGTAGAAAATGGAAAATTTAAGACTGAAACCTTGATCTTCTCGTTGACTTCAACAGCTGCCTCATGGTAAAGGATTTTTAATATATCGGGGTGCTTAATCTAATTAAATTGGAATTTGAGCAAATCCATGTCAGATGAGGACTCTTACAAATCTTAAGAAAGGAGGTGCGAGGAGGGGGGAATCCCGTTCCCACCATGCATGACTCAAAGAGAAAAGAGATAATTATTAGGAGGCAAGAGAGGAAAATAAGAGACATCACAGGTAAATAAGCCAAAGACAAGGTACCAAAAGAGCAAACTGTTTTCTTTACATTGTACTTGTTTTCTATCACTGCCCTGATGACAGATTACCACAAACCTGGCTCCTTTTTTTTTGGTACGCAGGCCCCTCACTGTTGTGGCCTCTCCCGATGCGGAGCACAGGCTCCGGACATGCAGGCTTAGCGGCCATGGCTCACGGGCCCAGCCGCTCAGCGACACGTGGGATCTTCCCAGACCGGGGCACGAACCCGTGTCCCCTGCATCGGCAGGCAGACTCTCAACCACTGCGCCACCAGGGAAGCCCAAGCCTGGCTACTTTGAAAAACGTAAGTTTGCTATTTGATAGCTCTGGAGGTCAGAGGTCTAAAATTAAGGAGTTGGCAGGACTGTGTTCCTCTGGAGGCTTCCGAAGAAAATCCATCTTCTTGCCTTTCCAGCTTTTGGTGGCTTGCCTGTATTCCTTGGCTTGTGGCCACTTCCTTTATCCTCAAAGCCAACAATGGTGCATCTCTCTTTGATCTCAGCCAGGAAAGATTTTTTCCTTTTAGGGACTCATGTCATTTGATTGGATCCACTTAAATAATCCAAGATCATCTTCCATCTCAAAGTCCATAACCTTAAGCACATCTACAAAGCCTCCTTGCTATATCAGTTCACATATTCATAGGTTCCAGGGATTAGGATGTGGACATCTCTGAGAGACCATTATTCTATCTACCACATACATAAGCAGGGCCTAAGAAAAGTGGAAAATGGGATGGGCAGGTACTGTTTGACCCTGTAGAAGTGAAAGGAAAGGAAATAGGGAGAGATAGAGGGGAATATGAGGGAGGACAGGGTAGACTGACACATTTGTTAAGAGCTAAAATGGGCCAGAGCAGGGGCTGATCCATGTTTCATGGGACTGGCGATTAAGCAAATATTTGAAGCCTTTTAAGAAAGAGGATAAATGAATGTTAATAAAACTTGCTGAGGCCCCTCCCAGGGCCTTGGAAGAAGTTGCTGCACATGAAGTTCCTGAAAGCCTAAGTTTCATGAGCATTACAGCAGTCACCTCTAAGCCAGGGATGGTGGAAGGCACTCTGCAGGTATTAACTTACCCTCTGCACAAGTTGATGAAAGCTGAGGCTTGATTTGGAAAATCTGGTAAGTGACAGAGCAGAAATCCAGAGTTAGGTTGTGTGAGTCGGCAGCACACCCGTCATATGCTACCCCTCTAAGAATGGTGCAGAGATCTGCACCCCAGCACGAAGCTTCACTGCTCATGTGATGTTCATGCCAAGTAATCATTTTCTTTGGTTTTTCTGAATTTTGCAATTATATTGGAACAAATACCCAAGCAACATTCCCTGTTGTAGAGGTGTGGATAAGGCAGAGACCCAGAACTCAGCCGGGAAGTGGGAAGATGAAACTCCAACAAGGAATTCAAGACCAAAGCCCATGGGAGCCAACAGGAAGCCTGGATGTCAGTAGAACCTCAGGGTCCAGGCTGTTCCTAATGGCCTTTTCTTACTGCCATGGGGTCTTTCTCAAAGATTCTTCCCTTTGTCTCCACCTCCTCCTATTCATCACACTACCCTTGATTATGTGGTATTTGTGTATTCTCAGTTTGAAGCAGGGGAATTTTAATAGAACCTGATAACATTATTAAGAGTTAAAAAAAAAAAAACTGACTCCCATTCTGAACTTCACCTGTTGCCAAGTTTGACTCCAATTTTGACCTTTCCGTCTTACTTTGAGCCTTACCCAGTCTTCTAAAAACAGAATTAAGCTCTAGGATCAGACAGAAGGAAAGCAGCAGAATGAGGTTTACAGATGCATTTTTTTTTCTTTTAATCATATATTTATTTAACCCAATATATCCAAAATGGTATCATTTCAACATGTAATCAATATAATGATTGAGATATTTTATTTTTTTGTTGTTTTTGGTTCTAAATCTTACAGATCTGTTGCGTGTTTTACACTTATAACACACCTTGATTAGAGTTAGCCACATTTCAGGGGCCCAGTCTTGACCTGTGGCTAGTGGCTGCTGGACGGAACAGCACCCATTTAGAGATATGACAGATTCAAGCTTGCTCTGTGTGTGTGCGTGTGTGTGTGCGTGTGTGTGTGTTAGGATGTAAGGAATATATATATATATATATATATATATTTGGCAATGTTGGCAGCCATTCATGATCAGTTTAGATGTATTATTTCACTAGGGCTTGCAAAGTGGTGATATTTTATCTTTCTACCTTCATTTATTATCTGTAATACTGCTCTAAAGGGATATGGCCCAACCTCTACCTGAAACAACAGTTCATATAGGAAAAAAAAGGATAAATAATGCTTGGTTCTTTTCCTTTATTTACCACCTTCAAAATGCAGATGCTGTTTTTGCAATTCTCCTTAGGGTGTGGGGTGCATGTGAAGGCTGGGCTGGAGGTGAGAGTGAGAAACAAGGTGGGAGTGAGGGTCACAGGAGGCTCAGTAATGATGGGGATGGAGTAGAATGGAAGTGAGAGAGTCTCGCTCAGTGATGGCTCCAAGAGGACTATTCCACAATTATCAGTGTTAAAGACGAGGAAAACATACTGTATATTCACTGTGGTTGAGTAAATCAGGTGTTTTCTTTATCCCAATCCAGGGAGGAGGGACCAATCATCGTCCACTCCCAAATCCACAACTAGCAGGAAGGAAGTAAATGGACTTTGTGTTTCAGGCTCCCTTGGGGAGACTGTTTTGGATTTTCACAGAGGGAAGGAGCTAGAGACTGGTGCTTTGAGTTGAAGATAGGATAGCCATAATTTCAGATTAAAAGGTTGGTATGTGAATTAGGGAAAAGCTGGTCATTGGGGATATCCATGAGAGCTGGAAACCTATGCTCTAATTGCACACAGTGCCCTGGGTTGGAGACCTCAATGGGATACAGAGAAAACTGGACACCAAGACCCACAGTTTTTTAACCAAGATTCTGTGGCTGGGCCTGTGGTCAGCGGGAGGACCCCACGAGGAGCTAGAAGTCAAAGGTGGCAGAGAATTCAGGTGCAGCAGTCACCCCATGGAACAGAAGATGAAGGCTAACGGTAGCAGGCACCTTGGATTAAGGATAAGGCCCTGCTCCCTTTTCTCCAGATAACCTCTAAGTGCTAGAATTTCTGCTTTCCATGGATGTTAAGAACACAAATTTTAGAACAAGCCTCTTGGTTTCAATGCCAACTTCTCTGTTTACTCTGTGGGCTTAGACTGAAAACCTCTTGTGCCTCAATATCTATAAACTGGACAAAAGTAATAGTACTTACCTCACAAGGTGATTGTGATGATAAGTGAGTTTATGGAGATAAAGCACTTAGGGTAGTGCCTGAAACTTAGCAAGTGCTATATGTTTATCATATTTCATTAATTATGATAAAATAATAATATTATTATCACTTCATGACCCTGAGGAGATGGAAGTGTCACTAAACGTAACAGAGATTGATGTTTCTTTTCAGCATATTGGAGCTAGGTTTAATTTAATTTGGAAAAGCGTAATTATCTGTTGTGTCTGGCTACTGTGGATTAAATTCAGGGCACTACAGCACACTACCTGGCTATGTAACACCATTTACATAGTTTGTTTCCACATCAGAACTGCTGAGTTAAAACTGCTCCTTCAAAAACCTCTGATCTGTATACCGAAATATCTCAGGGGCCATCACTGGAGTCCTAGGGCAGGGCACATCCTGATGTTCCAAAAATGTCTGTAGAAATAGAATACTGTGTGTGTTTTGCCAGGGTGGGGTAAGGGTGAGGGTGGGGTGAGAGTGGGAGGACATTAAGTATAAAAAGATAGGAGTGAGTCTGAAATGTATAGAGGGTTGGAAAAAAATAGTGGGATTCCAAGAATGGTTTCAAGCCCAGGAAGGTTGCAATGTGAGGAAAGCCAGCTCTAGGATTTCCATCATGGGGTTGAAGAGTAAAAGTGTTAGCTGCAGAATCACAACTTAGGAAGTGGCTCTTGTAGAGCCTGGCCTCACAGCTGACTTTTACAAGGTCTTTGGAGAATTCCATTTTTGACACTAGTTTTTAATAATATCTGGATGAAAGGGTAAAGGACCAAGACAATGCCACGAGGGGTATTAACAGTGATATTTGAAAAGGACAGAAGGAAGGTCTTAACAAATGGAAGCAGTAGGCCCTGATTCACAGAGATGATTCCCTCCCTCCCCACCGCTACCTACCCCAGGGTTCAGCAGGAAGACAGGAGAGGGAGGGGGCAGTGGGATGTTCAGAGTCAATCCCGGTTCCCCTGCCCTTCCATCTGTAGCCTCACCTTGCCTCAGCTGGAGCTAGAGTTGCTTAGAGCTGAGTGTGTAATACATAGTCTCAGATGACTTATATCTAGCACTTAGAATTGATAGACAATAATAGATCCAGGTTTTAGATAAGTCTTAGACATTACTGGTACACAGTGCCCTGAGGGTTAAGTCATTAGGCTTGGGGACCTGCCCAGTGTCCCTGTCTGGTACTCTAGGCTTTTATCATAGTTAGAATTTCATAGGGATGCTAACTCCTTACCAGCCCTTGCCCATATTCTCTCTCAACAATTGTCCCAATATTCCTGGGATAATAACAGTGGCCAATATTCTTGGATACTGTCTTGAATTCTGCTGGGAATATAATATTCATCTGGAGCCAAATGACACTGCCTAGTGATCTCATGCATTTGTTTATAGGAACCTGCCAAGCCCTCAAAGAGATGCTTTTCCAACCACTGACTTGGCTGAAATAGCTGCAGGAGGCTCTCTCCAGCTGAATGGTTCTGACCCTAGGACTCTTGGCTTTGCCTCTTCTGTACCTGCCTTACTATCCCCCTCAGATGGGACTCTTATTTGTTATCATTGCCCTGGACTTGAAAAATTTGACCTTCTTTTGCTTGCTGGTCTCTAGGTTGCAAATGTAGTTTATTCTCCTCCATGCTCCACATTCAAAGGATTCTAAGACCATTGTCTCCTCTGGAAAGGATACAACATCCAGTGAGTGTTTGCTGAGTGAATGAATGAATAAATACTGAATGAATAGGTTAGGGGAGTTGATGGGAAATCAATTTGATTAATAGGCCAAAGAAGAAGGTGAAGTAAGATATACTAAAAATGTTAAAAAACAAAACCTAAACAAACAAAATCCCATGATTCTAATTCTTTCCAGACTTTGAATTGAGTGCATGCTGCAGCCTCCTTCTGTTATATCAAACCCCTACAATTATGGGGAAAAATATATAACAATGATTTTTAAACCTCTGTAGCACTTCCTGGGGAACAGAAAGCACTCACAGCCAAAAGAACAGCCTACAAAGAATTGCATCCAGTGACCCAAGTCCTCCTACTCTTCCCCCAAATTTATGGTCTGAAATTCATTGTTCTGTTTCTGAGAACCTGCTCTTTCTCCCATATCCCAAAGCTCTGTGGGTGGATAAGAACTTTTAAAAAATGCAGTGAGCTATGAGAGGATACTCAGAGAATCTTGGTCTAGCCTAGAGAAAATATTGAGCTATAGGATGAAAGGGTAGCAAGCCACAGGGAGAAAGTGTCCTTGAGTATTTTAGGCAGATGAAGAAAGGAGGAACAAGGGTCCTGGGGCAGGAAGGAGCATGACAGTAAGTCTGAATACAGAGAATGAGGGAAGGGTTAGAAGAGTCCTCATAGGCTAATTCTCACAGGACCTGTTAACCTCTGTTCATGGATGAATTTTAAGCAAGGACGAGAGTTGGTAGATATTTCCATGGTTACAATGGTTATGTAAAAGCTCACTCACTGCTGTTTAGAAATGGATTGGTATGGGCACTGTATAATTAGGGAGAAAGGTGTGGTCATCCAGGCCAGTGAGCTTAGTAAGTGTGGAGATACAGAGAAATGAATGCATTAGTGGGTATTTAGAAGGTAGAATGCACAGCATGGTGGGAGGCAGGGACGGAATGTTCAGAGTTTGTGGAGATGGGGTAGTCAGAGAAGACTGAGAGATGAAGCCAGAGGGGAAGGCAGGGTGAGATCTCCGAGTACCTTGCATGCTATGCTAAGAAGTTTGAACTTTATCCTGTAGGCAACAGGGAGCCATTTAAAGGGTTTAAGCCTGAAAGTGATTTGCATATTGGAAAGGTCACTCTGACAGGGTACAGAGGACAGAGACGGAGAAAGCAGACCTAGGGAGACCTGCTTGCAGACTATTGTAGTTGTCTGGGTGTGGAATGACAAGTGTCTAAATTATGGTAGTAGCATAGGGTATGGAGAGAAGGGACTGAAAGCAACAGTGTTAAGTTGTTGGAGTTGTATTGACTGGGGAGAAGATTAAACATTATGGTGACACCATGAAACTTGATAGGGGGCCTGGAGAAGGGGGCCGAGGAGAAAGAAGTTTCATTCATTCGAAAAGTTATGGGCAAGACAATGTGCTAGGCCTTAGGGATATGTTTTGAATAAGAAAAATGCTTCTTGCCCTCTGGAACTCACAGTCTACTGGAGTAGACAGAGATTGAATAAGCAAACACATTTATTAATCATAAATTGGAAGAAATTCCATGAAAGAAAACAACAGGTACTATAATAAAGGATAATAGGTTGTGGAAGTAAGTGGCCTATTTTAGATAAGGTGGTTGGAGAAAGATCTCTGAGGAGGTGACATTTAAGTTAATATCTGAAGAATGTGAAATATTCAGGGAGAGGACATTCCCGGTAGAGAGAACAGCAAATATGAAGGCGCTGAAGCTGGAAAGTGCTTGGCTGGTTTGAGAAACAAGAAGAAAGCCCCTGCGCCTTCAGAGGATTGAATGAAGGGGGCTGGTAATGATGGGAGAGGTAGGCAAGGATTAGATCACTCTAGACGGTGTAGACCATGGCACAAATTTTGGATTTTGCTCTCAGTGCTACTAGGTGCTGTTAAACTGAATTAAACAGCAAAGTTATAGAAGTCGATTTAGATTTTAAGTTGATCACCCTGTCTACTTACTCAGTGGAGAATGGATTTGAGGAGGACAAGAGAGGAAGGCTTTCAGAAGAGATTTTACTGCAACAGTGAGAGGGATGATGGCTTGGTCTAAGGTGATAACTTCAGAGCTGGAGAAAAGAACATCACTTAACAGAGATCTAAGTGTTATAACTGAAAGATCTTGGGATGGATAAATGGATGGACAGGCATGGATAATGAAAGAGAGGGAGAAATCAAGGATGAGGACATGAGTGTCTGGCTTGAGCAACTAAGTGAATGTGATCTTTCTAACTGAATTGGAAAAGACATGGGGAAGAACACTTGAAAGTTCAAACTTTATTATGTCTTATGTGAAATTTTCATGGGAAGAGGTGGCATGGGAATCATGCAGTACAGAGCTTAGTTAAGAGAAGTCGACTAGAGAACATAAGTTGATTATGAATTAATATTTGTTAAGTAGGTGAAGTAATGAATCACTGAGCAATAGTTATTGGAAGATTTTGAAACAGAGACTGTTGCTCAGTGAATGGTTATCAGCTTTTTTCTATCTGTGAAAAAAAAATGAGCTATAGGGCTTCCCTGGTGGCGCAGTGGTTGAGGGTCCGCCTGCCGATGCAGGGGACACGGGTTCGTGCCCCAGTCCAGGAAGATCCCAAATGCCGCGGAGCGGCTAGGTCCGTGAGCCATGGCTGCTGAGCCTGCGCGTCCGGAGCCTGTGCTCCGCAACGGGAGAGGCCACAACAGTGAGAGGCCCGCGTACCACAAAAAAAATAAATAAATAAAATAAAATAAAATAAAAAAATAAAAGTGAGCTATAGAGAGCAGCACAGGACTCAACATGGGATGTGTTTATTGCTGAAGTATTAGAGTATTGCTGAGAAGAAAAGGGGACCTGAGTTTGGGTTATCAGCAAATATGCAGCAAGTATAAATATTATATTCAGAGTTATAATCTGAACCAGTTTTCACCAGTTTTCATCTCTTGGGTGGTTCCTTCTTAATCACTAGAAAACTTTCCCTTACAGGTTTGATGTCTTCCTGTCACAGAACAGGAGAGCGAGTCCTGGGCTAGGTATTCCATGAGTAGGCACGTAAGGCATATTCAAAGAACATCTGCCATCAGAAGTCCAGTTCACCTAGGAGGTTTTAGGAAAGGTGTGAATATCCACTCAGTTAAGGGTTCAGGCTATTTATTAGTAGCCATTTGGCAAACATCAAAGCAAGAGGCAACCCAATGGTCCATGGGATGTGTTTGTTTTCACTCATACAGTGTTTTGTCAGGAAACACTAATAGGAAGATATTATGCATAATTGCAAAACGAGACCTTTAGTATCATTGTCATGTCATTGACCAGATTCAATTAATAATTTTATGGGACAATGCTCAATAGACCCCTGGTAAAAGATAACTGGCATCATAAACACCATCTTAGATTAGATATTGGGGAATCAGTTCTGAGGAAGCCTGAGTTTAGAAGCTGAGAATTCAGTAGAGCAGAGTCATTGGAGACCTGGCATTCACTTTCTGGGTTAGAAGCCTGTGCCCAGGAATCTGGGACACTGGAGTTTGAGTACTACCACCTGCAGCTAGATGTGATAATCATTCACCTATGTACTCTTTGAATGTTCCTTGTCAAGGTCAAGGTGAGTTATAGAGTCTAGGCTGGATCTGGGTAAAGAGAGGGAGGTTAGATAGTTGTGTAGGGGTCAGCAACTGGGTCGTTCAGAAGCAGACATCAAGATAGAGATTGGGATGCAAGATATTTATTAGGGAGTAACACCTGTGAAAGAAAAGAAAGACACAGGATGGAGCAGAGGGAAAAGTCAAACTACCATGTAGACTTGGCCAACCCAACAGAGAGCTCTGGAGTGAGTATTTCCATCAGCGTGTAACACTTTGGACCGAAATAGTCAAGTCTTTATTTTCCAGCCTTGTCCAGTCACAGGATTCAGGCTTTCCTGGGAAGAGGGGATGGAGCTAGGGCAAGGCAGCATCCTGCAGTGGAGGCAGACCCTGAAGAAGACTACAACTGAAAGTTCTCTGCTGACTGCATTCCCGCAGCTAGACAGCAAGTCTTCCCTTAAAGAGGGGTCTGGGTGGAGCACCTTCATGTTCATAGTAAGCATCAAAGATGTAGATGATTAAATAAATTATTTAAGCCTTAGTATGCCTTGGAGACACTTTCTTCATTCAGAAAATGGAGCATTGTATAAATTGTTTTTATAATTGTACTTGAAAACTTTATGCTTGGTACTTGGTCCTGTTAGAGAAGCAATAGGTTCAAATTATTGAAATCACCTTGCAGCCAGTGTCATAAAATGTAAATATGGGCCTCAATGCAAAGTCTAACATTAACCTTCCCAAATTCCTACTCAAATACCACAAAGCACTTCTCTCCTTGCAGGGAAAAAGTATAGCTAAACAAGGGTAAGTGTTTTGAGCTTCTTGGTGCTCTTAAAGTACCTGGGTACATGGAGGCGATGACGAAGAGAGAGGAAGGATGAGGGCTTTTCTTTCGTAGGTGGGCAAAATGCTTACCAAGATAATGATTTTGTAGTCAGTGAAGATCATTTTCACAGCTCTGAGTGCTATAGTAGGTGATAGGGTCCCAAAGTTAGCACAAGTAGGTGATAGGGTCCCAAAGTTAACACAAGTTTTGAGCTTATTCAGCTAGAGTTGGCTAGATGTCAGCTTTCTCAACCTGGAGCAAAGATTTATGATTGGAGTCCCATAAAACCCATCTGCCTATTAGCTATTTTCTTTTTACTATTTGTTAATTGCTTCTTGTGGACCTTATAGTTTGTACGAGGAAAGTCTGTGTCGAGAGAAGTTACCAGGCACAAACTTTCAAACTCCATGTGGTTCTGGTAAGTTAGCCCCCTATTACCCATTGGTCTTGTTGTAGTTCAGATCTGGCACTGGATTGATTTTGCCACTGCTTCAGCCCCTGTTGATTCAGCCTGATCCTTGTGCCAGGATGGGTATCAGGCATGAGCTATGAGTGGGTATGCTTATGGGGACAATGGGAGGGGATAATTACTAGGGATGTGGGTGTTGTATAATTGGAAACATTGCTGGAGGAATAGTCATTGGGATTTTTGTACAAATGGATGGACAGAAGATGGTCTCTGAAAATCCTAGACACTTCCAGACTCTTGTTAAAGTAATCTATTTTTTTTCTCCTCCTTCAAGTATAGGGCACATGATTGCAATTATTTCTACTCTACAGCTGTTGCAAAGAAATGATTGATATGAGTGACATCTGAACAATGATTTTTATTTAAATTTTTTTCCTAGTAAACATATTCAGAGCACTTATGAGCAAACTTTTAAAGTTGAAAAAAAAAACAACGATTTTTTTTTAGTTAAAAATACTGGTAGGTTGGAGAGAACATAAACTCAAAAGAGGGAGACAACAGCAGCAGAAGTAAGCCAAATGATTTCTTTGGATATTGTTATTACTCATTTGTTTGCTTTGTGTAAATTCAATATTTATCCAATATTTTATAATGACAAAAGTAAAAAAAAATAGAAAATTATATTTTTCTACAAATAAGTGAGGTATTAAAGAAGATAGCAAAAAGAAATGACTTAGACAATGTTTGGATGCAATGTTTCTAAAGTCAACAGTCTAATCTGTGCATATCATAATAAGAGGATGATATGAAAAGCTCAGTTATGAGTTACAGGTCTCCCTCAGTTATGGTGTTGACTCCTCCCTTGAGACCCAGTATGAAGACTCTTGAGTGGAAGTAAAGAGAGTAGACTTGGTTTCTTGCCCAGCTTATGCCCTTGCTCAGTGTGCAACTCATACTACTTCCTTGGCCTCCCATCTGTAAAAGGAGAGGGTTGGGCTGTAGAGATCATACATTCTTTTCAGAACTGCCATTTGTGATTCCATGAGGCAGGGTATGTCTTTGGAACATAAAGGGAAGAGAAAGGGTTTTGGAGCAGTGAAAACAGAACTCAGAACCTTACTGTTTTTCATTTACTGAGTAACTAGTTTTTGGCTCTCAGATCCTCAAGTCCCTCATGTTTAAAATGGAGAAAAGCACAACTACTTGAAAGAGTTGTTCATGAAATGCTACATATAAAGCAGTTGGCAGAGTGCCTGGCACATAATAGCTATGCCAAAAAGGACAGAGGCTGCACTATTTTTTAACACTCCTACAACTCCTCCATATAACCCAAATAACATAGCCATCTCTCTCTCTCACTCTCTCTCTCCTCCTTCTCATTCTAGATTTTCATGCTTTCAAATTCTCTCCTTTTCTATTTTAAAAATGTACATGTCCAATTTTTTCGCATAAGGTACATTATTTCTGTGGAAGCTGAAAATCATATATGTTGGCTAAAGGAGTCGTCCTTCTCAGACATTATGGCAAGTTAAGATAGATCTGATAAGAAGAAAGATAGGCAGAATAGTAGATAGATAAAAGATAGATAAGAAGATCTTTGAGAAGTAGCAATAACCCAAAGAGATAATGAAATTCCACATACTAGCATACAAGTGGTAGGAATTTGAGGGCAAAAGGAGTCTCCCTTTCCTCTCTCAAAATATATAGCATAGGCAATCGCCCATTCTGCTTTTGCATTGTATGGTCTTCCTCCAACACGCTAGAGATCAGCCGAGGACAAAAAAGCAGAGGGTTGAAATTCTAGAAGGTACATAAAGTTAAGGGACTATGTCCAGGGTAATTTAATTGAGACTAGTCCAACAACATGTTTCTCATTTGGAACAACTGAGACCCCCCTACTAAAACCTCAGATCAGCAGGGTGCTTATCTGTGCCCTACATAGAGGTTTAGAGTGAGCCCTTCTGCAACTGTCTTGGAGTCAATATATGGGTTTATCTGAGCCCTTTTCTACAACACTCCATTCCCCACCCGTACCTCCCAAACACTGCAGTTGGACTTCTGCATGTGTTCGCTGGTTAGCATTCCATTTCACTTCTGAGTTTCTAGAAGCAAGGCCCACTTAATCATCCCCTGACTCACTCTCCCTGGTTCTTTACAACCTCCTTCTTAGAGAATCTGCACAGGTTTGTTTATGCGTGAAGCCATAGAATGAGATCCTGGTGTCATGGATCCATCTCTAGGTCTACTGAGCTGTTTCCCAGCTAACTTCAATTATATGCATTTACCTAGATACTTGTTATTTTTCCTCTTCCATATATTTGATGTTCTCTCTTGGTTCATACCAGCCTGAACCAAGCCCAAGTTTGTTAAACTCTTTAAAATTAATACAGGGTAAACTATTGGCTATGTCCAGGTACAAAAGAAGGTTTTTCAATGTCTCAGAAAGGCATTATGTTGTGATGGAGGTGGTGTGGGACTAGGAAGTCTAGGTTTCCATCCTAATATCAATATTTATAAAGAATATGATTTATATTCTTTCACATAAAATAGGTGCATATAAGCTTCACCTTATCTGCACTGTATATTAATAATTTCACTTTTGTTAGTTTAGTTTCCTCATTGAAGGCTATCAAGGCTGAGTATTTTTAATATTTCTTTTTAAGTACTATCATCTACTGAGTGATATCTCTGTTCAAACTTCTTCTCTTACCTATTGTGTCTCGAATTGTGAGATCAGCTTCTCATGATGCAGTCATTGTTCCTGGTGTTTAAAATGTGAGCCATTCTGTATAAAGCCTATTTCAAGTTCAGAAACCTTATGATCAGAATGCGTTCTCATTGAGGTTAAATGAACGCTATGAAAGTATTTCTCTCCTCGTGAATCTTGAGCTTATGTTGGAGAGGGGAGTACAACATATATAGAAACCTTATGATCAGAATGCGTTCTCATTGAGGTTAAATGAACGCTATGAAAGTATTTCTCTCCTCGTGAATCTTGAGCTTATGTTGGAGAGGGGAGTACAACATATATAGAAGTGTTTTTTTCTCTTAAATAGAAAAATTTGTCAGCAACCTGAAAAGCATGACCTCCCACCCCTCACTCACACAGGTTAAACAATTTCAGGACTTTCCATAACAAGTTTGGCTCATGTATCACACAATGTCAAGATCCCGAGGTCCACTGATCACTTTCTTTTACATCATCATCAATCATTTTATGTTTTAATGCATTCTCTGATGAAATAAGTGATTACTTGGCTCAATATTTCTTTTGACTTATATAAACATTTCATTACTTGCTCTTAGTTTGTGGGTTTAGCAATTCAGTTTGTGTGTTTGTGTGTGGGATGATTCTTGGCGTAGATTGATTAAGGGATAATTCAATACTTTGTATTAAGAATATATAATAAAGAACCTAGTGTTTGGAGTTCAAACCCCATATTTGTACTTTACCAGTTGTGTAACTTGGAGCAAGTAGAAAACTCTTCTGGTCAATTTTTGTCAACTGTAATTTATAGATATGGATATCTGACTCACAGATTTCTTGTTGGGATTGAATGAGCTAATGCATACAAGATTCCTGGCACAGTGTCTCCCACATTTTCAATAAATGTGATATTTTTCTTATTTTTTAATAATCTGTGCATATTTTTTTAATTTTTTAATTTTAATTTTTATATAGCAGGTTCTTACTAGTTATCCATTTTATACATATTAGTGTATATATGTCAATCCCAATCTCCCAATTCATTGAGTGCATTTTTGTTTGTAGCCTATTCAAATTGTGTTGCTCCAAAATTCATTTCAGAAGAGGTTGCCACTCTCAAACCAGGTAGAAGACTCATCAGACCATGGAATCATAGTCAGCCCTGCTAAGGTATAGGGGTACTTACAGGAAGACCACTGCATTGGCTAATCTGATGTCTTCTGGATAAATAACCACATATAATGTACACATGGTTTTTTCATGCCA
Source organism: Delphinapterus leucas (assembly GCF_059928025.1). Lineage (NCBI taxonomy): Eukaryota > Metazoa > Chordata > Mammalia > Artiodactyla > Monodontidae > Delphinapterus > Delphinapterus leucas. The sequence continues at coordinate 69,004,109 of NC_143143.1, read as the reverse complement.
TTGACTTGTTAACCCTTAAAGCCAAGAAAAGACTATATTCCCTAGGTGAATAATAGAATAGACTTTATTCTAAAACAGTTTTCCTTATTTTTAAACTAAGTTATTCTTATTTTAAAAACATAATTATGGGGCTTCCCTGGTGGCGCAGTGCTTGAGAGTCCACCTGATGATGCAGGGGACATGGGTTCATGCCCCGGTCTGGGAGGATCCCACATGCCACGGAGCGGCTGGGCCCATGAGCCATGGCTGCTGAGCCTGTGCGTCCTGTGCTCCGCAACGGGAGAGGCCACAACAGTGAGAGTCCCGTGTACCGCAAAAAACCCCAAAACACAAAAAACATAATTATGATTTATTGTAAGTACCCTTTTAGACTCATTTAGATATAGATATTTTCCATATATCATGCCTGTGCACATAGGAAAAAGAAACAATTGTACAATAAATTGGTTAAGGTGTTCTTAAAACATTTTATACTTGAGTCTGAGTCTCATGAATCACTCTCTGTCTCAGATCTCTGTCATCTGGATTTTTCTCACACAATGTTGTCTTCTGGACTTTCAAGTATATTGGTGAAGAAATATTTCTTGAAAGAATCTCAATTCTTGTCCTTGGGATTTTCCTTCAAGCCACTGACACTCACTCTGAAAATGTTGGTGGTCATGCACAAGCAATAATAAGTATGTCCATAGGCTGCCTGGTTTCTCTGAACACCTGACTTCAGAGACGTTTAAATGTGAAACATATAAACACAACAACAATTGTATCTTAGAGTCAATAAAATGCAGTCAGGATCAACAAAGTTGTGTTGAATTAATGAAAAGTTGATGATGCTTCTGTTTTGAAGTCCACACTGCAGATTCCCCCATAGAGTACCAGAATCAGGGCACTGATTTAATGCATTTACAGCCTCCTAAGTGTCATGTACCTTAATGATGGGAAGGCTTGGGAATATCCTGGGACTTTGCTTCTTTGCAGGTATTGAATGGACTTCAGCCTCCTCTGAGGCAGTCCCCAGCAGCAGGAAACTCTTTTCTAATAAGAGACTATGTGCTTTGATTCTTGGTTACTAGCAATCTATAGTGAAACACTTGCCCTCTGGAGAGGGTGGGAGAGAATAAAATATATTTTTAATTTAATAGATGGTCTTCAGAGTAAAAGGCCTTGGAATGCATGGAAGATAATTATCAATGAATCTGAATCTTCCACTGAGGACTTTTTCTTCCACTGAGGACTTTTTTTGACATAGGAAAATGCCCTATAAAAGATACCAAATGAGAGCTGTCAGTGCCCACTTGCTTTGGAGGTTGAAATCTTTGGACCGATCTCTCTATAATAGCCGACATCACAGATGTTAAAAAACAGAAAATTCCTTCAGATATTTTTAACAAATGTAGTGGCGGCAAAGGTGGGCATTTCGTGAAATGCATGTTCTCAGCACAATTCTCTTTTTCTAATACACTCATGATGTAATTCAACAAGACACTTAGTTTATATTAACTATATCTTGCCACACATGCAGTACCAAGAGGGATCAGGTTTGTCAAAATTCACTCAGGTAGGCTACTGCAAACTGAGATGGGGATTTTAGTAATGCAAAGAGGAAACACCCAGAGCTGAAGCTGACCACCACTGGGGAAAGCAAATCAAGTATAGAAACTTAGGGGATATGGTGAGCTTAGGCTCCATTTGAGATGAGTACCAATAATAATGATAATGAAAACAACAGGATGGTCCACTATGTGCTAGGCACCATGCTAATTGCTGTCCATTGTTAACTCACTTATTCTTCATAACAATTTTGGGGGGATGGGAAGCGGCTGAAAATCATACTCAGCTCTCTCAAAACCAATCTACTGATGAAAACTCAATTCTATAAAACCGATGTTGTTTTGATCCACTTTAAAAAATATAAAATAATAAAACAGCAACACTTAATGACATTGGACAAAACATTTTCTCATCATGTCTTAAAAGCCTTAAACATAAATTAACTATTTTTGTGTTTGCAAATCCTATCCTAGTCCTGTCCACCTGCATCAGTATTTGAAATCAGTATTTTAAAAATTTGATTTTTTTTCCCCCTGCTTAACGTCATATTGTAACCATGGTTTCATGCGTCTGGGTTTCAATGAAAATTTCAGACCAGAAGTCCCCAAATGCTTTCTAATGGTAAACATTGAGCTGGTCTCTAATTTTTATTGTTGCAGATGTCAGTTGCATTTGTTTCCAGACTCTCGAATCCCAGGGAGCACATTTTTCAAAAGTCAACTCTGACAGGAAGTCCGGAGACGTGTAGATCTGCCTCACTGTGTCCCACCCTGGTCTGGGAGCCTCTTGCTGTAAATAGTACCAACTCCAGTGAAACAGCGGGTCCTGAAGGGAGAACTTGGAAGTTATGTTTCAGTTTAGTCTTCAAAGTGGTGACTTATCAGAAGACCTGTACTGGTCTTGCTTGAGAAGAGGATACCTGATATACATTCAAATATTTCTTGCCCAAGCTTTTGATCGTTTTCTGAATTATTATTGAGTATTTTCACCAAGAACGTTGAGTTGTGAAATTTCAAGTCACACAGCCCACTGCATCTCTAATTATAAATAAATGGTTTCAAATTCTGCTCCTCCTGGGGCACTGGTTTTATAGATTAGTCAGCACACCCATCCATCCCTGACTCCTCTGTGTCCTTTTCCTGGAGAAACCACTGGACTTAACTCTTCTGGGAAGGGCATTGGCCTCCATGGGGATAAGCTTACTCATTCTATGTCCTTTGAGACCCCATCCTGTGACCTAGTAAATAGCCTGAGCAGAAAGGGAGCTTTCCCTCAGCTTAGCTGAAATCTCCCCTGGAACTCTCTCCATCAAATAACAAATGTTAAGCTGTCTCAATTGTTAGCAGCTCCTGGCAAAATTCCATCTTTTGTTGGTGCAATTTTGAGCATGTTTCACTCCGTTAGTACAGAGTTCCTTACCCCATACTGATTCATCAGAAATAGTGTGAGATCAGAGGGAACTACTATTTTGCTTCGATGGATCTTTTCTTTTTCTTTCTTTCTTTCTTTCTTTCTTTCTTTTTTTCTTTCTTTCTTTCTTTCCTTCTTTCTTTCTTTTTCTTTCTTTCTTTCTTTTTCTTTCTTTCTCTGTTTTAAATCAAATATTGGAGTCATATTACATACTTTAGTATTTAAATTGGAGGGAAGGAAACACTTTGGGGTATTGTTCTAAGGGCAAACAGCTGAGGGAAAAAAACAAAAACCCACTTTTCTTAGAAATGCATGTGGGGAGGATTTTCCATGACAGTTATTAAGTTCCTGTGCTCTGTTTCTATCTGATTGGAATGATGAAGGGAAAGGATCATATTGATAGAATGGATGTCATTTGTCTGTTGCTAAATTTCTTTTTCTCTCTCTATCCCGATGCATCTAGCTCTTTTGGCTAAATTAATCTTCTTAAAACTGAGGTCACTGAATTACTTCTCCACCGAACAATTATTAGGTTTCCTTATTGCCTTTCATTCAAGCTTGAATTCTTCATTCCAGCATTCATGAACTTCCACAGATGGCTCCTGGCTTACCATCTAAGTCTTATCACTTGTTCCTTCCTCAGAGTAGCACACTCAGCCCTGTCACTTACTAGTTATAAAAGTTACTTAATTGCTGTAAGCCTTGGTTTCCTCATCGGTGAATTAAGAATGATTCCTACCTCATAGATATGTGGGTTTTAGAGAAATCTCAAAGAAACCCCTCTAGATTTCATACACACACACACACACACACACAACATGGGGACAGCAACCATTTGGTGAACAGAAAATTCCTGAGCAGTGATTGCTATAGAAAAACTCCTTGTCTTATACAGATATAAAATTGGTCAATAATTAATAGATAGTATTACATATGATATTCATTTTTATTCTAAGATTGATTCAGATGCTACCTTGCTTTCCTTTCAACTAGTAGAACTGTTTCTATTTGTATCATTCATTTTGGTGCTTAATATTCACTTTAATCATTTTTCTCACTTGTGTGTGTGTGTGTGTGTGTGTGTGTGTTTGAGGCAAAACCGGGGGTGGGGGAAGTTCTCTCCAATCAGATTTGCAAGTTTTTACAAAGTATCAATATGTAGTTAACATGCTATGTTTATTGACTGTAAAGAAAGAAAGAAGGAAGGAAGAAGGAAGAAAGGATAGAAGGGAGGGAAGAAAGGGAGCTGAGGAGGGAGGGAGAAGGGCTGGAGGGAAAGGGAGGCAGAGAGGATAATAGTCAATATATCTTCTTTTGTTTTTTCCCTCTATTCCTTTCAAGGATCAGAACATGTCAATCTTCTTCCACCTGCCCTAGAGAAGTCGCTTCTTGAATAATGACAGGCCCTCAGCAGGACTAGGGCCCACGCTAGTAAAACCCAAACACAGAAGTGCAAAGTCAAATCAACACAAGGGTCTGGGGCATCCGGAAAGGTAGCCAAGCTACTGGCAGAGGTACAATCAGAAGTACAGCAGAGGGTCTCTGGAATCCCAAGCTGTCCATCAGCTTTAGGGGCCAGGAAGTAGGTGGCCACCATCTCTTAGGAGGCTAATTTCAAGGTCAGAGCAGAAGAAAGAGGTTCAAGATGAACTTGAACTTGAATGAAATTCAAATGGTAACCTAGGGTCTCAATAGCTTTGGACTTTGATTGGTCCCAGAATTAGAGGCAAAATGAACCATATGCCTAGAACTGGGTATTTCACAGCCAGGATTAGAAGATGTTGACTCACAAACCTGACTAGTCCTCCAGATTTACAAAGGCAGATATGTCTCAGTCAATCACTGTCCAGATATGTTCTGTTTGTGATCAAAAGTCAGTGTGTATGCACATGTGTACAGTAGGGACTACTATAACACTTTCTAATGTTTGTTAATGCTTGTGGGTACTTATAAGCTGAACAGCCATAGATTAAGGACAACTGAATCTTTTACGACAGGAATTGGCATTCCCAGAAGCATGAAGAACAGCACAGATATGGGTAAAACCTCAAGGGATTAACATCATTACCAGCTGCCTTAGTCAACAAGGACAACACAATGTGTGTGTGGGAAACTCTAGTTAGTAATGATCTTAGTCCTTTGGCTATTTGTGAAACTGTCCAGTTCACACTAAGTTTAACCTCATTCCCATGGTATGTTTTGACTTAAAATTGAGCTCAGAATTCCCCAGGTCTTAACCACAATTCTACTTCCAGAAATACAAACAGCTGCACACCTGTGATTTGGATGGAACCACATGAGAACTGAAGACAGAGAGATGATGGAAAGAGAGGAAGTGATGGCAAGGTTAACACATGAGTGAACTACAGCTTCCTCACACTGTAAGACCTATTTCCAAAGCCTGGACACTTATTTTAGAAACTGCGATAGATTTTCTATAGATTTACCGCAAGAAATCGGTCCTGAGGCAGAGAGGGTTCTGAAATGCTTTCTATCATGTCTTATGTAACTCAGGGAAAAAAAATATTATTCCCCTGAATTGGGGGTGAGACAAGAGATGGATTTGTACAGTGACTAACTGCCTAAATCCATCAAGCATTGCTGCCTTCCCCTCTCTTTGAAGAACAGGAAATAATAAATCAGAAGATTAGGGATTTACTTCCACTTCAAGGTGCCAATAGCCAAGCAAGTTAGCTGGCTCCATGCCTAAGCTGTTTCGTGTGGGAGGTGGAGCCAGGGGGAGAGAGGCCCCAGTGCTTCATGCAGTATTGAGGCCTCTGATGTCTGGTGATACAAAATAAAAGGGAACACTCCTCATTGAAGTCACTTATTTTGTGAAGGTCAGTGGAATGGTGAGAAAAGCAGAAAGTTAGAGCTTCACATCTCCAGGCCTGTTAAGTGACTCCCCGTTGAAATCAGAATAACATGTTTTCTAGATTACCTGGGCATCTGGGGAAACGTCTCTTGCATTAATCTGGATATTATCACAACAGGCAGTAATGTGAGGACACTTGGGAAGGGCTCCTTGGGGTGCTCTCTGGTATGGAATTCCAACAGCATTTGCATTCCATTAGTTTGTAAGTGAAATTCCATATTTCCTTGATTGGAAATCCATCTCCTACACTCATTCCACACCTGCAGCCCCTTGCTGGGGCTCTCATTGGATTTTGAGCAATAATATTTGCCCCTCTGAAGACAAGCCCAATTGGTTGAGCACCAAGGAATGATTAAGGTTGTTAAAAACAAATGGACAAGTAGGTAAGAAGCCCCACTTAGCGAAATGCTCTTACCAAGCTCTCAGAGGTTCAGCAGAGAGGAATCTTTCTGAGTCTGTAAGACAGGGTCCACCCTGTCCCCAGGGAGCTATTAACCCACGCTGTCCTATTCCAGGGATCAAATATCTGTGGGGGCAGGGGTGTGGGCAGAAGTGAATAAGGCAATCACCCTTTCTCTGGAGACAGGAAAGCTTGGTGTGGTCATTAAGTTGCAAGTCCTGGCTGCATAGATTGCCAATCTTGAGTCAAGGCTCTGCGGTCCAAGATGCTCTTCTGCTCCATCTTTGGGCCCTTTCATGGAGCTACTGGCACATCATTTTTCTTGGAATTCATAAAAGTCCTTTCCTCACTCAGTGATATATCCATTCCTGACTCCCAGTCGCCTGCCCAGCCACTGCTCTCCTGCTCCCCACAATAGCCTCTCAATCTCTGTATTTCACAACAGTTTCCCCAAGCCCAGCTGGACTTTCCTCTCCAGCGGATAGGACTTGGCCCATTGCCTTTTATCTTCTGACTTTGCACATCTGCTCTGTCTTAACCCACTTGCAGATCCGGGCAAGAGAGGCTTCCCCTGACGGCTCCTGCCTAGGATCCACATGAGCAAGGTTAGACACCTGACCTTCCCACTTGGAGAGCAGGGATTGGAAGTTCAAGCTGGAAAAATCAAATCTCTTAGGCCAAATGCAGCACTGACTGTCTTATGAGCTTTGGAAAGTCTTCTAACCAGTGCTCTGAACCAACACTGCCCCATGCCAGATTGGAGCCTGAGGTAAAGGGAAAAATCATCAATACCAAGCCTGTCTTTAGTCAAAATTTTGAGACTTCGTTCATTGTGATTTTTTTACATTACTTCTGATTTTTATAAGTCTTGATTACTGGTTTTTTGGGGGAAAGTCTTCTTTAATTTTACACCCAAGGCAAATGCCTCACTCGCTTCCCCTAGTTCTAGCACTGCTCTGAATCTCAGTTTCTTCATCTGTAAAGTGGGGATCTTAATAGTGTTGACTTATTTTTAAAATAATTTTTAAAAATAATTGCATTTTTTTAAAAGCAATTAATGGAAATTGTGTGCATAAAGGGTTAGCAAAACACTTGACTCATGGTATGTGCTCAAAGCAGAAAAAAAAGTGATTACAATTATCATATATTACCTTGTTTTATTATTGTTTGTTATTATGTTATAGCTCCTTAAAATGTTACTCAAGTCCTGTAAATTCCTTGAGGCAAGAGTTTGGGTTGTTATCTTTATATTTTTCTGCAGTGGTATAGTATTTTGCATATAAAAGTTTCTCCATCAAAGCTGTTGCCTATTAATTAGGGAATTGGAACATATTAGACCTAAGATCCATTCCTTCCACTGGTCCCTGGAAATCTGTCTATGATTTCTTCAATATCACCCAGTTGACAACAACTTATGTGTAATCTATGTAATATCATTGCTACCTGTTTTATAACTTTTCTTTACATAAGACCTACTTTCAATAGTCGCTCTTTCTTCTCCTTGCCTCTCTGGTTCATCATCACCACATATACATGGGATGACCGCTACATCTGGGAAAGAGTTCCAGCTCCAAGATTCTTCACCCACTGTGCTGGCAGCATTCTACAAGCTCGTCTTGGGAAACAATAATTAATTACTCTAGAGGGAAACCTCCATCTCAACACCAGCTGGCATCCAGACCCTGCCCTAGACCCCTTGAGTTAGTCTCCAGCAAAATCCTCAGCAAAGACAGCATAAGAGTGAATGGCGTTGACATTACCTTGAGATCCAAAGCATCACTACCTGCATGTTCTTTCTTAAATACAATTGAGATTGCATTAATAAAGTCCCAGAGTAGTGAATTTTCCAGTGGCTACCCTTGGGTACCCCAGCAGTATTTTTGTTTTGTAGATTTGAACAGGCAGTGTGTTTTTCCATCCATCAGCTCTTGAACAAATAAGCCAGGTAATAAAGAAATGACCCAGGAATGCTGCAGCCTCAGATTGGTAGCAGAAAGGAAAGAAGAGACCAGCTTTGAGAAATGGTGAGGTGGAGGTGAACATCAGTATCCTGGGACATATGGATGCTCTTCTTCTAAGAGCTGAGTTGGTTGTTACCTGTTGGGTCCATTCAGGCTGCCAGGCCAACTTCCAGGAGTTGAAAGGAAAACAAAAATGTTGATTATCTGTCCAAATTCTTCAAATGAAAATGAGTAAGAATTTTTGAACATGAATGTGATTTCCATTCCAAGAAGTGCTTCCTGGATGCCAAAAACATATGTTGGTGCTTTGGTTGAAGAAAATTCTTGAGAGTTTTTCTATCATCTATCCATGCAGTACACTCATCTGTATGAAACTGTGCCTGGATATTGTTAACATACATCAGATCATGAGATGCTCAGATCTCACCCTGAATGTGACAACAACAGCAAGAAATGAGGCGTAACACAAAAAACAAAATACGTGGTCTAAAAAAAACTCTTAAAAAACTCAAAGTAATAAACTTTATCCATAATATCTAATATTTTAGTATGTATTATATATTTGTGATTGCATTGGGTTTTAATAAAATTACACAGTCAATAAGGCTGATATTCCCAGCTTTGTTGACCTTATCTTCAAAGCAGTAGCACAAAAGAAGAACTCACCTTCAGGTGCCTTATAAATAGATGTGTGTTCTCTCTCCTTGGTCATGATTACTGTCAAGGTTGTGTGTGGTTTCTATTTTGGGCCCAAAAGGCAGAAAAACTGCTTCTGCAGCCAAGAAGCAGCATTGTAGGATGCCAATAAATTCTGGGGAAAATTACATTTAAAAAGGAAAACTTTGACATACATCTGGCAATCAAACGATCCTGAACATATGGCAGCCAGGTAGGTAGGAAGCTGTTGGAACATGGTAAGTCGAGCTGAGCGCTGCCCCCATCCTGTTCCAGGGTGCATTTGGGAAAGGTCCCGTGGTGAAGACCACATCTCTTCCAACCTGGTGTGGCACATTCACTGGGGAGGGGAGCTGGATGTAACTCGTGTTTGTGTGTATGACCTTCTCCTGGCAACCTCCGATGGCCTCTTAGAGCTATTCTTAGTGACGCAATTGGGTGAAAACTAGACTTGCTGTGGGAGCTGGGCATGTCCTCATGACTCTGCCAATAATAAGACACTGGGAGACTAGAGAAATCCAGAGTCTCAGAATCATGGAATCCTGGTGCTGGGGGATGACAGATGCCCAAGGTCAAAGTCCTGCTGGCAGATGCAGCATGGGTCTCCATGGTTCAGTTTCTGCTAAAAGAGATCATGGCATCTCTTAAGGAAGCCCATGACTTGATGGATCACTCTTTTTGTAAGGGAAAGGGAAAAGCCAGGCTTTTCAACCTCTTCACTGTGAACTCATGAGTTTGTGCCCAAGACCCCCAGAGATGTATTTATTAGAGGGCAATCCTCCAGCCTGCTGGATCTCACTCCTCAAGTCCTGAGACTTTGCACTCCCTCATGTCTTATTCATCTGGTCACCAAGGCTGACCTAATGTCATCATGATATCCTGAAGGATTGCTGCTTTTACTCCCATTCTTCAGACAGAGACAGGAAGGCTCTGTGAGCATGCTTCTTGAGCAAGATCACACAGGTGATAAGCAGTGCAGCCCAAACACAAGTCCAGATCCATATGTCCCTGAATACTGCTGTTGCTACAACACTGACAGTCTCAAAAATGTTCACTTATTTTCTATCCCATGGATTGCAGACTAAATTGTAAGACAGGGTGCTTCTTCATACATCTGATCCTTAAGCTTGCTCCGGATAGAGCATGGGCCATTTTCAGTTTCAGAAACTCAGGGTATGATCCTTTGCTTCCTTCAATTAGGTAACAGAGCACAAAGTATAACTGTGCTTACTGCCAGGCATCACCACATACATTCACATATGCTCTTGCATATATTTTCACAGCATGTCCTCGTGGCTTTAATGTGTATGCATACACATCGTTTCACTCACTGCCACATATACACATTCACTCTCCTACTTAGAGCCAGATTCTTTTATGTCTCCATCAAAGCAGTGGTTATTAAGCTTTCTGTTCATATCTATGACTGAGGGACTTGTTAAAATGAAGATTTGACTAATCTAGGGTGGATTCCAGAAATCTGCATTTTTAGCACAGGTGTTCAGGTGATTCAGATTTAGGTAATCTGTGCACCATTCCTTGGGAAACACTGTCTTGGCTTCGTGATCCGAGATGTCTCATACATTTTTATCTGCCCAGCACACATCAGAAGACAAGGTCCAAGACAGACAGTATTTGGTGAGAATGGATTGAATGAATGACTCTATCATTCACTCTCTCATTCACTCAGAGATCATTATTTCAAGAGAGCTAAGAGGTCAAATTTTTAGGAGGTACTGAAGTCCCACCGGCCCTCTGGGGTCCAGTTGTCTGGACTACTTGTGAAGGAGTTTTGAAAATCCATCAGAACACTATTTTTATTTGTTCCCTTCTGTTGAGAAGACTCTATTCTTAAAGAGCATGTAAGGTGTTACTTCTACAGTACCTAGAGGTTTTCCTTTCTTCTCTATGAAGCACACTCCAAACTAATGACCCTAGGAGATCAAAGACCCTGAGGGAAATTGTCTCTGCCATACCACCTGCCTGGCACAGAAAGGCTGTCTCCTCTTCCTTCCATTTTTCCTAAGTCTTCCACAACCCTTGTGTCTTCCCATCACTGACAATGGCCCTTGCTTATCTTTGCTTGTCCATATCAGCTCCAACACACAATGTCTTGTAATAAGCAGCCCATTGTCTCAGTCTACCTAGGGCTTTTGCATTCTTTCAAGAGTAGAATTCTTTCAAGAGCAGAGGGAACATTGCCTCAGCCCCAAGTGCCCAGAGACACTCACTGCTGCTGCAAAGATTTATTGCAAATATAAAAACTATATTATCAGGACTCCAGGAGGTCTCACACCAAAGAGTACTTCCCAGAACTTCTGCTGCCAGTGTCCTTCTCCCCACGGTGAGCCATAGTTGCCTCCCACATCTGCAGGAGACCCTCCAACACTAGCAGCTGTGTGACTGGCTGAAACACAGATGGGAAGTAGACCTGTGGGAATCAGAAGAATTAAAAACCTTGTGGCTGATAGGGTCTTGGTGCTGCAGCCAAGTGTCAGGCCTGAGCCTCTGAGGTGGGAGAGCCGAGTTCAGGACATTGGACCACCAGAGACCTCCCGGCCCCATGTAATATCAATTGGCGAGAGCTCTCTCAGAGATCTCCATCTCAACGCTAAGACCCAGCTCCACTTAACGACAAGCAAGCTCCAGTGCTGGACACCCCATGCCACAAAACAAGCAAGACAGGAACACAATTCCACCCATTAGCAGAGAGGCTGCCTAAAATCATAATAAGTTCACAGACACCCTAGGACACACCATGGGGTGTGGTCTTGCCCACCAGAAAGACAAGATCCAGCCTCATCCACAAGAACACAGGCACCAGTCCCCTCCACCAGGAAGCCTACACAACCCACTGAACCAAGCTTACCCACTGGGGGGAGACACCAAAAACAACAGGAACTGTGAACCTGCAGCCTGCAAAAAGGAGACCCCAAACACAGTAATTTAAGCAAAATGAGAAGACAGATAAATATGAAGCAGATGAAGGAGCAAGGTAAAAACCCACCAGACCAAACAAATGAAGAGGAAATAGACAGTCTACCTGAAAAAAAATTCAGAGTAATGATAGTAAAGATAATCCAAAATCTTGGAAATAGAATGGAGAAAATACAAGAAACATTTAACAAGGACCTAGAAGAACTAAAGGGCAAACAAACAATGAAACAACACAATAAATGAAATTAAAAATTCTCTAGAAGGAATCAATATCTGAATAACTGAGACAGAAGAACGGATAAGTGACCTGGAAGAGAAAATAGTGGAAATAACTACCACAGAGCAGAATAAAGAAAAAAGAATGAAAAGAATTGAGGACAGTCTCAGAGACTTCTGGGACAACATTAAATGCACCAACACTGGAATTATAGGGGTCCCAGAAAGAAGAGAAATAGAAAGGTACTGAGAAAATATTTGAAGAGATTATAGTTGAAAACTTCAATAATATGGGAAAGGAAATAGTCAATCAAGTCCAGGAAGTGCAGAGAGTCCCATAAAGGATAAATCCAAGGAGAAACATGCCAAGACACATATTAATCAAACTATAAAAATTAAATACAAAGAAAAAATAGTAAAAGCACAAAGGGAGAAGCAACAAATAACATACAAGGAAATCCCCATAAGGGTAACAGCTGATCTTTCAGCAGAAACTCTGCAAGCCAGAAGGCAGTGGCAGGACATATTTAAAGTGATGAAAGGGAAAAACCTGAAACCAAGATTACTCTACCCAGCAAGGATCTCATTCAGATTTGACAGAGAAATTAAAACCTTTACAGACAAGCAAAAGCTGAGAGAATTCAGCACCACCAAACCAGCTCTACAACAAATGCTAATGGAACTTCTCTAGTCAGGAAACACAAGAGAAGGAAAAGAACTACAAAAACAAACCCAAAACAATTAAGAAAATGGTAATAGGAACATACATATCAATAACTACCTTAGATGTAAATGGATTAAATGCTCCAACCAAAAGCCATAGACTGGCTGAATGAATACAAAAACAAGACCTGTATATATGCTGTCTACAAGAGACCCACTACAGACCTAGGGACACATACAGACTGAAAGTGAGGGGATAAAAAAAAAACAAAAAAAAGAAAGTGAGGGGATGGAAAAAGAGATTCCATGCAAATGGAAATCAAAAGAAAGCTGGAGCATCAATTCTCATATCAGACAAAATAGACTTTAAAATAAAGACTATTACAAGAGACAAAGAAGGACACTACATAATGATCAAGGGATCGATTCAAGAAGAAGATATAACAATTGTAAATATTTATGCACCCAACATAGGAGCACCTCAATACATAAGGAAAATATTAATAGCCATAAGAGGGGAAATCAACAATAACACAATAAGAGTAGGGGACCTTAACACCCCACTTTCACCTATGGACAGATCATCCAAAATGAAAATAAATAAGGAAACACAAGCTTTAAATGACATATTAAACAAGATGGACTTAAATGATATCTATAGGACATTCCATCCAAAAACAACAGAATACACTTTCTTCTCAAGTGTTCATGGAATATTCTCCAGAATAGATCATATCTTGGGTCACAATTCAAGTCTTGGAACATTTAAGAAAATTGAAATCATATCAAGTATCATTTCCGAACACAATGCTATGAGATTAGATATCAAGTACAGGAAAAAAACTGTAAAAAATACAAACACATGGAGGCTAAACAATACACTACTAAATGACCAAGAGATCACTGAAGAAATCAAAGAGGAAATCAAAAATATCTAGAAACAAATGACAATGAAAACACGATGGCTCAAAACCTATGGGATGCAGCAAAAGCAGTTCTAAGAGGGAAGTTTATAGCAATACAATCCTACCTCAAGAAACAAGAAAGATCTCAAATAAACAACATAAACCTATACCTAAAGCAATTAGAGAAAGAAGAACAAAAAACCCTAAAGTTAGCAGAAGGAAAGAAATCATAAATATAAGGTCAGAAATAAATGAAAAAGAAATGAAGGAAATGATAGCAAAGATCAATGGAACTAAAAGCTCGTTCTTTGACAAGATAAACAAAATTGATAAACCATTAGCCAGACTCATGAAGAAAAAAAGGGAGAAGACTCGAATCAACAGAATTAGAAATGAAAGGGAGAAGTAACAACTGACACTGGAGAAATACAAAGGATCATGAGAGATTACTGTAAGCAACTATATGCCAATAAAATGGATAACTTGGAAGAAATGGACAAATTCTTAGAAAAGCACAACCTTCCAAGACTGAACCAGGAAGAAACAGAAAATATAAACACACCAATCACAAGCGCTGAACTTGAAACTGTGATTAAAAATCTTCCAACAAGCAAAAACCGAGGACCAGATGACTTCACAGGCGAATTCTATCAGACATTTAGAGAAGAGCTAACACCTATCCTTCTCAAAATCTTCCAAAATATAGCAGAGGGAGGAACACTCCCAAGCTCATTGTATGAGCCCACCATCACCCTAATAGCAAAACCAGACAAAGATGTCACCAGAAAAGAAAACTACAGGACAGTATCACTGATGAAAATAGATGCAAAACTCCTCAACAAAATATTAGCAAACTGAATCCAACAACACATTAAAAGGATCATACACCATAATCAAGTGAGGTTTATCCAAGGAATGTAAGGATTCTTCAATATACACAAATCAATCAATGTGATACACCATATTAACAAATTGAAAGATAAAAACCATATGATCATCTCAACAGATGCAGAAAAAGCTTTAGACAAAATTCAACACCATTTATGATAAAAGCTATCCAGAAAGTAGGCATAGAGGAAACTTACCTCAACATAATAAAGACCGTATATGACAAACCCACAGCCTACATCATTCTCAATGGTGAAAAACTGAAACCATTTCCACTAAGATCAGGAACAAGACAAGGATGTCCAGTCTCATCACTATTTTTCAACATAGTTTTGGAAGTCCTAGCCATGGCAATCAGAGAAGAAAAATAAATAAAAGGAATACAAATTGGAAAAGAAGAAGTAAAACCGTCACTGCTTGCAGATGACATGATACTATACACAGAGAATCCCAAAGATTCTACCAGAAAACTACTAGAGCTAATCAATGAATTTGGTAAAGTAGCAGGATACAAAATTAATGCACAGAAATCTCTTGCATTCCTATACACTAATGATGAAATAGCTGAAAGAGAAATTGAGGAAACACTCCCATTTACCACTGCAACAAAAAGAAAAAAATAACTAGGAATAAACCTACCTAAGGAGACAAAAGACGTGTATGCAGAAAACTATAAGACACTGATGAAAGAAATTAAAGATGATACAAATAGATGGAGAGATATACCATGTTCTTGGATTGGAAGAATAAACATTGTGAAAACGACTATACTACCCAAAGCAATCTACAGATTCAATGCAAGCCCTCTCATACTACCAATGGTATTTTTCATAGACAAAAAATTTCACAATTTGTATGGAAACACAAAAGACCCCGAATAGCCAAAGCAATCTTGAGAAAGAAAAATGGAGCTGGAGGAATGAGGCTCCCTGACTTCAGACTATACTACAAAGTTAAAGTACTCAAGACAGTATGGTACTGTCACAAAAACAGAAATATAGATCGATGGAATAGGATAGAAAGCCCAGATACAAACCTACACACATATGGTCATCTTATCTTTGATAAAGGAGGCAACAATATACAAATGGAGAAAAGACAGCCTTTTCAATAAGTGGTGCTCGGAAAACTGGACAGCTACATGTAAAAGAATGAAATTAGAACATTCCCTAACACCATATACAAAAATACTCAAAATGGGTTAAATACCTAAATGTAAGTCCAGACACTATAAACCTCTAGAGGAAAACTTAGACAGAACACTCTATGACATAAATCACAGCTAGATCCTTTTTGACTGACCTCCTAGAGAAATGGAAATAAAAGAAAAAATAAACAAATGGGACCTAATGAAACTTAAAAGCTTTTTCACAGCAAAGGAAACCATAAACAGGATGAAAAGACAACACTCAGAATGGGAGAAAATATTTGCAAGCAAAGCAAGTGACAAAGGATTAATCTCCAAAATATATAAGCAGCTCATGCAACTCAATATAAAAAAAAAACCCAATCCAAAAATGGACAGAAGACCTAAATAGACATTTCTCCAAAGAAGATATACAGATTGCCAACAAACACATGAAAGGATGCTCAACATCACTAATCATTAGAGAAATGTAAATTAAAACTAAAATGTGGTATCAACTCACACTGGTCAGAATGGCCATCATCAAAAAATCTCCAAAAAATAAATGCTGGAGATGCTGTGGAGAAAAGGACCCCCCTTGCACTGTTGGTGGGAATGTAACTTGATACAGCCACTATGGAGAACAGTATGGTGGTTCTTTAAAAAACTAGAAATAGAACTAACATATGACCCAGCAATCCCACTACTGGGCATATACCCTGAGAAAACCATAATTCAAAAAGAGTCATGTACCACAATGTTCATTGCAGCTCTGTTTACAATAGCCAGGACATGGAAGCAACCTAAATGTCCATTGACAGATGAATGGATAAAGAAGATGTGGCACATATATACAATGGAATATTACTCAGCCATAAAAATAAACGAAATTGAGTTTTTATGTAGTGAAGTGGATGGATCTAGTGTCTGTCATACAGAGCGAAGTAAGTCAGAAAGAGAAAAACAAATACCATATGCTAACACATATATATGGGATCTAAAAAAAAATAAATGTTCTGAAGAACCTACACGTAGGACAGGAATGAAGATGCAGACGTAGAGAATGAACTTGAAGACATAGGGAGGAGGAAGGGTAAGCTGGGACGAAGTGAGAGAGTGGCATGGACATACATACACTACTAAATGTAAAATAGATAGCTAGTGGGACTCAGGCACATACCACAGGGAGATCAGCTTGGTGCTTTGTGACCACCTAGAGGAGTGGCATAGGGTGGGTGGAAGGGAGACGCAAGAGGGCAGGGATATGGAGATACATGTGTACGTATAGCTTATTCTCTTTGTTGTATGGCAGAAACTAACACAACATTGTAAAGCAATTATACTCCAATAAAGTTGTTTAAAAAAAACTGTATTATCAAACAAAATAAATAAATACATACATACATTTTACTTTATACAGATTGGTAATTTTTGAAATTTTTACCTTATAAAAAAACCTAGTCATCCACCCCCACGTGTTTACTTTTGTGGCATAAATTAAAAAACAAATGACAATTGTTGCACTCAGGAAAAGTAAACCCTAAGGGGTTTTGCCTGAGCAGCTGCATACTGGTGTACTTGCTTTTCGTTGCAGAGGTTGGGGAAGTCCAGAGGTGCTTATGTGTCCCTCGGACCTACTGTTCCAAAGGAGTCCTGGGCCACTATTAGGTCAGCCATTCCATGTTGATTTCCAAATCCACAAGGTTCAACTGAGTTCATATTTTGTGGGGAATTGGCTCTCCTGGGTCCAACCACACAGTCTGGACAGTAACATACTTGGTTTTCCCAATCATCTGTTACTTCTTTCCCTCCTGGTCTTGGAGGAAATGGGAAATTGTGTATTCTACCACTGGGTTTTGAGCCTCAAGCAAGGTTGCTGATGGGTTGGAGTTAATTCAGTGGTTGGTATTCCTCCTTTCCATCTGTCTTCCAGACGATATGGGAAACTCTGAGGGCAGGACCCTAAACTTCAGGTGCAGGGTCACCACCAGTGAAGTATATTAAATGCCTATTCCCAGGGCCCACCTCCAGGAGCCAAGATTCAGCAAGTCTGGAGAAGAGCTCTTTAATCTACACTTGTAATAGGCTCCCCAGGTGGTTTGGACACTATAGAATAAAGGAAGCACATATAGAGAAACCCTGTCACAGGACTACAGAGAAATAGAGTGCTGCAAAGTGAGGAATGGCTGATGCTAGATATGTTTTCAAAACTGGGAGAAAAGGGAACAACTGGAGGACAATAGTCACCATAAAGAGAAACACTTGTCACTTTTGCATGTAAAACACTACTATAAGTTCCTGACATGTATTTATTCATTTAACGCCCAGCATCCCTGTGGAATCCTCATCTGTTTTATACAAATGGGAAAACTAAGGCACAGAGAGTTTCAAAAACTCACACAGGGTCACCTGGCTACAAACTAACAAATGCAGACTACAGCCCTGGGTGATCTGTCCCCAGAATCCATGCTTTCAAGCACCATACTCTAGGACAGAGGTTGGCCAACTATGCCTACAGAACAAATCCTGCCTGCTGCTTGTTTTGGTCAGGCTTGGTGCTAGACCTTTGGGTAGAACAGGTGTTGGAAGAGTTGAAGACATTGCCTTTTGGTCCACAAAGCCTAAAATAGGTACTCTCTGACCCTTTACAAAAAAAGTCTGCCAGCCCCTGATTGAGCAGAGAATAAACTGAAGGCTCTTGTTTCTCTAAGAGGCGTCATAGGCTGAAACCTAAGTTGCTTCACTTGGGGGGCTGTGCTGGAGTTCGTGGACCCAAAAGCCTCTTCTTCTGCATCACCACCTCCTGGCACTCCTACCTCAAAACTGAAGCTGCCAAGTGTGATGTCAGAGCTTTGGATGACTTAATAATTGTCATTTAGGATCACTGTAACTAATGATGTACTTTGGCCATTTAAATGACATTCTCTGAAACATGGTAACCAGGGCATGATGAAGAATTCCTCATGTAGGAAAAATAGGAAAAAATATGTTCTTGCCCCTCACTTCCGTCATATTTATTCTGTTGGAGTTATTGTAACAATGTCATTGGTTCTCTAGTATTGGTAAGAGTAAAGGTACTGCTGAAATAACTGGGGCAAAGAAAGATCTAGTAACTTCCCCAAAGTCACATAGCTAGTGAAGTGTGGTCCTGGGTGAGCCTCAGGCAGTGAGATTCCAGAACATGGGTGCTTAAACTGCAATATAAGACATCCTCCCTAGAAGGTCCCTGAGAGATAGTTAGCATTCCTTTCTCTTTTTTTCAAATAAAGAAACTGGATGTCAGAACACTTAAAACAACTGTATGAGGTCATACACCTCTTCAACCTATCTGAGTGCAGATTTGACAGAGTCAAAATTCCAGACACTTTCCAATGTTTCACTGGGTCATGAAATGACCCTCCGGGGGCAGCCCTGGTCTAGGGGCCCAGCTCTAGCTCCAGAATCTGAGAGGTTATGCATGCCCTTGAGGGGAATCACAGAACATCATAAAGAGGTCTTCCAGCTACATTCTTAATAGAGGAGATCTGGACAGCCTCGCAGCTCTGCCTCTCTACAGCACAGAGAAGGTACTAAAGGATCCTGCAATTCCACTGCTCACCAGCCAGGTGACATGCATAAGGAAAGTAATATCTCTGCCTCTCCATTTTCTCATCTGTGAAATGGCAATGATGATAACACCTGTCTTCCAAAGTTACTGAAAACATTTAAGGAGAGAATTCATGTAAAGTACCTGGAGTTCATAGCATATAGTATGTGCTCAAAAGATAGCAACTATTACTATAATTAGATAGAAGGGCCTGAGGCTATTATTAGATTAGATTGCATGAGGAAATAATAAAATACAATTTAATGAGTGTATATGATGTGCCAGACACTGCATTAAGATTTTAGGTCTTTATCTTTTTAAATTCTTACAGTGATCTCTTATTATCCCCATTCTATAGATGAGGAAACAAAAAACATGCCCAGAGAGGTAAAGCTATTTGCTCTAGATTACATAGAGATGTTTGGATATGAAACTGGGTATGTTTAATTCCAGAGTTTACCTGGAATTCTTACCTACAATGCTATACCAACTCTCTCAAATTTCTACCACTTTCTAGGGTGCAAAAAATGTAGAACAGAGGCTCCTAAAACAAGTTCTACTATAAGGAGAAGTTGTGACATTTATGCTAAATTTTATTAGATTAAATTAATATACATTTATATATATTAAGAAGCTTTGTTCAGTGAAAGCCTATTTATTAAAAATGAGCTTAATAATAATACAATAACTGAAATAAAAAACCATGTCTCCTACTGTCAAACCAAAGATGGATTATGATTTGTTGGATGGGCACAAATGATTCTGTAGTACTGATCCAGGAAGAGATTTGGAGGCAATTTTGCCTCTTAAGAAAGTATTGTACGACACTCACTTACAGAGGATTTATGAGAAATGAAATGGAAACTCTTTCAAGATTTCATTAAGAGATATAGTCTTCCTGCATAACTTCTTTCCCTGCTGGACGTTTATGAACATTTGGCTGGAAGGGTGGTCTGGGAGCTTGGTTTTGATATATGTGGTTCCTACAAGGATGTGCCAAGGGAGACATTTTTCCGTCAAAAGCCATATGCATGCAGGATCCTGGAAAGTCCTCCACCAACCGTGGACACTGGCAATAAAAATGGTCTGGGAACAAAACATGCCAGCAGTGCCAGCCACTGCAGATGCCAGAAGGGCCAGGGGTCAAATATGTAAATACCTTCAGAACTTTGTGAGGAAAACAAAGAGGGTTTAATTCATCTTTCTACCAGATTCAGAGTCGTTCAGGACACAGTCACAGCTAGAGAATGGCCAGCAGATTTGGTAATTCAACCTCCAAATGCGCTGTTGAAACCCACAAGAGACAGGAAATGAGAAACGTGTATGACTTCACAGCCATGGACCCCACCACACTGGGGCCACTCCTTTGCTCAACAAATAGACTGAGCTTCCCATAATGCCATGGGCAGGATGATCTCAGGGTGTAACCAGGGCAGCCTGATGTCTCTCAGTGTTGTCCACATGGTGTATGTGGCTTGACACTAATCTTGACAAAATTCCTCAAGGCATGAAGAAAAAATTTGTAATGGAATATATTTAGCAAGCAAGCACACACACACCACCCCCAATCCCACCATCAATAATAACAATAAAGCGTAACTTTTGTATTTCTGTCCCTTATCCTTCTCTCCAAATTAATCTTGTACTGCACTCTCCTTCCCTTTCTGAACATAGTATCCACTGATCATTTTTGGTTCCTTGATCTTCTTGTTTGCCACAGGAACTTTGCACAAGCTGTTTGGAAAAATTTTGATTTGCTTTCTCCGTGCCTATTCAACTTCTATTTTTCTTTCAGACATCAGTTTGAGTGGCACCTTCTCAGGAAATCTGTGATACCCGAGTCCTTCCTCTCAGATTAGACTACATTCCCTGTCATCCACACTCACGGTTTTGTATCCCTGACACTTACAGCACTTATTATAGACATACTTTGCATATACTCATGTGATGATTGTTTGATTAATATTTGTCTTCCCGACAGATGGTCACTTTCCAAGGAAAACAACTGTGTCTGTTCTCCTTCACCATTTTATTTTTAGAGCTTTGGCCAGAATCTGGCACAGAGTAAGCACCCAATAATTATTTGTTAACTAAGTGGCTAAATGTGATATTGTGATTTAAAATAATATATATTTGGTCTTCATCCCCATTTCTGGCACAGAGCTAAAACCCTTGGAATTTCCTAAGTGATGAAAGTGATAAAAATGATTTTTGTTTTGTGAATGAGGTGACTTTTGGAAAGCCCCTAAAGATGGGGGCTGGTTGCCAGGGAAACCAACCAGTGATTAGAGAGTTGGAACTTTCAGTACCACCCACCTCCCCACCTCCAGGGAGTAGAGAGGGCCTGGAGATTGAGATCAGTCACCAATGGTCAATGATTTAATCAATCATGCCTATGTAATGAAGCCTCCATAAAAACCCAAAGGGAGAGCGTTCAGAGAGCTTCCTGATTGGTGAATAGTGGGGATGGGGCAGAGTGGCTTATATGAAGAGGGCATGGAAGCCCTTTCCCCATGCCTTGCCCTATGCATCTCTTCAATCTGGCTGTTCCTGGGTTATATGCTTTTATGATGAACTGGTGACCTAGTAAGTGAAAATGTTTCTCTGAGTTCTGTGAGCTGCTCTGCCACTTAATCGAACGCAAGAAACAGGTCGTTGGAACCTCCAATTTATAGCCAGTAGGTCAGAAGCATGGGTGGTAACCTGGGCTTGTGGCTGGCATCTGAAGTCTATGTGTGGAGGAGGGCTGGTGTCGAAGCATTGCTTGCTGACCATACTGAAAATAGGTGCTCATAACACAAAAGACTAAATAATAGTAATAATTATAATATAGAAGCTACTATTTATGAAGGGCCTAATAGCTGTCAGGCCTTATGCTAAGGACTGTTTCTAATCCCTACACAAATCAATATGGTAGATTTTATTAACCCTTCATTTATAGATGAAAGAGTTGAATTTGAAACGACTTCTGTAAATTGGCCACATTCACAGTTATTCAAACTGTGAGTTCTAGACCTGGAATTCAAACCCAGGTCAGCTTGACACCACAGGTTAGCCTTCTTCTATCATGACATGCTGCCTCTGCCTAAGGTGCTACTTCTTGTCTAGCAAGTGATGCCCTGACTGTCTGTCGGGTGAATGGTGAGGATATGGTGAGTCATACCAAAATGACACCAATCATTAGTATATAGGAATGCAAGAGATTTCTGTGCATTAATTTTGTATCCTGCTACTTTACCAAATTCATTGATTAGCTCTAGTAGTTTTCTGGTAGCATTTTTAGGATTCTCTATGTATAGTATCATGTCATCTGCAAACAGTGACAGTTTTACTTCTTTTCCTATTTGGATTCCTTTTACTTCTTTTCCTTCTCTGATTGCTGTGGCTAAAACTTCCAAAACTGTGTGGAATAATAGTGGTGAGAGGGCTTCCCTGGTGGCGCAGTGGTTGAGAGTCCACCTGCCGATGCAGGGGACACGGGTTTGTGCCCCGGTCCGGGAAGATACCACATGCCGTGGAGCGGCTGGGCCTGTGAGCCATGGCCACTGAGCCTGCGCATCCAGAGCCTGTGCTCCGCAACGGGAGAGGCCACAACAGTGAGAGGCCCGCGTACCGCAAAAAAAAAAAAAAAAAAAAAAAAAAATAGTGGTGAGAGTGGACAACCTTGTCTTTTTCCTGATCTTAGAGGAAATGGTTTCAGTTTTTCACCACTGAGAACGATGTTGGCTGTGGGTTTGTCATACATGGATTTGAATGGATAAAGAAGTTGTGGCACATATATGCAATGGAATATTACTCAGCCATAAAAAGAAACAAAATTTAGTTATTTGTAGTGAGGTAGATGGACCTAGAGTCTGTCATACAGAGTGAAGTAAGTCAGAAAGAGAAAAACAAATACCGTATGCTAACACATATATATGGAATTTAAAAAAAAAAAGTGGTTCTGAAGAACCTAGGGGCAGGACAGGAATAAAGATGCAGACATAGAGAATGGACTTGAGAAAATGGGGAGGGGAAAGGGTAAGCTGGGACGATGTGAGAGAGTGGCATGCAATATATACACTACCAAATGTAAAATTGATAGCTAGTGGGAAGCAGCCACATAGCACAGGGAGATCAGCTCAGTGCTTTGTGACCATCTAGGGGGGTGGGATAGGGAGGGGGGGAGGGAAATGCAAGAGGGAGGAGATATGGAGATACATGTATATGTACAGCTGATTCACTTTGTTATAAAGCAGAAACTAACATACCATTGTAAAGCAATTATATTCCAATAAAGATGTTAAAAAAAAAAAGACACCAAAACCCATTTCACCTCCAAACTAACGCTTTGGTCTTTTCCAGCAGAAGGCAAGCAGGTTTTGTAAACGCTCTCTGGCCTAACCGGCCCCCACTGCAGGCATCGCCCAATCCCTCTACACCTAACACCACCAGGATACCTCTCCTCCAGGATTCTCCACTGCCACGACTGGCTCCTCTTCTAATCTCTGCTTCCCCATCACCATGCTTGCTGTGATGCTTACTTTGTTCTGAGAGGGGAGAACTTTTTTTTTTCTTGAACTGACTTTGGGTTGAAGTAGACTTGTTTAAATTGCACTCCCTCATCTTGGCAGGGCAGTAGGAAACTCAATGTCAGCCACTTCACCCTTCCCTAGCTCCACTGTACGGCTGGAGGGTGAAGGAGTTTCACCCACCACTATTCCCAGGGTAGCAAGTTTGTGATAATGGCAGAAAACCCTTTAGTGGAGAAAGCTGTCAAACCATTTCTCTCTGTCAGAGGTTCTCAAGCTTGAGAACTTGTATTAGCATTGCTGTTAAACTTGTTAAAACCCACCTGCTGGTTCCCACCCAGAGTTTTTGATTGGGTAGATCTGGAATGGAGCCCTTGAATTTGCATTCTTTACAAGTTGACAAGTGATGTCAATGCTGCTTATCTGGAAACCAGGTTTCCAGAACCAGTGAACCAATGGTTTTCCACCTTAGCTGTACATTATAGAATCACCTGGAAAGCTTTAAAAAATCCTGTTGCCCACAACACACCCCAAACAAACGACATCCTAATCAGTGGGGGTAGGACTGAGACATGAGTATTTGCAAAGCTTCCTAAGTGATTCTGGCAAGCAGTCAAGGTTGAAAAGCATGTGCTAGCTGGAGTTAATTTTCTCTCCTCCCTCTAGAATAAGTGAGGAGAGATAAGCCAGACAAAGGCTTCTTAAGATATGGCTGCTCAGAAGACATGAAGAATCTGCCTCTCCCCATCTCTCTTTTTTAAAATAAAAATTGCATATATTTAAGATGTATAACATGATACACACACACAACGAGTTTCCAATATATGCTTCATAATAGGAGTTCTCAGACATGATTGTTCATCAGAATCACACAGGAGGGCTTTTGAAACACAGATTGCTAGGTTGCACCCCCAGAGTTTCTGATTTGGTAGGTCTGGGGTGGGGCCTGAGAATTTGCACTTTTGCCTGTTTCTCAGGTGATGCCGATGATACTAGTTCAAGGGTCACATATGGAGCACCACTCCACTAGGAGAAAAAGAATAAGAATGGAAGAAAGATTTCCGGCCTCTCTCTGTCCCATTCATTCCCTTGTTGCCAGTGACTTTGTGGGGAATTATGCAGAAAGAAGGAACTCATCGATACCTGTGGCTTAGCCCCTGCTGAGATTTCTCTTTCAAGTTGGCCCTCACTGGCTGTTGATATTCTGGACCCAGAAACACACCAGGGTCAGGGACCAGGCCCAACTTTGAACATATATATGGAGGCTCTTTTTATACTCGAAGGAGATAAAGCTATGATTCTAAGAAGATTGTCTGCTCACCCCTCAGGTAATTGACCCTGAACTCTAGATTTCAGATACATTTAGAGTTTATTAAGGGACCCAATTGTCCATAAATAGATCCAGTTTAGTATTATCAGCAATAAAGACAATTATTAAACTTATCATTCAGTTTCTTGCGTCTATTTCTTAATTGATTACTAACTTGGGGAGAGGTGAAAGGTATAATTAATTTTCACTACTCAAATCCCAACAGCAACTTAAAATTAACTTAAAACTTTTGAGTCCTGTCACATCTAAAAATCTCTTCATTAGATCCATACACGTGATCAATAGTTTGATTGGAGACGCAAATGGGAAGGAGATATTTTCCTTATAATTGTTAGGTTATTAAGCCTACAGTTAGATAATTTGCAAGACTTTTAGAATTTTTGTAGATCCTAGATACAACAGTGTTGGAAGCCCCACCTCTCATCATGAAATGTAATACAAAGAACCATCATATAATAATATAATGTTATATTTCATGTGCATTTACTTAATAACTTCTCATTTTTTATTTTTATGTTTTCAATTCTCTCTGTCTCTATGTATATACACACATAAACACTACATATGGATACGATATTTCTATATGTTATATCATATACATCATATATTATATATAATATCACATATTATATAATATGTTATGTATATGTTATATACAGATGTAGATATAATGTATATCTTTATAACAAAGTTCCCTTCTGTAAAACATTTTCATAGAACTTGAGAAACTCATAAGGTCCAAGGCCCTCTGTCTTATTGTCTAAAAGATAAAATAAGCCTAAGCATCCAATATTTGTGATGAAACGTTTGAGGTTAGTTTAATTCTAACTCTGTTATGGGCAGCTATTCTACACCTTGGGAAGGTTTTGGATCTCCTCTTTATTCTTAATGTTGAAATTTTACAGCAATGTACTTAGGTTTGGAAGTTCCTATTGCACTGGACTCAGTATATCCCCTCAGTGTGGATGCTTGTGACCTTTATTTCTCTGGGAAATTCTCATACATTAAAACTTTGATATGTTTACTCCTAGTGTCTTTTTTTTTTTTTCTGGAACTTTATATATGGGGAAGAATCATATTAATAGCTGCATGACAGTTCATTAAATAGACAGGCCATGGCCCTCATGTTATAAACTTAGTCTGCTGTAAGTAACATCTTTGCATATTCTTCTTTTGAGTTATTTCCTCAGGAATAATATTTATTAGGCCAAAGACTGGGAAGCATTTATAGAGACTTGCTTGAGACCTCTGATATCAAAAGACCCTTTTGAAGAGTATCTTCCAAACTGAAAAATCAAGTCTGGGGCCAGTGATTGTTCCTTCCTGGAATTTAGGTCACAAAGACACAGACCCAGAGGCTGTTCTGGAGAGGCAGACTTTCTTTGGTTGGGGAAGTTAATGTGTACTGCAGACAGACACCTGTGAGGGTAACCTTTCTTCTCTTCTCTACTTTACCTGTCTGGCAGATGATATGCCTGAACCAATGTCTGATCCAGGTCCCAGGAACCTTATGTCTTTGCCATGTGCTGCCCTGCTAAAAAGAACAGTGGCTTGAATGGGAAGAAAGTATTTGCAAGACAATTGACTGTGTTGTGCCCAACCCTCTCCTGAATTCCTTGATCCATGAGGAATTTGGACAGCTGTGCCTTTGGAGCTGGGAACAATTCACAGGCCCCATCTTAACTCATTCCACTGCCTGGACTTTCAGAGCCAAAATGTCGGCTTGTAGCCAGCATATCCCTGGCTGTGGGATAGAACAAGGATGCAATTTTTGTTTTAATAAAAAAAGAGACAAATCACAGGGCTTATTCTGTAAGCTACAAAGGATTATTCAGTGAAAAAACAAATGGCATTTTCCCAGGGAAGAGTCAGGATAAGATCAGGGTCTACATGACTTATGTCAAGTGTTGCTCTGTCCTTTGATTGCTCCAGGTGAGCAAGCCTGGGATGTGAGTAAAGACATGAACATACACTGGCCATGGTGACACTCACCTACTAATGTCCGCCTCCTTGTCTGCTTTTGTAAATAGTTCAGCACCATCAGAACATAGGCATAAGCTCCTAATGGCTTCCCACTCACCTGTGTCCCAAGATTGACGTCACCTGAGATATCTATATTAGAAGACTTTGGACAGATTTTGCACGCTCCAGAATTCCAGGTCGTTTAATCATCTATCCAGCAGCTATTTATTGTGTCTATATTATGGTGCAGCACAACGCGGTAGACGGAGGATGGAATCTGAAATCTGTTTGACTTCATTGTATCAGCTCCTAGCTGTGTGATCTTGAACTATTCATGTAGCCTCTTTTAGCCTCAATTTCTGCATCTCTGAAATTCTTATGATACTTGACTTATGGTATTCATTCCACTGATAAGAGAATCAGACTCAAATATCACCCAGATGTTGGAACAACTGGAAATGTAAAATAAATATTATTAATATAGCAAAGGCGCTAGTGAATAAATGGACAACATGCCTGAACAGGTGAGGAATTTCAGCAGAGCAATGGACATTTTCATTATAGAAATCAAAAACTTGGGATCAGAGATGAAGAATATCTTTAACGAGTTCATTAGGACACTTGACACAGCCAAGGAAAGATTCAATGAACTCGAAAATGGTCAGTATTAATTATATAAATAAAATTGGATATAAATGAAAGTGAACATAATAAATGGCTGTTGAACGGTTTATCCAAATGAAAACACAAAGTGAAACAAGAACAACAAAAAAAAAGTTTACCCAAAAAGCATGGGACACTATCTGTCTTATATATATGTGATTGATGTAATTGGAATCACAGAAGGAGAAGAAAAATCCAAGATGCTCAGAGAACACCAAGCAGCCTAAGTAAGGAAATGCTTATATAGGATACACCGTCATGCACACACACACACACACACACACACACACCCTTAAACCATCATATTCAAAATTTTGAAATTGAAAGTTGAAGAGAAAAATACTGAAAGCAGAAAAAAAAGGGATCTGTTATATAAAGAGGAACAGATACAAGAATTGAAGCCAACTTACAGTCAGAAACTACGGAAGCAAAAAAGAAAATCAAATCACACCCATAAAGTACTGAAAGAAAAACAAAACAAAGCAAAAACAAACAAAAACACTGTCAATAAAGACTTCTACACCCAGCCCATACCCTCAGAAATTCAATAATGAAGGAGAAATAAAGGCTGTTTCAGACAAACAAAAATTAAGAGAATTCATTATCAGCAAAACTACACTAAAAGAAATGATAAAAAGTTCTTCAGGGAGAAGAAATATTACACAAATCAGAAACTTGGATTTACACAAAACAGGACAATTGTCTAAAGTAAAAAATGGTAACAATGTATTGTTTCTTCATACCATTTGTAGAAGTCAAATGTATGACAATTGTGTAAAGGATGGGAAGGCGAAATTTGCAGTATACTTTTGTAAGATCATGAAGAAAACTAAAAGAAATTCTTTGCAACCTTGTGATAGGCAATGATCTCTTAGGACACAAAAATCACAAAATAAAAAAAAATTTACAAAGTAGACTTCATCAAAATTAAAAGCTGTTGCTCATTTTGGTTAACAAAGTGAGATAAGCCAGAGTCTGGGAGAAAATATTGGAAAACACATATTTAATAAATGATACTCATACTATGTAAAGGACTCTCAAAACTCAGGAATAAGGAAAACACCCAATTTAAAAATGGGCAAAATATTTTATCAAACATTCCACCAAAGAAGATAAAACAGTGACAAAGAGAGGATATGAAAAGATCAATAACAAACAAAATATAAATTAAAATCACAATCAGACACAACTACATACTCATTAGAAAGGCTTAAAGAAACGAATAATAGGACACGCAGGTAAGGATATGGAACAAGGGGAATTCTCATGTACTGCTTGTAGGAATGAAAAATAGCACAGAAACATTGGAAATTTGGCAGCTGCTTACCGAGCATACACTACTATAAAAAGACCCAGTAATTCTATACATGAATGTTTATATCCACTTTATTAATAATTATCAGATATTGGAAACAAATACTGAAAATGTCCTTCAACTAGTGAATGGATAAACAAAATGTGGCACATCCATACAATGGAATACTATTCAGCAATAATGAGGGACATACTATTGATATACTCAACAAAACGGATGAACCTCAAATGTTCTTAAGCCAGATTCCAAGTGCAAAATTATGGGGATAGAAATCAGGTCAGTGGGTAATCAGGGCTTGGGCTGTGGGAGAGGTTGTCTACAAAAAGACACTGGGAGGAACTTTGGGAGTGACAAAACTGTTCCACATCTTGATTATGGTGGTGTTACAGCTGGTATATGTGCATTTGTCAAAACTTGAAAACTGTCCACTAAAAAGGAGAACTTGTAGTTGTGTCAATTATACCTAAATTTTTTTAAATGCCTTATTTTCAAGCCTTTTGGGATTTTTATTTATCTTCTTTGTTTGATTGGTTGCTAGCTTAACTTCTCTGCTTGGAGAACATACTTGATATGACTTCAGTGCTTTGAAATTGATTGAGACTTTCTTTATGGCCCAGCATCCGGTCCATTTTGTTAAATGTTCCATTTGCACTTAAAACAAATGCGCATTCTGTATTTATTGGATGCAGAACAATAGCAACAAAATAAGCCAAAATCTATGTGTCTCGTCGTTACCTTAACTAGTAAACACAGGCCTAAACCTTTGGAATCCTGCCCCCTTCACCTTAGTGGCTTCAACTCTCTGATTCCTTAACAATGAGCACTGGCTTTTGTAGGTCCAGCTCAGACAAAATTAGAAACTCAATGATGATTCTATGTTTCTTTACTGCTCTTCATCCCTTTTGCCATTCCCATCTCCCTTTCCACCTCAGAATAAGAACCTATGACGTTGAAGTTCTTCTGAATCTAATTCATCATGGAGAAATGAAAATGTGATCAATCAATGATCCCTGGTTTGTCTTGTAGCAAAGATATTTACGTTTAAATAAAAGTGCATAGAAATGGCAGTGTTTAACCCCAGGAGATACCTCATTTAAAGAGAGAAGCATGGTTTGGGTTTGACCTAAACTCACAACCCAGCTGCATAATTTACACTGTGTCACCTGAAACAATTGGCTCAGTCATCCTGTGATTCAATTTTTTTCCCCTGTAAAATGGAGATAATAATCCAGCCTGAATTACAGCATCATCGTGAGGATCTTAAGAGAGAATGCATTTAGTACATCTGTCTCCATGCAGCTAGAATACTCGTGAAGGGCTATGCTTAAAGTCAGGATGGCTGGCATGAGGTTTCCAGTGGATTTTTTGGGCTGTGATATTGACTGAGTTTGTAGGCTAATGTGTCTGCTAGAAGGGACTGGAACCATCTCATGCGGTTTGACAGAAACTGGAGGAAAGAGACACTCCCACCCACCAAAAACAAAAAAAAGCTCGTGTCATTCCCTCTTTGCTTGTGGTTCATTACTCATAAGTGCTAGGCCAATTTACGAAACTTTCATGGTGATGTTTGGAGATGGGGTCAGTAGCAGCAAACCCCATCCCCCAACCCCATAGGAGGTATTCCCCAGTCCCCTAATCTGAGAACATCTAGAAAAAAGGAGACCTTTTTTCTGAATAAAGACTAAGAGGAGATAATCTCAGAACCAAAATCCCCTTGGAGTTGGTCATGTAAATTCTATTTTATCTAAACAAATGTGATGTGAGCCCCTATTGTTTGCAAACTTGTGATAGGCCTTATCACATGCTTCTGCCTCTTAGTGCCTGGAACATACATCTAAAGGACTCGGTGAGATTATGATGATTTTGAATTTTCTTTGGTTCACTGAAACCTTGCTAAACTCTGTGCTAAGTTTCCAAGAGGAAGACTGGCAGCTATATCTGAAAACACAGGTGATGAAAAGGGGAGATGGCCATGGATAGAGTTGCTTCATCATGAGTTCAAATTAGGAATGGATGGTAAGGGTCCATCCATTACATGTTTTCTGTCTTGGCTTTCATTATACTGAATGAGAAAAAAAAATCAGAGAATGAAGGAGCATTTATTAAATTGCTTCTGAATGCCATTGTGTTAGGTAGAAAGGGAAGAAGAATACAGACTCCAAAATCAGACCTTCTAGGTTGTAATCCCCTCTTGGTCACTAAATAGCTACTCGACTTAACTTCCATATGCCTTAGTTCCCTCCTTAATAAATTGGTGACAGTAGTGGTAGCTACCTTAAAATATATGTTGTGAAGAGCACATGAGTTGTTATATGTAAAAGACACAGAATAGTGCCCAGTACATAGTAAGCACTAGGAGTATTTGTTGTCACATAATTTCATCCAAACTTGACAATAACTTTATGTGGGAGAAATTTTTATCTATTTGATAAATTAAGAAAATGAGGCTCAGAGAGTTGAAATTGAAACAGGAGGGAAGGGGGCAGGGCACAGCCTTTGAAAGAATGACATAGCCCGAGGACATGACCTAAACTGATTAGAACCAAAAGGGTCCAAGATGGCGGACAAGTCGACTTCCATTAGACCTTGAGCCTCAGTATACACTTACATCAGTAATCTAAAAGACACACCCACAGGCGCCATGACAGTTCCAAGACCGACCATAAGGATCAAAAATTGGGTGGTGGCCCAATTCCTGGAAATCCCTGCCCCTTCCTAAAATAGCTGGAATACTCCTCCCACTCATTAGCCCATGAAATTACCCACTCCTATAAAAACGGACAACCCCATACCCTGGGGCCTTTCTCACCTTCTGAGATGGCCCACCCTCTGTCTGTGGAGTGTGTTTCTCTCTAAATAAATCCACTTCTTACCTATCACTTTGTCTCTCACTGAATTCTTTCTGCAATGAGACACCAAAAACTTGAGCTTCATTAAGTCCTGAAACCAGGTGTGTGATCTCAGTTGGAAGGCTATGTGTTTTGGTCAGGTTCGAGTCCCTGCCACGTGGGTTCAAGTCCCAGTCTGGGTTTTGGCTGGGTTCAAGTTCCGGTACATGGGTTCAAGTCCCAATATGAGGTGCATAGTTTCAAAATGACTCATCAACACATAGAAGAGTTGACTCTGAATTCAGTACAATATCATTCTATTTCCTTACCATATTAGGACATTCCTGGGCACTAGTAGGTTGGAGTCACCACAAAGTATAGGAAGGATGCTGCCAGTGAAAATGGACTGTCCTAGAACAGGGCTGCAGTCTTCTGGTTCTGATACTAACTGCTCTGGGGATCTTGGGTTGTCACTCATCTTCTTTGACTCAATGTTCTTATCTAGTTAATGGGAATGAATGACTGGTATATATTAGGTACGCAAATCTCCTTTCTTTAGGACAAAGCTTAATTTTCTTCCTTCTTTCCTAGCTGGGGATGGGTAGAAAGTCATTCCAGCTCTCTGTCCTTCCTTAAAGCCATCAGGGCAGAAGGCACAAGGGGACAAGGAATGTGATAATACTATGCAAACCAAATATCTTTGGAGTTGTGATATTGTGATTTATAATAATAAATATATATTTGGTCTTTGATCATGTTCCTGGCAAAGAGCTCCTAAAGCCCTTGGAATTTCCTGTGATAAGTGATTAAAGTGTCTTTGTTATGTTAATGAGGTGACTTTTGTAAAGCCCTTTTGGTGACCTAAAGATGGGGGCTGTTTGCCAGGGGAATCAATCACATAATTTGAGAGCTGGGACTTTCAGTAACCAGCCCCACCCCCCAACCTCCAGGGAGGACAGAGGGACTGGAGGTTGACTCAACTGCCAATGGCCATTGATTTAATCAACCATGCCTATGTAATGAAGCCTCCATAAAACACCCAAAGGACAGGGTTTGGAGAGTTTCTGGGTTGGTAAACACATGGGGTTTCAGGAGCAGTGGATAGGGCATGGAATCTCCACACACTTTCATACTCTGTCCCATCTGTATCTTCTGTCTGGCTGTTCCTGAGTTATATCCTTGTATAATAAACTGATGATCTAGTAAGTAAAATGTTTCTCTGAGTTCTGTGAGCTGCTCTAGCAAATTAATCAAACCTGAAGAGGGAGTCTTGGGAACCTCTGATTTATAGCCAATTGATCAGAAGCACAGGTGACAACCTGGACTTGTGACTAGCATCTGAAGGGGACGGGACCAGGACTTGTAGGACTGAACACTTAACCTGTGAAATATGATGCTATCTCTGGATAAATAGTGTCAGAATTGATTTGAATTGTAGGACATCCATCTGGCATCTTAAGAATTGCTTGTTGCTAGGAGAACTCCCCCTCCCCCACCCATGTTGGAATTGGTCTCAGAACAGAGGGTAGTAGCTGGTACTTTGGCCTGCTTCCAGGGGTCAGTGGCATCTCTGAAGAGAGTTCTATGCGGCAACTTCGTAGAACTTAGAATCTCCAATATGTCAACCCTGGTTCCTTAATAACTTGTTCTAACTTTGCCTCTATAAGTCCTCCTTCAGGTCCAACAGACTACCCTCTTGAATTAACCTGGATCTAGCTAATTATTTTGAATTTAGTGGCTAATTTTCTTAAGGGGTATTAATGGATTATTCATCTCTGGCAACTCCTGTGCCCACATCTGCTAAAATAAATCACGTGTATGGGGGTGTGTGTATGTGTGTGCACACATGCATACATGCAGGATTCTATTATATTTTGCCAAGGTTCTAGCCTAAAACCAAGGTCTGTTTTTCCCCCTCACCCTCAAAAAAGCATCAGGTTACCTTCTTTTGCCAACCAGCAATTACATTTCTGGGTGAAATATAAAAATCAAGTTCAATTACAGTAGGGAAATCATCAACATGTGCTAAAATATACATGTTTCTAATTCAGCAGAACTAATGGTTCTCAGGTGCCAATGACATAACCTTAAGAAAGCCCTTCATCTTCCCTGCTGGAGACAGGAAGTAATAAGGTTGTGTCCCAGGCATTTGTAGAGAGAGGGTTGGTTCTTGAAACCTATAAGATGTGGTTTGAGGGACAAGGTAGTACTTTTCATGAGGGTGCTTTTACCTATGGCTCAGGGAAAAAAGAACACTACTGAAACTGGGTGATCTGCACTTTTAATATGAAGTTGATTAGCTGTGCCACATTGGGAAAGTCTAGGGTGATTATATAGTTTATCTTCCAAGCCAAGACACTTTTGAGAATAAAAGGTGGTTCTATTAATAACTACGCCAGGAAAAATGGGCATAAAACCATGACTGTCCTTGACAACCTAGATGTATGTTTTTCCTACATATAACCTCCCACCACTGTTCCCATACCCTCTTATACCCCAAGCATCTGGCTTAAATTGCAAATCCAGGAAAGCTAAACCTATGCAGATTTAGTAAAGCTTTCTGAGTACTGGGTATTCTGGGCAGGGGTAGAAGACCAGTTTTAACGCCAGTACATTTATAGCCCACATTTGCCCATGACCTTTCAAAGTAAAGTTAGGCACCCAGAGTGGTCACATTTCCTCTGAAGTATTTGGAATGTTGGCAACCAGACCCAAGCAATTTATTTGTGTTATTTGCATGGTCTTTGGTGGGGGAAGGAGGGTGTTGGTATCTAGCAGAGGAATGTAGGAGACCATCAGAAATTTCCTGGTCTTGGCTGAAAATGGAGGGCCCCACTTGGGTTTCTGCAGCTCTAAACCACATTTTAGGCTTGCTGTGCATGGCACTTCCCCAGGGATCAGGAGTCTTGTATTACCAGAGTTCAGCAGTCAGGCCAGGAAAATCAATACCCTACTGCTAAAGGTTAAGAGTTTATTCAACTGAAAATAAAATAAATAAATAAATAAAGGTTTTGGCTTTTTCTGCAGGCCTCCAAGGTGACTGGGAACAGGTTTCATCCTTTGGGCTTCAGCTTTTAGCGTCTTGGCAGTGGAAGTGTACATCAGAAACAAAGACTTCTGAGAGAATCAGAGTCAGAGACTCATGGAAGCTGGGCCTTTATATCACCTAATTTAACCTCTTTAATTGACAAATGAAAAAGCTGAGATCCTGGATAGAGGGTCTCGGAGCCCCAATCTGTTGCGGTACAATATTGGAATGGTCTAGATTTCAAGGTATTCTGGATCTCAGGACATACTCCCATAACATCTTTAAGGCAACAACACCCACCCCCGTCTCCATCTCCCATCTAGCTCCTTTATGTCCTTTGCAGAATGGTCATAAATCTCTTTCTTGGGTATTAATGAGACTCATTTCTGGAACTTTTGTTGGAACTGATAATAAAAGAGAACTTCTTTTCCCTTGGGGTAACTGAGAGAATAATTGTGAGTGGGGAGATGATGACAACCATCTTGCCATTAATATTATGCCAACGGGGAGGAAAGCTGAGACAAAAGAGGGAAGGAAATGAGACTGGAATCTAGCAACATTATTTGAGTTCATCCATACAGCCACGTATGATTCACTAATCTTAAAATGTTTGGTTTAATTTGCCAACACATCCCCTTTCCAGTTTAAACCATTTTGAGTTGGGTTTTCTGTAACATAACCAAAAGAAACCTGCTGACACAGAAAGATGGTGATTTGCCCAAGGTCACATAGTAAATAAAATTTCCAGTATTTAAAAGCTTTTTTCTCAAGTAGAATTATTTTTCCTATATACTTCTATCTATCTATCTATATAAATGGATAGCAAATGAGTTTACCTGAAGTTCACTGCCTGCACTGATACCTAAAGGAGAGTGCACACTCAGGTAGAAGGTACTTCTCTAAAGTGATGGTCCTTTCCTTCTTAAACTCTTCTTAGAAAGCAAGAGAATGAAGAAAAGAGCAAGGATAATTTTGTTTTCTTCCAAATCCAAATTGGATTATTCTGCCTAGTTATAATATAGGATACCACATTCTATAAGAATCTTGCAAAGGAATTCATTCTGCTTAGCTTGGAAGAGGAAAAACCCAGGAATCATGCACTGATTGAACATTTATCAAGCTCTGAATATGAGATGAGGGATAGCCATGTCCTAGCTATTCCCAGGGGGGTAGAATCAATGCTAAGGGCAGGAAAATATGGGAAGATGGATTTTGAATCAACAGTAAAATTATTTACCAACTAAAACTGTCCAATAACTTTGAGATAAGTCATGATTTGTTTAAGAGGAAATCTTCAATTAGATGGAAGTAAAATGTTCATAATCTTTCAAAACTCTTCCCATTCTTTATAATTTCTTATTTTAGAATTCTAAGAGTTAGGTGGTAAATATTTCAGGACAGGCTAACAGGAAATTGGTGAGGGGTATATTGGGGTGGGTGTGACTCCTAGGCAGGCTGATTGGAAAATGATTTAGGCGGGACATAACCCTGCTTTCTACTTTGTATTCTGAAATTCTCCAATCTCCATTAAGTATCTATAATAGGTACTTTTCTCCTGAAGGGTCTCCAATAAACATTGCAGTTATTCTATCCTACCCAGTGTTCTTCAGTTTGATTTACATTAGCAGAGTAGCTGACAAAGATGAGAAACAAACAGAATGGCCGTGAGTGGGGGAAACACTACTGGTGCATAGTGGAAAAAATACTGATTACTGTTCAGACAAACATGAGTTCAAATCCTGCTTCATATACAAAGTGAAGCAAGTTGACCAACTAAAGGAACCTTTTTCTTTACATTAGTAAAAATAGAACAAATATCTTTTTGTGTGTGAGGAATCTTTGAAAAATAAATATCATTAGTATAAACATATGTAGAAAATATGGAAGCTAAACTTTTCCTTCACTAGTTTTAATCCTTAGAGATAAATTCTTAACATGCTTTAATAATTTTCTTCCAATTTTTTATATGCATATAGATAGGCTTGAGTTTTACAAAATTGGGATTATGAGTATTTTATTTTTTCTTTAGCTTTTTCATTTAAATCATATCAGAAGAATTTTCCAGGTCATTAGGTGTTCTTTTTTTTTTTTTTAAATTGAAGTATATAGCTGACTTACAATATTATATTAGTTTCAGGTGCAAAACGTAGTGATTCAATATTTTTATAGATTATACTCCATATAAAGCTATTATAAAATACTGACAATATTCCCTGTGCTGCACATTACATCCTTGTATCTCATTTTATACTTATTAGTGTGTACCTCTTAATCCTGTTCACCTATCTTGCCCCTCCTCCCACCATTCGCTGCACTGGTAACCACTAGTTTGCCCTCTGTATCTGTGAGCCTGTTTCTGTTTTGTTATATTCATTCACTTATTTTATTTTTAAGATTTCACATTTAAGGCAAAACATACAGTTTTTATCTTTCTCTGACTTATTTCATTAAGCATAATACCCTCCAGGTCCATCCATGTTGTTGTAAATGGCAAAATTTTATTCTTTTTTTATAATTACATGTTATATACATTAACATGTAATAGTACATGTTATATATTAATATATTATGTAATATATATCACATCTTTTTTAAAATTTTATTTTTGGCTGCATTGAGTCTTCATTGCTGCGTGCGGGCTTTCTCTAGTTGCAGCGAGCGGGGGCTACTCTTCATTGTAGTGTGTGGGCTTCGCATTGTGGTGGCTTCTCTTGTTGTGGAGCATAGGCTCTAGGCATGTGGGCTTCAGTAGTTGCAGCACGCAGGCTTAGCAGGTGTGGCATGCGGGCCCTAGAGAGTGCGGGCTTCAGTAGTTGTGGTGTGTGGGCTCAGGGGTTGCAGTACAGGGGCTCTAGGGTGCATGGGCTTCAGTAGTTGTGGTGCACATGTTCAGTAGTTGTGGCTTGCAGGCTCTAGAGCACAGGCTCAGTAGTTGTGGTGCACGGGCTTAGTTGCTCCGTGGCATGTGAGACCTTCCCAGACGAGGGATCAAACCCATGTCCCCTGCATTGTCAGGTGGATTCTTAACTACTGCACTACCAGGGAAGTCCCTCTCATCTTCTTTATTCATTCATCTGTTGATGGGCACTAAGGTTGCTTCCATATCTTGGCTATTGTAAATAATGCTGCTATGAACGTTGGGGTGCATATATCTTTTTGAATTAGTGTTTTTACTTTCTTTGGATATATATAGGAGTAGAATTGCTGGATCACATGGTAGTTCTATTTTTAATTTTTTGAGGAACTTCCATACTGTTTTCCAGAGTGGCTGTACCAATTTACATTCCCACCAACAGTGTATTAGGGTTCCCTTTTCTCCACATCCTTGCCAACACTTGTTATTTCTTGTCTTTTGATGACAGTCATTCCAACAGGTGTGAGATGATATCTCATTGTGGTTTTGATTTGCATTTCCCTGATGATGAGTGATGTTTAGCATCTTTTCATGTGCCTGTTGGCCATCTGTAAGTCTTCTTTGGAAAAATGCCTATTCAGGTCCTCTGCCCATATTTTAATTGGGTCTTTGGGGTCTTTTTTTGATATTGAGTTGTATGAGTTATTTATTATATATAGTGGATATTAACCCCTTTTCAGACATAGCATTTGCAAATATCTTCTCTCATTCATTAGGTTGCCTTTTTCTTTTGTTGATGGTTTCCTTAATTATGTAAAAGCTTTTAAGTTTGATTAGGTCAGAATTATTTATTTTCACTTTTGTTTCCCTTGCCTAAGGAGACAGATCCAAAAACATATTTCTAAGACCTATATCAAAGAGCATACTCTTTATGTTTCCTTTTAGGAGTTTTATGGTTCCAGGTCTTACATTTAGGACTTAATCCATTTTGAGTTTATTTTTGCATATGGTGTGAGAAAATGTTCTAATTTCATTCTTTTACATGTAGCTGTCCGGTTTTCTCAACAGCACTATTGAAGAGACTGTCTTTTCCCCATTTGTATATTCTTGCCTCCTTTGTAGTCGATTAATTGACCATGCATGTGTGAGTTTGTTTCTGGCCTCTCTATTTTGTTCCATTAATTTATGTGTTTGTTTTTGTGTCAGTACCATACTGTTTTGACTACTGTAGCTTTGTAGTACCATCTAAAGTCAGAGCATGTGATACTTCTAGCTTTGTTTTTTTATCTCAAGATTCTTTCGGCTATTGGGGGTCTTTTGTGGTTCCATACAAATTTTAGAATTATTTGTTCTAGTTCTGTGAGAAAATGTCATGGGTGTTTTCACAGGGATTGCATTAAATCTGTAGATT
This sequence comes from Delphinapterus leucas, assembly GCF_059928025.1. Taxonomy (NCBI): domain Eukaryota; kingdom Metazoa; phylum Chordata; class Mammalia; order Artiodactyla; family Monodontidae; genus Delphinapterus; species Delphinapterus leucas. The sequence continues at coordinate 68,965,017 of NC_143143.1, read as the reverse complement.
GCTTTGGGTAGTATGGACATTTGAACAATATTAATTCTTCTGATCCATGAACACATGATATGATTAGGTATTCTTCAACAGCATGATTTAATGGGAATGTGAAATCTTAACATATACGTTCACTATTTTTTTACTTTTACAGTTTAGTTTCCTGATTTTTACTCATAAATAATGTTATAATGGATTTACATGTACATATATCATTATGTTCATCCATGATTATTCTAGGTTGAATTGATATATGTGTATAATTTCCAAGCTATGATTGTCTCCTTATATTTAATGCCAAATTGTTTTCTAAAAAAACATTTTAAAAACAATTTTTTTTAATCTGTAGATCAAGTAGGAGAGATGATGCTTTTCTACTGTTAAGCCCTTTTACTTACCAACATGTTCTCTCCATTTACCTCAGTCTTATTCAGTCCCTTTAAAAAAAGCTTTATAAGTATCTTCAATAAAGTTCTTGTACATCTTTCTTTACATTTTTTTCCTAGGCATCTTCTCTTTATGATTGTGATCTTTTTTCAGTTCTATTTCCTCTTTATGGATGATATATGCAAATCAAATGCAACACATATTTGTTAACTGGTAAGATACATGACTCTTCTATGTGGGCAATAGATTCCTCTTACAATCGTTTCTGTTCCTTTGTACTTTTAATATTAATTAGTTAAATAATCAATTAATTTGTTAAAAAAAATGATTCCCTTCTTTAATGTTTATGGGACTATTCAGGCTTTTAAAATATTATGGAATTAACTCTGGAAATTTGATATTGATAAGTTTATTTAAAAACACATTTAAATGTTCACAATTATTTATAAAAATCTTAAGGTTTTCCCTAATATTCTCTCATCTTTACTGTCCTCTGAAAGTATAGCTTTTTTTTTTTTCCAGTATTTCGTTATTCCAGCTCCATCTCTCACCTACTCCCTTCCCCCAGTGCCCAATAGTTCTTCCCAGAGCTTAGTCTATTTTTTCTCTTTTCAAAACCAAAATTTGCTTTTCTTAATTCTCTTTTTGTGTTTTTGTCAATTCATTAATTCATTAATTTCTACACTTATCATTACCTCCTTCCTCCACGTTTCTTTAGTTTTATTTTGCTATCCACTTCCCAATGTAGTTTCCATATATTTTCAACTGTATGACCATATATTTTCAACTGCATGCATGTGCACACGTGCATGCGTGCGCGCACACACACACACACACACATGCCTTCTTAATTTGTATGCTGGCTCATTTATTATTTTAAATTAATTTATTATTATTATTTATTTTTTTTTTTTTTAGCGGTACACGGGCCTCTCACTGCTGTGGCCTCTCCCGTTGCGGAGCACAGGCTCTGGATGCGCAGGCTCAGCAGCCATGGCCCACGGGCTCAGCTGCTCCGCGGCATGTGGGATCTTCCCAGACCTGGGCACAAACCCATGTCCCCTGCATCGGCAAGCAGACCCCCAACCACCGTACCACCAGGGAAGCCCGGCTCATTTATTTTTTAAATTAATGTGTGTATTTAAGGCTAAAATGCCCCTATACATTTCACTTTAATTACATCCCACTAGTTTTGATACATTTTGATGTTTTTTAAAACTTCTTTGGTGTTAATATTTTCTGACATACGTATGACTTCTTCTCTGACCTCTAAGTTACTTAGGGATAGGCTTAAATTTCCAATCATATTATAATTTTATAATATTTGGATTTCTAAAATAGTTGCAGAGTGATCAGATAATATAATTTCAATAATACCAATGTATTAATGTTTGTTGAAGCTTCATCCATGACGTAGCCCATAGTCAAATTTTGTAAATAATTCAAGTGCATGTGAAGGGAAAGTGTCTTCTTGAACCCTTGTGTATAATGCTCTCTATATGCCCATTTAATTAAAAATTAAGTTATGCTTTTTAAGTCTTCTGTATCTTTTATCATTATTTGGTTGCTTCCAAATGATTAAATTTAATTGGGATTCACTGAATATTTCATGGACTATAACTACCTCTATATCATGGGAATTTTATTTTCCTGAAATTTCCAATAACTCAATGGAAAACACAATGATCCTAGTTGAATTTTTAGCACTCCCACTCCATCCCCATCCCTGCCACCATTTCCCCAGGGTTTTTGGTCTGTTTAGACTTTTTAATTTTCTTAAGCATGTTTTGGCAATCTATATTTTTCATGAAAAAATATTCTTTTCTTTAACATTAAAATTTGTTTGCATCTAGGGATGCATGAGATTCTTAATATTTATTTAATTGAATATCTGATATTGTATACCTTTTCAATTTTATTTAATTTATGTGTGCTGTTGTTTTCTTCTCTTTCCCTCTCTCTCTTAGGTAGGGATATATACGTACATATATATGTCTATTTATATATATGGCTTGCTTTGTTTTTATTTTAATTCATTAGTCTCTACTTTTATATAATTCCTCTCTTATTTCCTTTAAACTTGCTTCATTGTTGTTTTAATAGTATTTTTTAATTTAAATACTTTTAAGTTAAAAGTATTTTTTAATATTTTTTATTCTTTTATTCATATTTTTATTCTTTCTTGTTCAATAAAAACATAGATGTGACTTAGCCTGAGAGAAGAGCTTTGGTTATAGACCTTAACTTTGAACTAGTAACACCCTCACTTTCATCATTTTCCAATTTTGCTCTTTCTGTTTTTAAAGAGTTATTTGGAATACTTTAATGCCAACTTTTAAAAATTCTTATTAATGTCTATTCATACTACAGTGTGATCAGAAATATCTTATATGCCTTTTGGACAAACTATTTTAAAAATAGGTTGGACTACAGTTTATTGAACATGTCATAATTTTCTGGTACTCTACACATAGCCCCAAATAATCTTCTTAATCCAGCGTAGTAATCTTGCTCTTGCAATACAAACTTCTTAAAGTCTGTGCTTCTGTGTCTTTACTTATGCTGGGTGAATTTCTCCAGGAATGTAGTCTCTCTCCCTTCCCACTAAAAATTACCCATCTATTTGGGTCAATATAAAATGGAGTTTCTTTCTTCAATTATTTCCTGACTAAATCAATTGAATAAGATCTTTCTCACATTTGAGCAATTTGTTAATTACTAAATCTGATTATGACGTGTACCTTGTCTTATTTTATATATTTTGACTTGGGGAATTTTAATCTTCTTTAGGGCGCAGTAAAATATAAGGAGTGGGAGGTGTTACATAATAAGTCCTCAGCTATTCGTTGAGTCAGAGTCAACAGAGCTCAGATTATCTTTGTTCCTAAATGAGAATAACTTCCCCACAGTGTAATGCCTGGAATATATACCCTGGACTTTGTGGGTATGGTAAGTTAAAATGGATTAATACAAAATTGTTCTCTACACAAATGGAAACTGTTGCTGTTAATAATGAATAGGACAAAAAAAAAATAATGAATAGGACTAGTGGGCAAAGAGAAATTGAAGCCACCTGTTCTAAGTTACACTTTCACCTCCTCCTCTGTCTCTTTCTGGGTCTCAAAAACACCTCCTGTATCTCTGCTTCCTCTAACAGTAAACCCTCCCCTGGGAGAGTCAATTCTGAAGGCAGTTTTCCAAGACCACTTGCAGAATTGGCCCTGGCTTCAGTTGCAACATGAAAGGGCATTTATTCTGGGACCTCAAAATGACGTATGGAGGAGACTGCTGAACTTGATTCAGAAATAGATTCTATATTCATCAGTTTTATTGCTTCAGTTATAAACGTTAAACCTAATAATTTGGCTAAAAGAATGTGTGTTTGTGTGTGTGCATGCGCACACTCTGAGTTGGATGTTGTTTTCATAAGTTTCTGGAGATATTTTGACACTTCCATATACAAGCTAGAAGTTTAGTGTTATGTCCTGAGTCACACATCTCTACAAGCAGCTGTTTGTGTTCTCAGGCTAGATCATGTGCCAAAATCATAATACCTTGAATTCTAGAACCTTGCAATGCAATAACATATTGCACTATACTTTGAAAAAAATTAGAAGTTTTATTCTGTATATGTACATACCAAGTTTAGCATCAATATATTTGAGTTTTTTGGTCAACTTTGACAAGTTTAGGCTACTTTTTTTTGAGACATAGGAGAATAAGGAGAATTGGACTAGGTTAGGAAGAGTCTTACCTTCCAATCTAAGATTTTAGGATTTACACTTAGCATATAGTAGAATGAATCTCATAGGGTGACAATATATCATGTGCTGTCTGAAGTGGGACACTTTTGAGAGTGAAAGAAGGACTGCAAGTATAAACCCATCTGTCTTGGGCAAAAAGTGGTATATGATCACTTTACATTCTGAGTGATAAGGGATATAAATATTATTTCTGGATATATCTGGGTTCTGGCCATATTTTTTCTGCATCCACGGAAGCTTGTATTCCAGGCAATAAATGACAAATATTTGGCACTTATGATAATACTTCCCTTTCCTGGATTCATAGCATATGTCTTTCATCAATCATATTCTTTCACATTGATCTTTAGCAAAGATTGAACTTGCTACTTCTGTGCTCCAAAAATTTGCTATGACATAGCTTTTTTTTTTTTTTTTTTGGCAAAGGTTGAGAGGGACTGAGGCTCTTTCTTTGGTAATTAGAGGAGGATGAGGCAGAGTATGTCTGATGTGGTTCAAGTATCTCAGCCACAGCTCACCATTCAGGTAATAACGTTATAGCAAGGAGCCCAGTAGTTGGGCCTTAATTAAACAAGGATCACAAGAAAAATGGGAACCAAATCATACTTTATTTAAAGCTAGGCAAATGCTTGACACCTTCTCTCTCTTAAAATGCAGAATTTCTTTGTAAAAAGATGAATTTACAAACTTTCTTTGGGCTTAGAAGCACAAATGGGGCCTCCTCCTTCCCCCTGCTACATCCTAAATGGCCAAGCATCTATGCCAGTGCCAGTCTTTCCCAATCACAGGCAAAGCAGAGGGCTGGGCACAGTGAGGTTGGTCCTGTCAGATCTATTCACCACATAGAAAGGCACAAAGGTGAAGATTTTCCCTTCCTTCAGATCTCTAAGGCACTGTATTACCATCTACTGGAAAATGTGGTCCAAAGAATATCGTGGGCTCTGAACATTCAGGTTAAAGGGTCTTCTTACTATTGAGATGGGTCAAGAGAGGGCTGAGAGAGGGCAGAATTAAGGTAGGTGCTCCCCAACACCAAGGGTAAAGTTATGAAATTGAGGGGAGGAGTATAAGTGTCTCTCTTCTCCAAGAAAGATATTGACTTTATTCTAAGCTCAGGCACATGCTGGGACTGTGATTGTTGCTAAATGATCCGGCTAATCAATATCAGCTCAAAATCTGAAGAATACAGAGTCTACTGGTGTTGGGGCATTAGTGACCGCAGCTCTAAAGAGTTAAGAACAGATGATCTTGGGGCAATTAGGTAGACTTCATATGAAAAAAAAATACAAATGTTGAATTTGTTGATTGCCATTAAATCCACTTGGTCTTTGTTAGTGTGGCATTAATACAATCTTGTTTGAATTTCAGTTATGTACCAGAATGTTTCTCCACTCTGGAGTGAAGGTGAGCCATTTCCGAAGCTTGGTGAAAGAGCTTCTCTGAAAAGAATCAGTGCTGGTAATAAGGTCTGCTCGCCAACATGACCAATAGTAACGGAGAAGCGCAATGGCCATTATGGTCATCCTGAGACTTCACAGATTTGGATCAATGCATCAAACTGCTTTCTCTGACCCTGCTCTGCTAAGCCAGGATTGCTAAAGAATTGAATGCAGCTGAAGCCAAGAATTTGAGTGTCATTGGGCCATCACCACAATAAAGATTCCCTTCCTAATGAGCCCTCAATGTGATCCAGTAACTTTTTCTCCCTCTCTTCTGTACCCAGGGACTTTGTCCCTCCCCATAAACTCATTCTCTGAGTCAACTCATGGTGCCTTCTCTTTTAAGTGCTTGCCTTAGCAGCACGCCTTTCACCAGGGATGGAATGTGGGTTTCGTTTAACTGTGATCTATTGGCACTAGCTGTATAAAATAATAAAGTAAGAAAATCCCCATGGCTATGTCTGGCCTAGATGCGAAAGTGCACACTAATTGGTTAATTAGAAAAGCCTGCTTAGATCCCTGCTTAGAAATAAGAAGTAGTGTCACAAGTGCTGGGTATTGGCCATCCCTAGCCTGGACACATCAAATGACTCCTCTCCCCATCATAGGGAGCTCTGGCATAAACAAGTTGGGCTGCAGCCTCGATATCCTGAAACATGAACATGAGCAGCTGAGACTTCTGGACCTCAGGTTTGTAGAGGTTATTGCAACGTGAGCCATTGGCCAGTCCTGTACAGGCAAAATAGAGAGTGAAGGGCTGGCCTGTACAAGTTCCAACACCTGAGGAAGACTGTGGAAGCAAGGACTCTAGCGTGCCGAGCATTGTCTCCAGGAGCACCCCATATCAGAAAAACTCTAAGTCAGCCAGACACGGGTGTTGATATCTGGGCAAGTTTCCTATTCAGGCAGAGGTTGGGAATTTGGGGAGAACCTAGGCCATACAGAAAGAGAAGGAAGGCGCAGACAAGAAAGCTAATGTTCAGGGCAGGGTTTCAGACCTGTGAGAGAACAGGAGAATTTGGAGTCTGAGGTCCATTCTACAAGCTGGACTGGCATGGTGGATAGACAAGGTTCTGGGATTCAGATCTGTCTCAACAGATTTGAGGAAGAGGTATGTCAAACATGAGTATCCTGTAACATCTGGTTGCCTCACCTGGTCCAAGATAAAATCAGGCAGACTCAACAGGTGAATATATTAGTCTAATACATTAGCTTAGAAGAGTGAGACATACTCCAGGTTCCGGAAGATTTCACAAAAACTGTATCCAAACCTTACTTCTTCTTCAGGACCCTGAGGACCTCATGCACATCTCCTCAAAATATACAGTCAAGATATACAGATATAAAATTACCTTATTCAATTGATCATTTTAGACGTTACCAGTTTAGCTATGTATTAACATGGAAACTTTGGTTAAACTGCTGACATCTTTCCTCTCTAGTTTGCTTTTTATCCTCCAGGAAAATTAAGAAGTAGGCATTGGAGAGAAGCAGAGTGAATGATTTTCCTCTGCACACTCTTTCAATGGCCCCAATGCTCTAGTTTATAGTTTCACCTTGTACAACGGTCATAAAGTCAAATAGTCCCATGGCTCCCTGAAAAGGATCGTTCATTTCCTATCAAACCAAGATCCTATTGACACTCAGATCCTCAGATTCATCCCTGAATTACTACCTTTGAACTGAGCACTTCTTAGACAACCTAGGGGTTTCCTGGGGTTTTTCATCCCTTTTTTAAACTATCGATTTTGGAATTTTTAACTAGGTTTGTGCCTCTGATCTTTTCTCAGCATCTGTAAAATCCTTTATTTCTCACAAGTTTGACAGAAGCTGACTGTTGGAGATATAAAAGGATCAGGACAGAAGGCCTGAAGAAAAGTTACCCATAAGTTTATCTCAGGAGAAGATTGGGGCAAAGATTAAAAGTCTTACAATGCATGGAAACCAGGTGGAGTTTGGCTGGCTCTGTCCTGCAGCAGGTACTGAAAGAAGTAACGGTAGGAAGGGTAAGTAAAAGTCTCTTTCCTGGTGCTTTCCTTTGAACTCACAGTTGGCAAGACTGTTGCTAGTAGCTGGCTCCCCAAAAGTCACACTGTTAAAAAGAGGCAGGAGGAATATACGGCAGTGACAGGTCTAAGATGTGTTTACATTTGACTTTGAAATAGGTTCTTGCACTGATGTATAAAAGAGCTAAAACAGAGCTTCCCTGGTGCCACAGTGGTTAGGAATCCACCTGCCAATGTAGGGAAGTGGGTTTGAGCCCTGGTCCAGGAAGATCCCACATGCCATGGAGCAACTAAGCCCATGCGCCACAACTACTGAGCCTGCGAGCCACAACTGCTGAAGCCTGTGTGCCTAGAGCCCGTGCTCTGCAACAAGAGAAGCCAGTGCAATGAGAAGCCCACACACCGCAACGAAGAGTAGCCCCCGCTGGCCACAAGTAGAGAAAGCACACACGCAGCAACAAAGACCCAACATAGCCAAAAATAAATAAATAAAAGAGCTAAAACAGGACACCATTATCCTAACTTTGAACCACTGGTCACTTCCTCCTTTTTCTCCAAAGCAGTTTGAATATCAGTTACCAAATTATGCAAGGGATGAATACGAGGAGAACTGTCTTGAAGATACCTTTGTCTCCTGCTCTTACTCTCGCTTTCTGTGTCAGCAGCCCTTGGTGTCTCATTCGTATCCCCTGGGTACCCGTTATTCCTGGCAAAGGCTTCCTCCTACTAATGCCTGCAAAGTCACAGAGAGCTTACGAGGGGGCTCAACCACCACACAGGGCAGGCTGTCAGTGTCAGGGAGTCAACCATCTCATAACAGCCCTCAGTCAGTGGGAATGATTTAAAGTATACAGGAGGATGTGTGTAAAGGAGTACGAGTCACATTTGGGTCTGTATATCAAAAAGTACCTGCAGTTACAATAGCTGGGCTGTAAATTTGGTTCTAAGTTTTCTAGAGTAGAAAAGCAAAGAGAACGGGTTTTCTTAAAAGCCTAGAAAATTAAAGGCTTGATTATATATGCTTTTATAATTATATGATTTTTATTTATGATTATATATGATTTAAAATGTTTCAGTTACTTAGTTTTCTGGCTCAATTTTGATCTGCTTCAAAACATCTTCACTGTTTCATTTGTGACTTCCTTATTTAGGATGAGTTCCTCCTCTCTTCCCTGCTGGGAAAACAAAGATTTCCCCAATTTTAGGACCTGTTTTGTTTGTTTCCATAGTTACTGAGGGTGTACACACACACACACATTCAAGTACATACTAACTTTTGACAATATACAACTTTTATGATTTTTAAAGAAATTATAATTATTAAAAAAATGTTTTACTCCTTCCTGTAACAGTGCCAGACTTTTGGCTCAAATAGTCATGATTAAGACAGGTTTTAGGGAGATGTATCAACCATTAAAATTAATAAACTATAGAGTGGGTCTATTCTAAAAACTGATCATTGCATCCTTTAAATTAATAAATTATTCTTAGTTCAAATAACTCTATATCCAAAGAATAAAACAAATATGAATTTCAATGACTAGTGAAGATAAGGATCATAAATCTTTTGCAATTTCTTCTGGAAATGAATATTTTTGTCAGATTTAATATGTTTATCTCTTACTATCAAAATCCAAAGTTTATGATGTAAGTTTGTAAAGGAAACTGAGAGAGGAGTTTTCAGACTTTTGTTTGGCACACAGTAGGTGATCTTCGTTTTTGGATAAGACTCCCTCAGCTCAGACATTCTCTATGGAAGTCTACTTCACAAGAGAAAGGGTTGATTGATCTTCAATGCAGGGTGAACTAAACCAGGGATGGTCAATTGAAGTTACATATTACAACAGGGCTGGAAGCTCCCAGCTAGGTATCAATCAAGCTTCCCATTCTCAGAAATAATGTCTCTAAGTTCATCAGACTCCCCGCCCACCACTCCACAACTAGCCCCCAGCTACCATTACTATCACTCACTGCAGAAGGTTAAGAATCTAAGCTCAACTTTTTCTAGCCAAATAACCTTGGACTGACAATGGATCAAATTAAAGCTTTTCAATCTATGAAGTTTGAGAACCCTGGATTATTATAGCTACAGATGTGAAAACCATCCATTTGTGCACTAATGATATGCATCTTTGGTAATATTCTTCTATACTTTCTGGCATGTTTCTTGCTTACCCATGGGAATACATTCACTGATATAAGATCAAAGCCAACTTGCAATTTGGAGAAAAAAGGAAGAAAATAAAATCTTTGGCTATAGAAATAACCAACATAGTCAAAATGAGACCCAATTCATACATTTCTCCAACTGCTTAGATATAATGCTACTTGCAAGACAATCCCTGGGAAATAAGCATACATTTTAGAAAGAAGGACAGCTTCTGTGTAGTAGTCGGTTCCATTAGATGAACTTTAATCTTCCTTCCAAGGTTGTAATTCTTTGATTGTTCAGGCAATGTGTTTCTTTGGGCAAGGTTGAGGAAGTGGTGTGGATTGCAGTTTACTTAACAATACATTTCTACAAGAGGGATAATTTGCGGAATCCAGTTTCCTAGACTCAACAATGACACAAAATATGTTTATATTAGCTACACGGGAGAATTTCCTCAAATTGCCACATCTGTATAGGAAAATGCTATTTTTCTCTTAGAAAAAGAAGAGTAAGCTTGAATGAAAATTTTAATCACAAGTAGAACAAATTATTTGTATATGATTCTAATACTTCTAATTGACCTTATTTATCCCCCAAGTTATCACTATATGTTTTTCCAAAAAGTGATTCAGAAGTGATTCTTCCATCTGAAAGAAATCACACACACCTTCCAGGTGAAGCTCTTTGTTAATAATGATTTGATTCTTCAAAAATTTATTAATTTTCTCAATACAATTCACCCTCTCTGTGACAGTTTGAGTTATGGAAATGCCTATTGTCAGGAGAAACTAGGGGAACTTAAGGATATAGCTGTTTATTGGAAAGGATATACAGCAGAAAGTGACTTCATTGATGAAAGAAGATTTACTGATTGCTGCAGGAAAACTATTCATGCAGTGACTTTTGAGGGGGCTCTGACTTGCAGACTGCACCAGATGCTACTTCTACATTGGCTGGTAATTCTTTTGTAGAATTTGGACAAGAGCACCCTACTGCTACTGACGCTTCGATTGATAAAAGTAGTTATAGTTGAACTAGTATGGTAAGAAACTATTAGCCCATTGCATTTTATTTTCTGTATAATAGAAGCTCATTTGTTGCGGTTTGATGGACAAAGAGCAAAGGCGGTATAGCCCTGCTCTTGCCTCACCACTGGGCCCCATGTTAAGGTACCCATGCATACCACAGCCTCTAAAGTTTGCTATTCCCTTCAGTCCTGAAAATAGCAGAAATATGAAAAAGTGTTCTTCTTGTATTGAATCTCACCACTTGACCACAGTTACAAGGTTTCTGGTGCCTAGGGGAGACATTGAAGAGCTAGTTTAGGTTTCTGATGTCTCTGGAACCTTCATGAGACATCCACCATAATGTTTTCAGCTACCTATCTGCTATAAAGGCTTTTAGGCTTCAACATACCATTTCTTTGTACCCAGATATGGAGGAGAGATTGAGATTGGCCAGCTCTTTATCTCAAGCATGTTTTTAAAGGCAGTTTTTATAACAAACATGCTTATTTTAAAGCAAAATGAAAACTATTTTACCAATGTCTGCATATTCCATGTACCCAACTTGCAAATTCCAGAAACCTACTTGAGAAATGGTAAACAAAACCTAACAATAAGAGCAGACAATAAAGGTAGAAAGAGGTACTAAGCTATAGATTAAACAATAACTATGGTCCAATTGTCATAGCCCTGAGTACACTGTAGGATCATTTGGAAATCTTTGACAAAATACTGATACCCAGACCCACACCTGACTTGTATTTTTGTCTCTTTCAATCTGGGTTTGTGTCCAGATAACAGTGTTTTTTAAGTATTCTAGATCATTCTGTCTGGCAGCAGACCAAAAAGTAGACCCCAAATGAAATCCAATAGGCTTATATCCACATCCAAATAAAAGGAGACACTAAAAGATCTGCCGTCCCCCTCTTTTAAACTCCTCAACACAGTGCTGCATCATTAATTTATAATATGGACTCTAATTCCACCAACAGGTAGCCAAAATAACAAACTGAAGGGTTTAGAAAAATTAATTATAGAAAAAAATGTGATCTGTGTAGTGGCTTATACAGTTGGCCCTACAGTTATACAGTTCTATACCTACAGGTTCAACTAATGCAGATCAAAAAGATTCGGAAAAAAAAAAAACAACATTCCAGAAATTTCCAAAAAGCAGAACGTGAATTTTCTGTTCACTGGTAACTATTTATATAACATTTACATTATATTGACAACTACACAGCATTTACATTGCATTAGGCATTATAAGTAATCTGGGGATGATTTAAGGTAAACAGGAGGATATGCATAAGTTATATGCAAATGCCACACTATTTTATACAAAGGACTTGAGCTTCCAAGGATTTTGGTGTCCACAGGGGTCCTGGAACCAATCCCTCTGGGATATTCAGGGACAATTGTATGTAGAGCCCCCCATTAAGCAGATGAGTTCATGTCTCAGAGTGCTAGATTCCAACAATATTTAGAGTATAACCAACCTTTGTGTCTAGAACACTCCCCATTATCTAATTCTCAAAAATTCAGGAAATATCTATTAAATGAATGAGGGAATTTATTAATGAATCAATGGTAAATGGGTCTGAAGAACTGACATGTATTTATTTGTTCCTATGGTGTATGCCCACGACTATGCCAAGGCCTGAGGCAGGGGATTAATAGAAGACAATTTTTGCCTTTGGGGTACTCATAGGCTGGCTAAGTGAATGGACATTAATCAACTGATGGAGAGTTTTGAAAGATGAAAACATCATTAACTTTGAAGTGCCTGGTAATCATTACAAAAAAAAAAAGGAAATAAATAAAATGTTATAATTAGAAAATATTTAGGAATTAATGAAAGTGAAATTATTATATATCAAAAATTGTGGGATGCAGCCAAACTGACATTTAAAAGCAAATAAAGATATTTAATGAATTCTTTTAGACATAAACACTTACAAAATTAATGAATTAAGCATTAATTTAAAAAACACTAGAAAAATATTAAAAAGTAAATAGAAAACAAATCTGAAGGAATGAAACAATAAACAGAAAAGCAGAAATAAACAAAAATTTAAGTATACATATATATTAGATATGTTGAATAAAACCACAACCAGTTTCATAGAAAAGGCAAATGAAAAACAACACAGATCAAGAAAAAAAATTGGAGGAAATTGTAAATTAACTATCAAAAGGAATAGAGAGGAATAAATAACAATAGGTCAAGGGAGGTTAAAAAATAAGAGAATAGTTTTATGGCAATAAATAAGAAAACACAGATAAAATTGGAAATGCAGAAAAATAAATTCTAAAATTGAATCAGGAATAAAAAGAAAATCATTATTGAAAGATTAACATTAAAAGCATTAATAATAAAATTAAAAATTTATATTATAAAAATCTGAAGCTGTTAGACCCAGGAATTTTCTACAACTGAAGGAAAACATAGTCCATCTCTTTTACAAACTGTTTCAGAAAATGGAGAAATAGGAAAAGCTTCTCCACTCTTTTTAAGAGAATAGTAAAGCATCAACCAGACCCAGACAGAGGCAGTTCAAGAAGGCGAAATTATAGGCCAATCAGACTTATGAACATTTATGTAAAACTCCCAATGTAAGTCTTAGCAAGTCAAAATTCACAATTTCATTTAAAATTATAAATATTGCTTAAAATCACAAAGTAGTAGAACTTATCACAGATTTGTATATCTCAGATATCTTGGGTATATAATGATGGGTCAACATTAAAGAATATCCCCATATTTCAGCAGATTAAAAGAGAAAACAGAAATGTGTTTATTTGAATAGATTTCATAAAGCAATAAAAAATTCAACTTCTATTTATGATTTTGTGCAGTTTAATAGAATAGAAATAGAAAGAAATTTTCTTAATCTGATAAAATATATTGACCTAATCACTTCAGATTTCAGCACACATATGAGTTGACATTTAGAGCACTTCCATTAAATCAGAAAAAATACATAAATGACTCCTGTCATCAGTTCTGCTCAACATGTTTATGTGGTTCCTAGCCCATGTAAAAAGACAAGCAAAAAGAAAGAGAATCGAAAGGAAAGTTTTTTGTTTTTTTTTTAATTGTCATTTTCAGAGCATGATTGTCTACATAGAAAGCCTAGGAGCACATATATTTTCTTAAAACTATTAAGGTAGCTCAGAAAGGTACCTGAATATAAAATATGTATTTCAAAAATCAATAGAATTCTTACATATCAGCAATAACCACTTAAAAAATAAATATAAAAAATCTCATTCTCACAAAAAATCACAATAAACTAATTAAGCATGTAGGAATAAATATATCTTTTCAAATGATCTTTGTAAGATCACCATGGAATAATTTAGAAGAGGAATCACACAAAATATAAATTGTCCTCTAAATTAGCACTGAGTTTAGTGCAATGTCAATCCAAATCACACCAAGATTTTTCTTCATGAAACATGACATGATAATTCTAAAATTTGTATGAAATAATATTCACAAAATTGGGACAATTCTGAATATAAAAATAGTAAAAGAAGAAAAAATGAATGGGATTTGGCTTGATCAGCTGTCAAGAATTATAAAATTATAGTAAATAAAATGATCATATCCAAATTTTTAAATGAGTAAGATAGCATTACAAAATTGGGAAAATAATGACATATTCAGTACATTAAGTTGTGTTAATTGTTCTTCATATATATAAAATAATTCATATAGTTAATAAGAAATATATTATTCCACAGCAATTAAAACTTATACATGAAAAACAAAAAAAGTAAATCTTTCAGATGGAAAGGACTTTATGATATCAAAATAGGGAAGGACTTCTTAAACATGAAAAAGAAAGCATAAACCACAAAGGAAAAGATAGAGACATCTGATGACATCAAGATAAAAAACTTAATGAAATGAAAAATAAAACTATAAACAAAGTAAAGAAAAAAGCCCCACTATGTAGCAGATAATATTTACCTAGAATATAAAAGAAAAATAATTATTATCCAGGTTATACCAAGAACTTCTAAAATAGATTTAAATAATAAGAAAATGGAAAAAGGTAATAACCAGGCAATTCATGGGGTGGGGAGGGGATATGTTGAGTCGGGGGCCTTAGGACTAAAAATATATTAGGAGATGTACAGATTTACTGGAAATGAATAAAATGAAAATTAGTGCAATATTGAAGTACATTTTACTCCCATCTGAATAGAAAAAAAATTCAGAAAGTGTGACATATCCAAACTTAACCAGGCTGTGAGGAAAGGGACTTTTCATACTCTGCTGTGTGAGTTGGTACAACCATTTTGAAAAACAATTTGGCAGTATGTGGAAAACTGAAAATAGATATCCCTTAGAGCCTAGCAGTTTTGTTGCTAAGTACGTATCTTAGAAAATCCTGGAACATATGCACAAGTATATACGGTGCAAGGATGACTTTGAATAAAAAAGAATAAAAGTAAAATGCTATAATTTTAGAGTGGTTTAAGGCAAAAGCACACAATAGTAAAAAGTATATCATCTATATTTAAATATATAGCTACAGTTAGAACTATATTCCAATATGACTGGATCTTAGAAATGTGATTCAAAAAAAATAAAAATTAATAGTTGATACTATTATAATATAGCATGTTACCATTGCTGTAATAAAAACACAAAAAGAAACATTATGTAGTATTAGAATTACATTTAAATTTGAAAACATAAAATGGATTAAAAAGATATACACTAATTTTTTTAAGGTGATTGCTTGTCAGAATGGAGAGAAAGAAGAAAATGGAGCTGGTATAGGGAGAGTGTGTGTATCTCTGTGTCTGTGTGTGTATGGTGTGTATGAGGTACTCCATTCATGTAAAAATGAGACCTATGTGAGAAAGTTACATTTATCATTTCTAGGTGGCTTTATACTGTTCATTTCATTCATAGTTTTCTGTAGCTCTAAAACCTCTCAGAGGCTATAATTAAAAACAATATCACAGTAATATTTTCATATCTCTAAATATTATTTAGAATATAATTTTTAAAGACTGCATAGTACCCTATATTATTGATTTATTATAATGATTTTAGGATTCTTCTATTGTACACTTTAAATTTATCACTGTCATAAATAGTGATGTTAGAAATATTCTTATATGTAAAATTATTTTCATCTACTTGATATTTCCTATATACAGAATATTGTGTTTAAGGTTGTTAGTATAATTTTATTTCCCATCATCTCATTTTATTGCTTATCAGTTTTGCTTTATATAGTTTGATATTATATTATTTGGCACATAAAGTTTCATAACTATCATATTATCACTGTGAATTATATTTATTTTTATAAAATAGACAATATTTTCTCTCTTTAATGTTTTTATTGCCTTAATTCAATTGTACCTTATTTTAGTATAGTCAGTGTTGGTTTTTTTTTTTTTTTTTTTACAGGGAATTTTAAACCTGAAAGGAACAGATAATATCCAAATTATATAAATTATTTCAACTATACAAGATGGGCTTTTTAATTTAATGATGCTGATATAATTCTGCTTTAAACACTGACAGAAAACAGAAAACAATGACACATTAGTTTCTGAAGAAAGAAAAAACAAAAATACTATTAAGAGATGTCAAAAGGTATATGATGAAAAGAGAAGATACATTATTTAGTAACCAACAATAACAAAAAATATTACTAATAAAATTAGAATTGAAAGATAATTAACAACCTAAAGTAAGTTTTTTCTTACACCAATGGCCAACATCATAGCTAAGGTTGAAACACTATAGGCTTTCTTATTAAAATAATGAAAAAGAAAATGATGCCAATCATCTCAATTATTTTTTAGGAATTTTTTCTTATGTCAGAATTCCATTTAATTCATTAACAAAAAATGACTAACAAAAATATATTTTTTCATTACAGTCATTATTAGTAGTATCATTAAATCATTAGGATCACAAATATCAAAAATAGAGATCAAAACAACATTATTTTCAGTTGGTGGTATCTAATTAAAAGACATTTTTCCAGGTGGTTAACCAAAATCGTAATACATTGTCAACAGATTTTAAATGTCCCTTGGCCATGTAATAAGTTATACATGGCTCCCAGATTCAAATGGAATCTCATCGCATTGAATTTATACATAATTCTGAAGATTATATGCATCATTTAATATTGGGTCTTCCAATGAAACATCAGTTAAATCTCTTCACATATGCAGGTATTTCTTTTAGAGTCATTCATTCATCAGGTACAAACACTGGGAATATAATTATAAGAAATGAAAGAAAATCATTTTCTTTAATCTTGAGCATTGTGTTTTCTATTATTTTCTTGTATTTTGTTGTTTATTTGCTCTCTCTGTATGTCACACCTGTGTGTTGTTGATTCCTTGTACATGGGATTTATTTTCTATTTGAAATTTCTCACTGGTTAATGCTTAGATATCAGAAAACAAGTGACTTCGGTGTAATTACATAATACCAAATGATTTCTGGAATTTTTAGTTTTCAGAGCTCTGAGGCTGATTTCCTTGAAATCATCCAAGAAAATTTACTTATTTCCCAAAAGAATTAGAGTCACGCCTTCACTACAACTATTTATATTTTTGATTGTTTTTCATATTTCATTGCATTGTTTAGGATCTCAAAATAACTACTGTATAAGAATTTATTTACTTTAATAGCAATGGCGGACAATTTGCAAATTATAAGATGGGTGCTATTGACTGTCAAATGATGTCTTTGACCAGGTTAAGGATTTTTATATATTTCTATATTATTAAAATATATTTTGCTTGATTGCTTTTTGGGGTTTTATTTTTTCAGAAGTTATAAGTGACATTTTACCAGATGTCAAAATGTCTGTATGGTTTCTTAAATACCATCTGTTAATGCACTAAACAATAATCTATTTCTTGACATTGAATACTTGCAATTTTGTATACCATTCTTTTTAAAATTAGTATCATAAACATATTGAAAATTATAGAAAACAATAACATCACCATATCTAGGACTACAACTTGAATTTAACAAGTAAATCATCATCTGTGAATAATATTATTTTGTTTCTTCCTTTAGAGCCCCAAATCTCATTTACTTTTTCTTATCTACAACTGAAAGGATTTCCAATATTACAGTACATAGTGATGGTGATGGCCACTCTTTTCTTGCCCCAAATTAAGGTGAAATGTTCTAATATTGCAAAACTAAGTACAGTATTTCCTGTGTGGCTTCTTGTTAACAAGCTATATTGAGGTATAATTTACATAAAACAAAATACACCCATCTTAAGTACACAGTTAAATGAATTTTGTCAAATATATACACCTCAATAACTACAACTACAATTAATATATAGAATGTTTTCTAAAAACCCAAAAAGTTTCCTTAGACCATTTGTCACTCAAACTCCTTACCTTACCCCAGATCCGGGTAACAACTAACGTCCTTTTTTCACTCTAAAATAGTTTTGACTATTCTAGACTTACACATCAAGGATACAGGATCCTATCTTTCTGCATTATTATCATAGTTAGACTTCCTGTTACCTTGTTATCCAAGTTGATTGCTGGATCTCCAGCCATCCTGTTTGCTAAAGACCAAATGGGCACAATGAAACACTCCCAGTGGTATCAGCTGACTTCATACAGCTTTCCCAGACATTACACGAAAAAACTACTGCTTATTTCTCATTGGCCAGAAATAAATCACAGTGTATTGGGAAATATAGTCCTTGAATTCTAGGTGCTTATCTTTCCAGCTCAAAATCAGTGTTAGGGTTTTCTAAAAGCAATGAGACGTCAGGGCAAGCAACTACAAATCACAAAGCTTACTTTTCATTGTGGTGACAAGTGCCAGATCAGTGGGGCTTGAGGAGTGGATTAGAGGTCATAGAACAATTATTATAGATATATTAGTCAAGAAATTTGCCCAGAAAGAGCCCAGTAAACCCAGGATATATAAGGAATTGGTAGTTGGTAAAATTGGCTTCAAAATGTTTGCTGAGTGAATGAATGAATGTTGGCACAGCTCCAATGTCTAAGCTAAAATATCTTTCTGGTTAGCTCTGTGATGGGGGTGGTGCCTATCAGTTTTCTTTCTCTTTTCAACATAATTCAAAGAACATTCTCTTTTCAACACGTTCAAAACGTGGGGTACAGTGGTCTGTGGTTTGGTACTTGGCCATTGAATTCTCTTACCAGGGATTTTGATAACAAGCATTTCATTCAGCAAGGTCTCATCGGAAGAATTTAAGAAGTCCTTACCCTGCTAACGCATAGCAGTGGCTACTGATTGTTAGCAGCAGGGAGGACAGAGCCTCTGAGCATGTGATCCATCTTTAAGACAAGTTTCTCCACCAGGACACAATCTCAAGATGGCAATAGCTTTGGATAAAAGGGTCAATGAGAAAGTTCACTAAAATTATCTGGACCAACAAGTCAATACAAAACCAATCTTTTAGACAGAAATCTGGCTCCTTATCAATATATCATTTATCTCTTTGTCAAAGTAGCTTTCTTACTGAGGCAACAGTATTTGGAAAATTTTTCTTCTTCGGTAAAATGAATGACTTATTCCTCATTTTCTTCTCTTAGAAAGACCAATGGTATTTGGCCCATTGCATGCTGCAATCAAGGGTTCTGGTTGCTAAGATAAATATTTCTATAAAAGAAGAACCTACTACAATCACTTCCTGTCTTTGGAAAAAAGGGGGTTTTCAGATTCTTTGCCTTCTGGAACACATTTAGATACAGTTTACCAAAGATTTAGACCAACTCTGAACTGTTCCTTGTGAAGATTTTCATATTTAGATACATTCAGCTTGGAAATAAATGCAAACATTATTGGGCTGTATTTATGCCCAGGACCAAAAGAATGTTTTAATACACTTACTGTAAGATAACAGTATGTAGTGAACACTTTCAGAGTTCAGGATCTGGCCCTAAATACATCTAGGTTTATTTCCAACATCAACACTCAGAATTTTGAATAATCTTTAGTCCTTTCATCTGTAAAATATACATCATATTATCATCAAGCCCAGAGGTTGTGGTGAGAAGAAAATAACGTTTTCTAGAGATGATAAAGTTAGTACAGGGCTTGCATGAAGTAAATGAAAATAAATATCAGCAGTAATACAGGATTATAATAAAAAACAATAAAATATCCAGAAACTCATTATCTTTTAGTTATATTCTGCTATAACAAACCTGGCTTCATGTTTTTTTCATGTTTCATGATTTCAAACATGATTAAATTATGGCAGAGTAATCATACAAATAGATAAACTATATATATTCACATACATACACATACATTATGTGATCTATATTAACATATAATATATAACATCATATATATATTGTATTATATTACATAATATTATTATTATATCATATATAATTTTCTGAGTTTCCTGGCCAAGAGATCCGAAGGAGCTCTGTCTTAATAAGGTTTGTACAACACCAAATCAGACAACTGAGAATATTAAATTACCTCTGAAATGATGGTTACATTTATACTGATCTAAATTTCTCCCTCATGCTTGAGCTGACCTGGCCAGGATTTCCCAAGGAGTGAAATTGTAAAGAGCTAAGAATAAGAGCAGGGGATTACCACTTGAGACAATAAGATGCATGGGTCGAAGATGGAAGGTGATGTAAAGAGTGGATTTAGTTCTCTGGATTTACTTCACTGGGCATGTGTCTGAAGGAGAGGAAACTGATAAGTAACTCTCTGTGCAATTGCCTTGAAGCTGTAGACTGGAGGATTGAGATGAAGGTAGACCACATTGCCTTGGGATAGGGGAGAGTAAGACGGCCTGGAGCTTGAATTCAGCTATTTGAACATGGTGTTGGTACATGATAACAGGACTAAGGAAGGGGAGCAGGGGTCAGAAAGCCAGAGCTGAAAGAGGGGTTCTAACCATGACTTACCTGCCCTTCTCCTAAGCTTTGATTAGCTGCAGCTGCCAGGTTCATCTTCCTGTATCAGTGGTGAACCTGGACCAGTTTATCAGGATCCATTTACTAATATATTCTGAGTCTTGGAAATGGTAATTTTGTATTACTATTTAGTAATTTAGTAATTTAGTAATAGTAATTTTGTTTTGGTGTTTAAGGATGAAAGCACTAGACATTCTTACAGCACTGCAGTGTGTCAGCCATACTCCTTCTCAAATGTCTCCTCAGGGTGATCCCTTATTTCCTGATCCATTGGATACCTTAGGTTGCACCATTAGTGCAGGTTCTCTGGCATAGCATCAGGGATTGGAGATTTTGATACATAAAAGGATGGTCTCTTCTGTTTCAGTGATCTCACTGGGTCTTTGGTTTTGTCAGTTCCACGGCTTGTGAAGTGAAACTGGCCTCTGTCCCTTTCACTTTTTAGTAGAAGCCTTAGAATGACACAGAATTGTCATCACTTTCATCATCTCTGCTCTTCTTTCCTCTGCCCCTCCTTGTCTCCTACTTGAGCTTCCTTTAAGTACCAACTCACATGCAATCCGCCAGGAAATCCTATTAGCTCTACATTTAAAATATGTCCATACCACAAGCACTTCTCTTCTCCTCATGGCCGCCATCTTGTTCCACTATCCTCCCCCAGTTGGACAACCACAGGAGCTTTCTAACTGGTCTAATTCCAATCTTGCTCCTACTTACCCAAGAGGAGCAGAGTGACCCTGATAAAATGTCACTCCATTGCTCAAAACATTTTCAATGGCTTTGTATCTCATCCAAAATACATGTCAAAGATCTTAATGGCCTACAGGTCCCATAATTTGACCGCCCTCCATTACCATTCTGACTGTATCTTCTACTTTTTTCCCACAGAATTTCCTCTGTTCCCTACGTACTAGACTTCTTGGGAATTCTCCAGGCACACTCCAGCCTCAAGGCCTTTCCACTTGCTACAATCCACTATGAGTCTCTTTGCTCTGTAATGGTGATAAAATCATATAATCAAGATGCAAACAAAAGGCCTTGTTTCTGATTTCATTCTTTCTAAATGGTCTCCAAAATTAGAGATTAAGGGATTAAATTGAAACTACTGACCAAGGAGTTCCTAAATTTCTGGGGACCCAGGAAAGAAGGGTGGCCCTCACAATACCAGGTATAAGATTGAAGTCCTCATCTTACCTGCTTCTCCCCCTGAGTTCTCTTTCTGTGCTTCGTATATGGCCCAGTTATTTTCCATGATTCAGGTCAACAAGCACATCCCACACCTAGATAGCATGGTATCTCGACTAGATGCCATGTTAAATGCTAGAACATACACTCAAATCTGAGGGCAGCCATAATCTGGTGGGAGAAACTGCATGGAACAAACATGGGAAAATCCAACATAATACAAGAAGAACCACAATAGAAGTACATTCTGGTTGTATACCAGCACAGTCTAGAGAGATTTATCCTTACTTAATAAGGGGATGCAGGGAAGACTGTCTGGAAGAGATGGAAAATGAAAGAAGTTAGGAATGAAAAGTGAGAGGTGGGTATAGAAAGGTAGGAAGGACATCTGTGGTAGATGAATAGCACAGTTCTTGCAGCGTGCTTGTGATAGTGAGAGGTTAGGGGTTGCTGGAGACAAAGCAGGAGAGAGAGGTATAGGCCATGTCTTGCACAGCAATTTGGTTTTCACAAGTGAATAGGCAGAAACAGTGCAGAGTTCTAAGCAAGTGAGCTGCATGATCAAATTCACATGTAGAAAGCTCACTCTGATCATATCATGGAAGAACTATTTAAGGGGGTGACAGAAAGACCAATGCTGGAACAATGAAGTATGATGAACAGTGAAGTATTCGGTGAAGTATGCATATATTTTCCTGCCTCAACGACTGGAAAAATTATTCTTCCTTTCCTTATATTTCAACAAATTGTCAGTTATGACTGAAGTTTCACCTGCAAGCACTGATTTTTCTTCAATTCAGGGAAATATTTCCTTCCTTCCTTCTCTCCCTTTCCTCCTCCCTCATTTCTCCTTTCCTCCCTCCCTCCCTTCCTTCCTTTACTTTTCTTTACCTCAACATATCTACCTTATAAATACTGCTCAGTCTTCCATTTTTCTGACACTATTTTGTCTTCTAATTTCTTCTGTTTTGTCTTTAGACCTTTAGTCTTTGTTGCTTTTTAAAATCATTTTCTTTGTGAATATATTAGTAAGAAACAAACATGTACTGAGGTCTTCTAGCCAGATACCATTTGAATTTAGATATCTGGGTGTAAGTATTTAAGAGAGGATGAATCAGGCATGAATTTTAAGAGAATGAGACATAGTCGGAAGTAATTGGCTTCAAGGGCTTACAGGAAGTTTAGTGAAAATTTATCTGGGGAGCGAAAATAATATGGGGCTTACCTATATACTAGAGCACCCTCCCAATACAGCCATCTTTTACCTAGTACTCTGTACACATTTGCCTTTTCACAGTAGTTTCTTAAAAACAAAGTGTCCAGACCTCTTGGCTCCTACAGATGATAGCCACAGGAGGTGAAGGCTTTCAGAAGTACTCACTTGTCAGTGCCTGAAATGGCCACCATTGATTAGTTAACTTACCCCACTGGGATGCCTGGTGTCCCTAATCCCCACTCCCTATGTAGCCTCTCAAGCCCATCATGTCTACTACTAAAGCTGGGCAAACTGAATTTTTAACAGTTCAGGCCATCAATTCCTTTAAACCAGATTTGCAGTGGTTGCCAATCTTTCTATTACTGTAATTGCTAGCTAAATGAACTATAATTGTATTAAGAAGTAACTCTGACATATGTATGTGCTCTCTGCTAATTCTCAGAATATGCAAGGAGAAGGAATTGATTCATTGTGCTTGGAAGAACCATTCAGAAATGCTCCCTCTGGGATCCGTTATTTGGAGGCCTCTTTTGCATCCTGAGGCAAGTCAAGGCCAGATGCCCAAGACTCTGGGAGATGGACCCACAGGAATTTCAGGGGGTTCCACAGCAGCAGTGATTCCTCCCACTGTCAAAAGAGCCAAAGAGCAAGTCAGAATTCTCTGTAGTCTTGGACATAAGAGATTCAGACTGAAGCTCATATTCTGATTGTCTCTTATGCTAAGAGCCATGCAGGAGCTTTTCAAATATCCCCTTCTTTAAATAAGCTCTGCAGTATGATTAGGCCCTAAAGCTTAGGGATGGTAAATGGCTTGTCAATGCTTGCTTGCCAGTAATTAAGAAAATGGACTCTCAAACCCCAGGCTACTGAGTCCAAGTCCATTGCTACTAGAGAGGTATTTCCAATATCATGGAAGGTATTTTTAAAAATACGTTCAGACCTGACTAAGGCCAGAGGACAGTGGCATAGATTTGTGTGTGGAAGAGTACATGGTGGGAAATGAAGAAAAAAATCTATTCTAAAAGGCTTCTGTGCAGTATATTTGTCAAATAACCCATCATTTCCATCTCTAGGGCCCACCTGTTTTTTTGAGGAAGCCCAAATTTGAGGTTTGGGAATTCCTGACTTTTCATTATGACTGGCTATTGGGCATCTTCACTCTTCTCTTTAATTGGAGTAATGATACTGATTTCCTTACTTGAAAAGCCAATAGGAATAAAGTAGGCTAGACTGTGCTGGGGGAAAAATAAACCTCAATGTGTGAGTCACAGTGAATAATAACACAGCAAACCTAACCCAGTTCCCATCTTCAAGGAACTAGAAATCTAGTGGGTGGGACACAGGACTGATAAATAAAAAGAAAATTAAAACCCTGACCTAAGTATATATACTTTCAGGGACTGCTGGTTGCATCCCAACATCTATTTACCCTTTCTACCTTCAAAAAAAAAAATCATATTTTCATGTGGAGCAATAATGTGCCCAGCTAAAATAGTACATTTCCCAGCCTTCCTTGCACCAAGATTTGGTCATATGACTAATTTCTGGCGATTGAGACTTCATGTGATACTTATAGGAAGGCTGATTAAATGCAATGGACTCTTTTAAATGGGTTCCTTTTTGAGTCCTTTTTTTTCCCCACACAATAGATATGATAGCTGAATTCCAGCAGCCATCATAGACTATCAGGTGACCTTGAAGTTGGAAGTCACTTACAAGTACCTAGCCCTTGTAGGTCCTTGGAGCAGTTGCTATTTATACTCCTACTACAAATCCCTTTGTCTACTTCTAAGTTTGTCTGAGGCTTCAGTGGGTGATTCCTCGTATAATTCAAGTGCTTACATGTCTCTGCTTCTCTACCTGAGAAAGGTCAGAGGAGTTTGCTCTACCCAGGCAGGGCAGTCCATAGTAGAGGGAATTTAAGGCCCCTAGAGACAATGCCCCACCAACTCAGGGCTGCCATCACTGAGGATGACCTCAGCTTTCTCCTCCATCCCTGGGGGCAACTGTAGATCCATTCTACAAATCCCTCCAGAGGGATCACTTGCTCACTGATATACCTTTCACTGACTCTTCTCCCATTCCTGCTTCACTGTCCCCACTCCCTCCCTGTGCTTCCTGGGATCACCTCCCAAAAAAACCATGACTCCTCATGCTCTGCTGTTGCGGTTGGCTTTCGGAGGAACCCAAACTATGACAATATAGAAGAAGAACTGGCTTTTGGTTGACCAAATAACTTCCTTCTTGTCAAATCCAGTTACTTCGCTTTGACCTTCACCTTCCTCGTTCTTTTTGTAGTGGCTGGCAGCATTGATGTTTTCTTCTCTGTTCAAACTGGTTTCCCTTGACTCCTACTATGCCCTGTGCGTTAACTCCTTATGTGTTCAATTTAGATCACTGCCATATCACTCTGCCTTGTGGTCCACATTTAAGGTCTCTTCATTCTACTGCAACATACACACACCCACAAATTTTGACAGTCCCTGAACCACTAAATCCCATACGTCTCTTCCCACAGCTCCAACATACCTTTCATCTCCCACACTCCTCTACAGTATCCTAGGTGCCAGAGAATTTTTTTTCTCTTCCTTGAGCATTACCTACTCTTTCCTTCCTATGAACATATGGCCCTGCTATTTCTTGTCACTGACATCTTCCTTTTAACATCTATTTATATCTATCTAAATCCTACCTATTTTGAATGGTCTGCTTCGTCTATTGCTTCCTCCATGATACCTTCATATTCTCCCTCAGGAAGTGATATGTGCTGCTTGGCATCAGGCTTGCTACTCTTTGTATCTGTTCACCATTTAAAAAAATTTTTTTAAACTATTTTTTGGCCCTGAATGAGCCCTTGGTAGATATTTATTGAAAATGATTAGAATTATATTTATTTGTAATATGATTCACTTTTTATTTTACCAGTTGCTAGAGGAGATAGCCTTGCCCTCAGAGCTTTTATTATCTGAATTTCAAAATTACATCTGGACAAATCATATTTCATTATATTAAAAAGTAGTTTTGAAACATCAGCACATTAAATCCTTTTTTTTTTTTGCTTTTTCGAGGGTTAAACTTACTTTCATTTAGACATACATGGCAAATACCTTCCGTGCGTCTCTTTTTATTTCATCTTCTGTTTCCACTTACAATGGATTAACGCTAATGATCACTCTGCTTCTTTCATAAAATAAAATGCAGCTGACAGATGATAGGAAACACATTTCATGCCCAAACATCAGCAAAACATTTGAGTTTTAAAAGTTCAGTTAAATGTTCCACATCTTTAGATATCCAGGATGGTTAGAGGCAGAAAGCCTCTTGGTCAGTTTTTAAATGACTACACTTTTGTTACTTCCCATTTTGTCACAGGTCTGCCTTTGGGAAGTGATTCTAACTTACTTACCAGCTATATTCACATGAATTACAAGCTGAACTTTTAGAAATACATAGAGGGAAAAGGTTGCCTTTTTGAACTGAGAAAAATAGTCATGGTAGAAAGGGCTATCAAAGCCAGTTATACTCTGTAACAGCCTATCACCAACCAGTTAATCAGTCATTAATAAAACCAGAAATTCAATATTATTCACAGCTCATAGACTGCCAGAGGTGACAAAAGCTTGGAGGTTAATTACCCATTGTGATCTTCTCATTTTGCACATGAGAGTATTGGCATTGAGTCTGTTACTAGCTGTATGGCTTTTGTTAAGTTACTTAACTGTCTATGCCTCAGTTTCCTCTTGTTTAAATGGAGTAATTAATTCATTGACTTGAAATCTGAATTAAATGGGTAATATTTGTAGAGTCCTTAGGACAGAGCCTGGCACATAGTTAAGGTCATATATGTTAATTAAATATAAATAAATATAAATAACTAACTTGCCAAGGGTTAGTAAGTTAATTGGTTCATGTTATTAGGGATTTAATTGAATTAATATAAAATATGAATAAACATCAATATTGTATAATAATTTAAGTATAAATAATTAATAGAAATTAGCTAACACACAAAGATGTCAGGATAGTTTTACACCCAGATCCATCAAGCAATAGTTAAAAGCTCGGACTTTAGGTTCACACAGGGAAGAATTTTATTTCTCATTCCTATTACTCACTGGGTGATCTTGGGCAAGGGATTTAATTTCTCTAAGACTCAGTTTCCTCAAATGTAAAACAGAGACATCATCGTCATCGTCGTCGTCATCATCATCATAGTAGCTACCTCGTAGGGTTGCTTGAAAATTAAATATGAGTATACACTTAGTATATAGGACAAGTTCAATAAATGGCAACTGGTGTTATTTACAGCATCTTTTCAAATAACTTCTTCATTACCCTATCATTGAGCAAGAACTTGACATTCTTAGATGTTCGTTGTTTGGGATAGTGAAATAAGATAAAGTCACAGTGCTCAGAACATTTGACCACATAAACCACTGCTTTTTTGGCTTATTGGTTCTGAACTTCCTATTCAAATAGCAAGCAAGGGGTTAAGTAACCAGACATCATTTTCCTTAAAGCTCAGAGAGACGCAGTAGTTTTAGCTCTAACCCAGAACAAAGGATAAGGACACTTGCATGCCTACATTCCCATGTGGAAAAGCAGTGTTAGGATACAAGGCTGGCTGTGGGCTGGGCTTTCAATGTTATATTTATAGCTGAACAAATTTGAATTCATCCCATAACCATTTAAATCTCCTTCAATGACAGAGAGAATGAAAGGGCTACCCATGCATAATACACATTCAGATTGGAGAAATGCCACTTTGGGCCCTCAAAACTTAGCTCTGGCTGATAGGAGTTAGTGAAAAATAAAAATGGCCTTTGTCCCCAGGAAAGACATTTTACACACACTGCATTCAATAAGCAGAGTGTTTATCAAAGTGTAATGCCCATACCAATGGTGGCCCATGAAGAGATTTTAAGTAGGACAGTTATACACATCTCAGTTAAGATGGCATTGGCTTCTGGTAAGAGCAAACCTGATTTAACAGTTGCTTAAATAAGTTGGGAATTCATTCTTTCTTGCACAATAACCAGAGATCCTTCTCTGTCTAGATTTCTGCTTCGCCGTCATTTAAGTGTGCAGCTTTCAACCTCATAGTTGGTGCCTCATTGACCCAAGATGGCCACTTCATCTCTAACATTGTGCCCATGTTCAAGGCAGGAAAAGGAGGACAAGCAAAGGCAAATGCTAGCTACCTCAACCCCTTTAAAGAGTTTTCTCAGAATTCCCTTGGATCAACTTCTCCTTAATCTTGTTAGCCAAAACCAAATTCAGGACCAACTTAATTGCAAAGGAGGTCGGAAAATGTAGTTTTCTGTCTGAGTACATTGCTACTCTGAAAAAAAAAAACAGCATGCTTTATTAATATAGAAGCATTCTATTAAAATAGAAGGTTAGAAAGCATATTGGGTTGGCAAATAGCAATTAATAGTTACATGTTTATCTTAATGTGTTTTTTTTAAATCTTATCTTTCATTAATGGTAGTAAGATTACATTTCCTTCATGAACAAATAAAGAAATTAAATTTGAGTTGGTTTCAAGAAAAAAAGTAATTAATTAAAGGTGTTGACAGAATGTGGAAATGACAGATTTTTGGAGATGGTTTGTGGATGACTGGTGTTGAGTAAACAGATCCCATCAGTAAATAACAACCGCTGCGGGATTCTAAGAAATAAAAGAACCGAAAAGACTTTCACATTTGTGCTCTAGTCTTGTTTGTGTCTGAGACAAATGGCAGGAGAGATATCCACAGAAACAACCACTTTTGCCCTAGACTGGGGAGAACCGCAAAATGTTTGAGGGCACAGGCTTTTGCAAACAGGCAAAAAGAAAAACCTCAATCAGCTGGATTTCTGAGTCTACAAATCTGTTCATGAGTGCATGCATTATGACTGAAGGCCAGCATCTGGCTACTGTCAATGCTTGCCCAGTAATTTCCACCTTCATTGGGTAGCCGTGATGCTGCTAAAACTCGATAAGAGGTAATGGAGAGGTTCTCCTCATTAGCTCGGCCTGGAGAGGCATCAACCAGTCACCTGAAGTGTCAATAAACAGTGGCCTTTAATGGTGTTGGCTTAGTGATAACGATACTGCACATTTCTGTTTGTCATTATGAGATTTAACACTGGCTAATTCCCCCTGGGTAGGCACTCATTATCAGGTAGGGGAATAGAGCAATTGGTGTCTCCTAGAATCAGTCATTGGCCTCTTCTAGTCTATCTCTATAGTCATGAATTTGTAAAAGGTAGCCAAGAATGTGTTTCTCGTACTCACAGACCAAAAATAAAACATTTAATATGTGGTGGTCTTAATAAAATCTAAGAGTTAAGAATAAAATTCAAACTGAGCAAGGTCAGTTTCTGAACACATGGTCTCAAGAGAATGGCAAGCTCTTAATTAAATGTATGCAATAAAGATATTAAGTCAAAAGTTCAACTAGAGTGTGCAGAAGGAAAGAAAATAACACGATGATCAGCTGACCACATGTTGAATAGGAATCAAATATATATTGCTTAATGGGAATGAAGAACATTATTCTGAATTGTTACTGGAAGAAAACATCTCCATCTCTGATGGGGTTCTAGATCCCACTTAGTCACTACTTTAGAAAAACAAAACAAAAAAAACTGTATTGAGGTATAATTTATATACCATAAAAGTCACCCATTTCAAGTACATAGTTCAATGATTATTAATAAATTTATACAGATCCACAACCATCACCCAATCCAACTTTTAGAAAGTTTCCATCATTCAAACAATCTCCTTTTGTATCCGTTTGCTGTCAGTCCTCACTCTAAACCTCAGCCCCAGGCAACCACTGATCTATTTCCTCTTTTATAGATTTGTGTTTTCTAGAAAGTTCTTACAACAGAAAGCATACAATTTGCAGTTTTTATGTCTGACTTCTTTCACTTAGCATAGTGATTTGAGGTTTATCCATGTTGCAATATGTATCAATGATTAGTTTGTTCTTTTTTTTTGCTGATTATATCATATTTTGTTTTCCATTCACCAGTTGGTGAACATTTGGATTGTTTTCACTTTTGAATAATGTTGTTATGAATATTCACTTACAAGTCTTTGTGTGAACATGTTTTTATCTTTATCAGATATATGCCTAGAAGTGGAATTACTGGATTATAAGGTAAGTATGATTTTAGCTTTTTAAGAAACTTCCAAACTGTTTTCCAAAATGGCTACATTATTTTACATTTCCACCAAAAATATTTGAGAGTTCCAGTTTCTCCACACCTTCACCATTTGTTATTGTCAGTCTTTTGGATTATAGTCATTCCAGTGTGTGAAGTGGTATTTCCTTAAAGCCTAAGAATGTTCAACATCTTTGCATATGCTGGTTATTCATTTATATCTTCTTTGGTGAAATGCCTATTCAAATGTTTTGCTCATTTTAAAATTTGCGTTGTCCATCTTCTTACTGAGTTGTAAAATTCTTTATGTTTTCTAGATACAAGTCCTTGAGCAGATATATGATATGCAAATATTTTGTTCTTTGACTTGTATTTTCATTATCTTAATGGTGTCTTTTGAGGAATAAAAGTTTTCACTTTGATACCTTCTTAATGATGATTACAGATTCTCTGGGAAAGATTCTAACTGACTCATCTTGGGTCAGGTGTCTGTCTTTCCATGGACCAATGAACTGTGGCCATATGTTCACAAGAAAATGCTTGTGGTAATTTTGTCAATGGAAGGTTGCTGACGGGCATAGATAGGAAAAGGGATAAAGGCAATTTCAAAAAGAAGTACTGGAAAGGTCCTCAGAATTGTTAGATAGATGTGGAAAGAAGCAGAAATCCACTGAAAAGTTAGGTCAATAGAATAAGAATGTGATATCCTGAAAGCTGAGATTGGGGGATATGAGACTAGAAGTTATGTTTAATATCAATAGAGGAGAAGGAGGCACTAAGTGGAGGATAGTAATCCCAGTATGAAATGATAGGGCCTGGTATGGTTAATGTCAGTGGGAATGGAGAGGAAGAGAAACTGATCAGGAAGTCTAACAGGCCTTGGTGACTGACTCTGTAGGATGAGAATAAGAGTGAGAATCTAAACTGAATGATGTAGAGAAAGATGTTATTTGTATTTAATAATTAGATAAAAGAAGTAGATAATTAATCTAGAATATAAAGGGCACTGTAAAATGACCCGCCTTTTTAATGTGTGAAAACTCCAAGCAAGAAAGATGGCCCCATTTTAAACATAAAGAGTAATTATAATTTCTTCTATTTATTTGAACTTTGTAGTTGCCTGAAAAGAATTGTACATATATTGTCTCACTTAATCTCAAAAATGAAGAGAATGAGACTCAGAGAGGTGAATTTACTTGCCCAAATTTAGAAAGCCAGTAAATGGAAGATAAAAGACTTAAAACAGACTAATCTGACTTTACGTAGCTCCATTCTTCCTTGTAAACACACCATCCTCACTGAAGACAAAATTGTGGCCTTCTCAGCATATGAATCCTAGAAGTAGGTCCCCTGTGTGTGTGGGGGGGAACTGCATCTGGTTAATAGAGTATGCTCTCTCTGTCAATGCTACTAAGTTCAGACTAGTACTTAGTAGCTTGCCGCCCTGAGGGGCTCAGGAAGGACAACCACAAGGCCATGATAAATGTGCTTATTTTTTTAAATTATCAATTTACCAAAAGGCAACAGCCATCTAAGGACATGAGGATATGGCTAAGGATATGGTCATGTGGAAAGGAAGGGGTAGAGAGATGGCCACAAAAACGCCAGCTCTTTCGCCAATGGCTAATAAATCTGTCTGCGTGGTGACTCTGCTGGCCTGGAGATCAGAGGTCTCTGGCCCAGGACACTGTCTCCAGGGTCCAGTCCAGACACCCTGAGTTCTCTTTAAGGCCAGCCTGGAGGAGCCACCAGAGCTTGGCCTGTCCCCAGGGAATATCAGAGGACATGAGTGGGGAAAGGCAGCAGCAGAAGCAGTGCAGCCCTTGCCCAGTGAGTGACAAGAATCTAATAGCAGGTTATGCTTCTTGTCATTTGACTTGAGTGGATGTTCAGTTCTGAAAGCCCTCCAGGCCTGAAAAAGAAGCAAAGCAGACGGGCCAGAACTGGGAGTTCAATGTGAGATACTCTTTGTGAGAGCATTAGGAAAGTTAGCTTCAGCTGAAGATTAACCCACTGGTGATAGCTCTGTGGCAGGAAAGGACAGGAAGAGCCCTGTCCATTCAGCTAGATAGAAGAACCAAATATAAGTACCTCTAAACTCCTGGTGCTGGGGTATCTCTACTTCAGTGGGTACCATACTCACCCACATCCCTGAGACCCCTAATGCTGGTTTCACCAGTTCTCCCTAGACCAAACCCCAAAGACATTACTTTTTATCAATTTATTTTTAATGGATCCATAATACACATATAGTAGAGGGCACAAATCTTAAGTGTATGAATTGATACATTTTTATGTGTCCATATAACCTAGCAACCCCGATCAGATATAGAATATTCTCATCAACCTACAGGGATTCCTCATATACGTTCCTTGTCAATACCCTTCCCCTACCAGAGAAGACTGCTATTTCTATCATCATAAATAACTTTTGTTTACTCTTGAACTTCATATAAATGAAATAATATGTTATTTTTTTTAAAAAAATTTGACTTACTTCACTCAGTGTAATATCTGAGATTCATCTATGCTATGGAGTATATAGGTAGTTTGTTCATTCTTACTTTTAATACCAGTCCATTTTATAGGTATATCATAATTTATTTATTCATTCCCCTGTTGAAGGACATTTGAGTCATTTCCAGGTTTTAGCTATTTGACTATGACTGCTATGAACATTTTTGTACATATCTTTTGGAGGACATATATTCTCATTTCTCTTGGATGTATACCAAAGTTTGGAATTTCTGGGGCATAACGTAGAAGTAGGTTTAACTTTAATAGCTATTACCAAACAGCTTTTCAGAGTGGTCAAACCAATGCATACTCCATTAGAAAAGTATGAGTTAGAATTGCTTCACATCCTCATCATACCTGAAATATATGTATATATATTTTAAAATTTTAGACATTCTTCAAGACATTCTTCAAACCTAGAAGAGACCCCAAGCTACTGCCCTCTTCCTTCCTTCTTGGCAAATACCTTTTATTTCCCTGTGGTTTTCTTTTTCATTCTGGATGGCAACTGATTACTTTCATCCCAGTATAATTTATTCATCTCTGTAATCACAGTGTGACATAAAATAGAAAAAGTTATTATTTTGTTAATGCAATGTTTGATAAATGAAGAAATGGATCACTAATTGAATGGACCTTGACATGACAGAAAACAAAATAAAACAAAACATAAGATTGCCAATATGCTACTGAGTTACACCAAAGGAGCACCAGAATTTTCTCCTGAAACATATCCTTGTCTTTTCTGTTTGAAAAAAATCTATCAGATCAATCCTTGAAGAGTAATATCATTGTCTACTGCATCAGAAATATGGGTAAGAGTTACAGTTTAAATGCTACTGTATGTTTCATCAAATATGGTGAAGCTTTACATAAGTTATCATATTTAATTCTTTCAACGACACTGTGAGTTTGGAATTATTTTCCTCAATTTACACAGGAGGTTTAGAGAATTTAAGGGACCTACCAAAGGTCACTTAATGAAATAGAGCTGAAATCTGAACCTAGGCTTCACTAACTGCAGGACAAGCAACTTCAACTTTTTTACAATGTAAATGTAATCATTCAATTAAAAAAAAAAAGCAGGAGTAAAAGAAAAAGAACCTTTACTGTCATGTTGCTCATGGAGGTGCAATCATTATGCATCAAGTAGACATGTGATCAGACACTTTGGGTAACTATATATTCAATCAACTTCATGAAGCTTTAGATCCTTTTAGGGCAGTGGTAGCTATTACCATTGGATTGCTTTGCATTGTAAATGGAGAAGTTATCACTTCGATTCTGTTAAAAAGGCTATCATAACACTGGGTAAGGATTATATATCATTAAAGTGTACACAGTTATTTGTTCAGTGTAACAAATCACCCCAAAACTCAGTGCTCAGTTGGGTGTCTTGTTTCTACTCTGAGTCCATTGGCTGGACTCACCCACGTGTTTGCAGGTAGTTGGAAGCTCTAGCAGACCTGGGTGATCCAAGATGGCCTCCCTCACAAGTCTGGCACCTCTGCTAGAATGGCTGGACTTTTTGGAGCCTGTTTGGGTTTCTTTCTTCCCTGCTGATTTTTTATCCTTCAAGGCCTCCCTATCCATGTGGCCTATCATGCTTAAGGCATCCATCCCAGATTTCCTCATGAGGCATCTCAAAGCAAAAAGAGTATAAAAATGGAAACTGTAGGACTGACTAAGGCATATGCCTGTAAATTTCCAGGATCACTTCCACACATTCCCAATGTAATGTTCACATTTTCATGTACAACACACTTAAAACAGTTGTGGGACCCCAAATTTTTGTTTAAGGCAAAGGACAATAAGCACATAGTTTGCAACCCAAATGGTAATAGGTCTTCCAGCAAAGAAAGGGTCCCACTTCATATGCTGTGTCCAGCCATGAAAATGGGTTTATGGAGCATAATGATTGCATCTCCACCTGTCCTATAATGATCCCATCTCCATATGCACCATATGCAAGGGAACTATTGCATCTCTTCCTGCAATGTAATTATGACAGGTTTATCAGCAATGCAATGATACCAATTTCCACCTGAAATGCAATTGATATCATCATTATGGGCAATATAACCAGCATATCTCTACCATAAATGTAATTAACACATTGTCTTTTGCACACTAAAGATTGCATTTCTCAGAGAAATGTAATAACACTTCTATCTGTAGTACAATGATCCCATCTATTTGTGTTATCTAATTATCGCTTTTCCACTTGCCAAGCCATAATGATATGTATTCCTGTAGGGCAGTGATTGTATCTCTGACCTCTGGGTAATGATCACATATGCAATGAGAGATAACAAAACTGTCTGCAGGGCAATGATCAGATTCTTCTGCACAAGGTAATGGTAACATATCCACTTTAACCTAAAGATAACAGGTCTCTCAATGTTCTGATGCCAACTGCCCCTGCAGAGAATGGGCAACAGATATTGATGCAAGCTGGGTTCAAATTTACCTGATGTACAATGGTGGATCTCTTAGGAAGCAGAAATCCTACTGAGAGGTAGTCTAAAGGCAAGAGCAATAGTACCAGAGACAAAGAGATGTCAGTTTAAATAGATGCCACATCAGAGTCTTTGTGGTTTGGGGTAGCTGATTTGGCCTCTCTGAACTTAAATTGAAAAACTCAGGATGACAACGGCTTTTTTGGCAAAAAGATTGGCATGAACATTACATTTCTAAACATAGAGCCTGGCTCTTTAAAAACGTTCATTAATTTTCTTCTCTCTCCAGTTGATCTCTGAGCCACATCCTTGACCAGGATTCCAGGATCTGAAACTCATTATGACATCTCCCTGCTCAAACCTCAACTAACATTTGCACATTCTTATTCTTAAGCTCTTCCTCTTACCCTCTCTTCTGATTTTTTTTTTCCTTTCCTTTTCTGCCTGTAAATATGCCTGTGCCTCCTACACCTTAGAATGTTGCTTTCTAACTCAAATTCAATATTTCCCACTAGCAATACATTTTCTTAGTTTCCCAAACTGTTCAGTCTTTCTTCTTGTTTGGTGAAATACCATCATCTATTTACATATTCAAGGTAGAAACCTGGACATCAGCTCACATCTCACCACGATTTACTCCGTATTTCTAATTCGGCACCATGTGCTGTTGATTCTACTCCCTTAACCAACATTCATTACCATGCTGGCCTTCAGTCTTTCCCCATTGCTATTGTCTTAGTCCAGACCTTTATTATTGTTCCCATAAATGGAACTTGTCTTGGGCTGTGGAAAGGTTTTCTAAGGAAAAAGAGATGAATGAATTTGAGTACATGAAAGCACTAAAATGTCATTAGATTATAAATAACAAAAAGCAATGGAAATTTTTTTAAATGGACAAAGAGTATTTGCTAGGCACTTTTCAGATAAAGTATTAACATTCTTGGTGAGCAAAGCGTTTTGCCAGTTAACTACAAAATTATGAATGCTTCAATAGAAAAACAGAAAAATACACCGACAGGCAATTAATGAAAGAAGAAATTCCAATAACTAATAAATGGAAAACAATTTTAATACCTCTAATAATTAAAATCAGTTCATATTTAAACTATATTAGCAGTTTTCACCCATAATAAAATTTTCAAAGATGCAAAAACACAAAATTTTTTGAAAATTTTACAAGTAACTTAAATAAGTTCCCTGCCCCCCAGAAAGACAGATACATAGATAGACAGCTAGATACAGTTATAGAACTAGACATAAAGACAACTAAATAAGACTCTACAGGTAGGAAGGAAAAGTTTCAGAAATCTTAAATAAAAGTAACCTACTAAAAATGATCTATTGCAGTATACAGAAAAAATTTTCAAGAAACTATCATACTCAAATAGGCAGAAAGTTATGACCCTAAAATGTTGGGAAAAGAAGTAATTAAGGAGATATCAGGCTTACAGAAATTGATGTATGAGG
Organism: Delphinapterus leucas; assembly: GCF_059928025.1. Taxonomy (NCBI): domain Eukaryota; kingdom Metazoa; phylum Chordata; class Mammalia; order Artiodactyla; family Monodontidae; genus Delphinapterus; species Delphinapterus leucas. The sequence continues at coordinate 68,928,330 of NC_143143.1, read as the reverse complement.
ACATTTTTAAAGATAAACTAAGAAAGTATTAATAGAAAAAGTTAAATATTAGTAAAATCTACGCTGGCCACAGAAAAGAATGTAATTGTTGCTGTACAGATGTTGAACCAGTGGTGTGAAGGATATTTTGAGAAAACATTTAAAATGAAAAATATAAAGGAACAATGAGACAAAAATGCCAAGACAGAAAATTAGAGAATGAGCAAAGAATGGAGAACCAAAATAGAAATAATAGTTCCTCTTTAGGAAGGAGTCTGGAAAGATCAGGGAAATGAAAAAAGAGACAATAATCATATTTGTAATAAAAAAATTCTATAACATGGGGGAGAAACTGCATTTGAAATTTGAAGAGGTTTACTGAGAACCAGGTAAAAAACTAGAATGAAAGGCACAGGTACATTTCTAGCCCCCCTTTCTTTAACCGTAAGGATTTTCAAATGCTAAAATCACTTGGGTAAAAATAATTAATACTTAGAAGCAAATTTTAAACAATATAAATACATTAATACCTAGGAAGGAACAAAAATCTACCAAATCTGAGACTTTACATATAACACATGAAATGCTGGAAGAAAAAGTAGCCATCCCTACAGAGTTTTGATGGAATAGGCTGTATACTTGTGTGTGTGTGTGCGTGTTATTTTGTTTTATAAGTATGCAGCCAAGTTGTTACACTCAAGGAAAAACATATACTTTTGTGAAATAAAATATTATAGAAACTTATTTATGGTTGCCTCTTGGGCAGGGAGCAGAGGTGCTGGGGGAGGGGAAAATAAATAAATCCTGAAAATGTGCTTCCCTTGGTTGACACAAGAGACAAAATTTCACATCACACAAAGGTGAACTAAAAACAGAACAAAACAAAAAACCCTCCAATCAAGTACCAAAACCAGTTTTTAAAAATCCGGCCCCCGGGCTTCCCTGGTGGCGCAGTGGTTGAGGGTCCGCCTGCCGATGCAGGGGACACGGGTTCGTGCCCCGGTCCGGGAAGATCCCACATGCCGCGGAGCGGTTGGGCCCGTGAGCCATGGCCGCTGAGCCTGTGCGTCGGGAGCCTGTGCTCCGTGGCGGGAGAGGCCACAACATGAGAGGCCCACGTACAGCAAAAAAAAAAAAAAAATCCGGTCCTACCTGTTTTTTGTCTGGTTAAAATAACAAATACAAAGTCCAACGTTTTGGAAGGAAAATACATAATGTAAAATTAATTTTGTAATAACACAAATCTGGTTGTAAACCTTAAATTTTCAAAACCTAGCAGTGTGTTTAAGTACATGTACAAGGAAAAATGAAAGTGAGCTACATATCTTGTCTCAGCAGTGCACCAATAGATACTATTTCTTCTAACATGACAATTAAGGTGAGAGAAGCTAAACAATTATATTGAAATATCTAAGATACTTTTAAAAGTAGTATTAAAAGCAGGACATGTGCTGGAAAAGTCTGTGGTTTTTAAAGAAAAAAACAGAAAAAAAAAATAAGCAAGGGGCGATATGTATATGAGTGTGTGTCTGTGTTATAACAATTAAAGCATGCAACAGGCAAAACTTGGGCAAAATGTACTGCTATCACCATGATAATTCACCAGAAGATTAAAACAACAACAATCATAAAATATTAGAAAAGAGGAGAAAAAAATCATCATCATTGGAGAGAAACAATATTGCCTACACAGAAGGTCCCACTACATTGTGATGTTTGTCACCTCCAGGTCTTTATTTCTTTTACTGCTTCTGATGAGAAAGCCCATCCTTTGTGAACTGATGGTCTTTTAAACATGCATCTTGCCTTAAAACGCTTTGTTTCACCATGCCTCCCACCCCCAAGTACATGCATTCCTTCCAGAGGTCTTTGCAAGCTGCTGGAGGGCCGCTTGTGTCACTCAGTGACTTTCATGTTTGCTTCTCTTTAACTATAAACCCCTTGAAGGATGGAAGTTACTCAACACATCTTTGTAATCCTAAGCCCTCTGTGATGTCTGGTGCCTTTTAAGCCCTTTGTAATTTGGGGATAAATGAGTAAATGAATGAATTCATGAATAAATGAGCAAATGAATGAATTCATGAATGACTCCAGTGTTTCTGATACCCATTAGGCTCCTTATCATTTTGAAAATTTTATTGAGCAAATTCCTTAAGCACACACTCCACTCAGAGTAAGCCCCTGTTCCAAACCCTTAGCCTTCTTATAGTAGTTTGGTGATTTTTCTACCCACTAAAATGCCCTCTCAAAGTCACAGAGAATATCAGATACATGATCCAAATCTTTGGGAAGTTATTTGGTGGCAAGAATTGAGGCAGGAGGAAAAACAGTATGTTCCAAAGTGTGCAAGCGTGTTGTCAGACGTGTGCGTGTGCACATGCATGTATGTCTGTTCCTTTTGAAGGGAGAGGGAAGAAAGAAGAGGAAGAGGTAGAAAGGGTATTACAGGCAGAAAGGAGAGCATTTGCAAATATGGGGAGGCAGAGAAGCTCAAGTATTTAACGTGAAAGATACTATGCAGAGAGGACTAGCAGACACCTTGTATGGAGACTGGGGTCCTATTGTAAGAAAAACATTCTATGGGAGAAAGAAGAAGTACCCTCAGTTACCCACTCTGAGACTGGAGTGATAATTTATCAAGGCCATGGCTATGTAAGTAGGTAGCAGAATATCCAGCCCTCAGTATATACTCAATAACTACGCAATTTAAAATGTTCATCTAGCCACCAAATCTTGTTTTCTAAATATAACTCTCCAATAAAAGGAACCAGAGCTCCTTGGAGAAATGGCTGATTCTACGAGTGGGGAAGGAAACTACAAAATGAGCCTGGAACATCTTGCAGGGCCATAAGGTAAGAAAGTACTCAGAGAACCAAAGGATGGAATTGTATCAAAGAGACACAGGGGCCAACCTGAAAGAGCTCCTGATAGCCATGCTGGAACAATTTGAGCAAGAAAATAAATAATGATAATATTGGATTATAACCCCCCAATAAAGCAAAATACCCATGAATTCATACTGATATAAATAAATGATTAAATAAATAATAAAATGGAGTAGAAGGAAAAAATCTTCCTTACAAAATAATTCTAATTAATAAATGCAGAAGAAAGAGAAAAATAAAAATCACCATTGGAACACCACAGTAATGACTGCTGCAGGCACGGTCCACTGGCAAGTGCTAAAATCAGCATGTCTAACTTTAAGGAAGAACAGGATATGTTCATTGCCTCAGAGTATCTTCCCCCAAATTTGCTAATTACTGTGGTCGTTTTAACATATGATCACAAATTCTTGGATACCCTTCCTTGCAAGAGGTGGAGCTAATTCCTCTTCCCTCAAGTGTGGCTGGACTTAATGACTTGCTTCTGAGGAATAGAGTTCAGAAAAAGGAAAAATAACAACTCTACAGTGGAGAAACTAGAAGCTGTCACATTAACTAAGTCACCAATATTAACATCATCAGTAATAAGACACATTGGTATCATGTGTCCCTTATGGGATGTAATGAGACATATATTACCTCTGTGATTTTCTTCCCCCAAATCAATACCTCAGTCTATTCATGAGAAAACACCAGACCAATCCAAACTGAGGGGCATTCTACAAAATACAAGACTAGTACTCTTTAAAAGTCTAAGGTCATGAAAGACCAGGAAAGACAGAAACTCACAGATTGGAGATGTCTAAGGAAGCATGAGGACTAAATGCAACATGGATTCAGGAACAGAAAAAGGAAAGGAGGGGAAATCCAAAGAAAGCTTGTAGCTTAGTTAACAGTATGTATGAATGTTAATTTCTTAGCTTGGATAACTGTACCATGGTCACATAAGATATTAATATTAGAGCAAGCTAAGTGAAGGTTGTAAGGGAACACTGTACTATCTTTACAACTCTTTTGTAAATCTAAAATTATGGCCAAAATGTTTGAAATGTGTGTGAGTGTGTGTTTGTGTGTACTCACACATGCTTGTGCATCCCAGATCTTCTCCTACCACCCCACCCAAAGCCAGGGAGGAGGCCACCTTTGAATAAACAGACTTCTTAATAACGAAAGCACTCTTCCTGGAGTGTCAAGGACCAGGAAAAGAGTAAGTTTTGTGAGCTGTTTCTTTATAACTTTTCTCATTGCGCTCTTTATTATATGTATGTATATGCATATATTTTCCTTGTCTTTTATTTTATGTAGGCACTTTCTAGAGTTCAACCGTCGCTCAGGGCGTCAAACTAATTTTCTCCTCAGCAATGATGGCAGAGCTGCATGCATAATGAACCCCGTTATTGTTCTTGCTATTAAGTAGGCTGTTGAGGCTGTGGACAGATGGGAGGGAGGCCACAATCCAAAGGCAAGGGTTCTGCTAAAGCTGTCTGCCCTCCCTTTATCAACTGAGGTCACTGGAACAAGAAAAAAAGCACGTGTAGAAAAAGACGCAAATGATCCTGCTCTTTGATGTGGGAAAATGTCAGAAGTTTGGACTGGCTTTGAGGCACTGACTTTTGTGATTTATTTAATGCAAAATAAAGTCATTCTTTATTGATCACTTGAAAGATATGCATTTATTGAGAACTGATACCATGTCAGATACTGTCCTGGGTATTTTATGAATGTTATCTCATTCAATCCTCATGACAATTCTATGAGAGGATGTAGTCCTCCTCTGTTTATAGATGGGAAACTGAGGCTGGGAGATACTATGACCTGCCTATCATTTTCCACATGTTTAGCAAGTGGTAGAGCCTGGATCCAAATCCACGTATAGCCCGTCTCGAATCCTGTGCTCTCTTGGTGACACTACCTGGCTTCCTGGCACAGTCCAGACATCCCAGGACACACTTGCACACCTTCATAGGTACCAGAAACAAGAAGCTGGTTTCCTATGTGGTCAAAAGCAGCAGGGTTCCCAAATTTCAATATGCATGTGAATAACCTGAGACCTGATTAAAATGAAGATTTCAAAGCAGTAGGTCTAGAATGGGTCCTGAGAGTCTTCATTTTTAACAGCTACGAGGTGATGTTGATGCTACTGATCCTTGGATCACACTTTGAGTAGCAAGAATAAGGATGAGACTGGAATCCCATTTTTATGGAGTCACATCTCAGACTTAAAATACATATGTGGAAATCTTTTGCATTTCTAACTCTGCCTTTGTCAGATATATGTATCCCAGACATTTCCTTTCAGTCTGCAGCTTTATATTTTCACTGTCATTTAATGGCACTTTTTGAAAAGAAGTCTTTTACTTTGATGAAGTACAGTTTCTCATTTTATTGTCTCTTATGGTTAGTGTATATCATTTCCTAAGAAATTTTTGCCTAATTTAAATGCTTAAATATTTTCTTTATATTTTCTTCTAGATCTTTTGTTGTTTTAGGTTTTACATATATCTACAATCCATTTTAAATGAATTTCTATGTAGGCAGTGAAGTAAGATTTGAATTTTTTTCCATATGGATTTTATTTCAGTGCTATTGCTTGAATGACTATCATTTTCCCATTGAATCACCTTGGTATCTTTGCCAAAAATCAATTGACCACATATGGGTGGGTATGTTTCTGGGATCTCTATTCTATTGATCTATGCATCTATACTTACACCAATAACCACACTATATTGTAACTTTATAGTAAATCTTGAAATCAAGTAGTGTAGGAAGTAGCCCTCTAACTTTTTTGTTCTTTTACAAAATTGCTTTGGCTAGTCTTTGAATTTGTATATAAATTTTAAAATAAACTTTTAAATTTTTATTAAAAAAGCATGTCTATTGCTTCTAATAGTCTTATGTATGCAAAACAAAATGGTACATGAAGAGGCTCTACTTGTTGAAGGCCAACCTGTAAGCCAAGACTGTTTGTCTTACTTATCACTCCATTTTTAGTACTTGAACAATAAACATTTGTTAACTAAATTAGTAAATGTATGACGGGTCAATGAAATAATAAATGAATAAAGATTTCTTACTTTAGTAACAGCAAATGAAATGTTATCTGAAAAGTAAATAAGAATCAATAAAAAAGGACTTGTACTCAAAGTACTTAAAAATCAAGAAATGAAAAGGTATATAAGCTTGAAAAGAAAAAAAAATGTGATTATGGCTGAAATCACAAGGAGTCTCAGCTATTCAGCCTTTGAGATTCTGTTTACTTTAAAATATAACCTATACAGAATACAATTGTTTCACTTATTTGTAATTGAAAATATCAGTGCTTGCAGATGTTGGCAAGAGGCTTCTGTTATATGTACTTTGCATCTAAGATTATAGTAGGTGATAAGTACATGTATTTTCCTTTCCTCCCTTCCAAATAATCTCAAATTTATTGCTACCAGGAAGTACACATCTAGTTTTCTATCATCGCTATGAACATGGTAGACCTTTAGTGAATACACATTTACAACATTCCTGACACTCCCTTACCTTCACAGAGACACTGCATATGACATTCATTTCTCAAGTTTGTACCCCATTTCTCCCTGCTCTTTTATACTCCTAGGTGAAAGGGACTATCATTGCCCAGACTTTCCCCTTTTGCATCACTAACGTCTAGTAGTTACTCAAATGATCTGAAAATTATGGATCCCACCCAGCGCCACTTTTGTCATCTCCACACATGAAAGAATCAAAGAAATTCCTCTCTTTGGGTTCTGACCTTGAAAACACAACCCACAGTTTTTGTCATCTTCCAAAGCCTTTCCTTCTGTGAACAGCACATCAGAGTCCCCCAGACAGCTGTTAGAGCTCAGAATCAATTTACTTTGGGGTGAGGACTTGAGGGACACAGATGGGTAAATTACAGGTGTTCAGCTTAGTGGCAGACCCTACTTGGCACAGTTTAATATGGGCTCCAACCTGTTTCAGCTGCAGGGCAGCAAAGCTGTCACTCTTTGTCCTGGAGAGGTTGGCGGGTTTTGGCCGGGTGCCATATGCAATCCTAGTTGCAAGGTCAAGTGCATGTTTTTGGTTTTTGGAAGCTGTTACAACTTGAGCTAGTCACTGACTATACCTTTAGCCTGGGTCAGGTTTCTCTCTTTAGATTTTAACTGAGACTCTAAAGTGACTGCTAGTCCCATTCAGTTTTTCTCTCCGAGAGCCTATTGATGCTGTTCCTACCTCATGTTTATGTTACCAATGCTCACTGGCCTTGTTGCTTTTTCTTCTACTTATTTACCATTTCTTACCTTTACATTTGCGTAATGCCCTTCAGTTCCTCCCTACCATCATTTCTTAAGTTTTCAGGCATTCCCTTGGTGCATAATCACAAATTGATAAAAGCTCAGAAGATAAGGAACTCAATTCTATGGAAACTTATGACAAGATAAGTTAATCTAGGGATGGAGGGAGACAGGCTTCAGGTTCCAATGGGTTGAGCAGTTCTCCAAATCAAAATCAACAAAGAAGTGGACAGTGGCAATGGTAAAATAAAATGCCCCAACGTCTTAGCCATTCTAGACCTGAGGGGATCTCCTGAGCATGCAGAGTTTGGGTTCCAGGCAAAGTATTCTAAAAACCAGAACTGCCTTGGGAATGAAGAAATCATTCCTAAGGCAATCAGGATCTGGGCCCTGGGATATAATTCATTACACTAGATTCGAGTGCATTTATGGTTTGAAATCATGCCCTATGTGCCCTGTCCAGACCATAGCATGACCTCTGCAAATTCATGTCTATCATTGAAAAGGCCATGCTTTCCGTAACTCCTTCTGATATGCTGCCAAAAACTCAAACAGCTATTCTGTTTACACTTTAATTGGTAGTTTATATTCAACAAATAAAAAACTCACCATAAATAAAAGTTGTTCTTTCCTGAACCCTGTGAAAGTATCTGGACCGTGTGTTAACTATATAATATTTATGGAGTTCAGCACGTGGGTGAAGTCAGCCAAGGCCCATTTCTCCTCCTTAAGGCCTTATATACTAAGGAATGCTTCATATATGATGATTTTTTAAAATAGCTTTGAAATCCTGATCCCTACAAAGTTCTTGCAATGGTAAAGAGTAGAAGGAATAATAGTCAATTCAGCTGATGTTTTTTATTCCTTGAGAAATCAATACTAATGTAGTTGGCATTTATGTAATCAACCTTCTTCCAAGAATCTCAAGACTTATATAAACTCTGCTGGTTGGTTACTTAAAAGTAATCGCTTGCCTTGAAACCATTAATCAGGTCACATATGGAACTGGTTGTAAGAGTTAAATACTAAGACTTAAAATTTTTACCAGTAGTTTATGACAATCTATTATCATAGGCGCTCACAGGTAGGTGAGGACCACTGGGGAACTGGGATGAAGAGAGGAATCTAAGATGTGTGTATTCAACCAATTTACTGAACCTCTCCTTTGTGCTAGATTCTGTGCTGTGCCTAAAGGACATGGCGGTAAAGTTAAGTGAGCTCTGCTGTCTAGAAATTCAGTCTCTAGTGAATAATTATAAACAATCGACACATAGTGATGATGTAGAAAACATACCCTGTTCTATAAGCCCTTTAAGTGCATTAACTCACTCAGTCTTCACAGTTACGCTATTAAATAGGGTCTAATATTACATTTAATAGACACTCTCCACCCAGATATGAAAATGCTTTTATTCAGCCTTAGTTGCTTCAAATAAATTTTAAAGATATAAATATTTTTCAGACAGACTGCAGGCCCCCATTGTGCACTTTCTTGATCTCATTTTCTACTCTCCCTCCCAGAAGGCAATTGCTCTTCTACAGGTGATGTGTATCTTTCCTATACATTTAAAAAATAAATATGCTGTGTATATCTTCTACATATATATATATATTAACAGTATACTGTATTATTTTGTATGTTTTAAAAATTTGTTCTAATGGTATACTTCTCTTGCACCTTGGTTTATTCATTTGATGTTGTGTTTTTGGAATTCACGAATGTTGAGTCATACAGGAAAAGCACATTACTTGTAACAGTTATATAGTATTTTGTTGTACGAATACACACAACTTATCAATCCATTCCATTATTACTGGGCATTTACATTGTTTTCATTATTCTTTATTACATTAATTCTTCAATGAATATATCCTTCTGTGGATTTTCTATGATACATACCTACAAGTAAACTTGCTGATTCATAGGAGAGGTGCACTTCAACTTTACTAGATATTACCGAATAGCTCCCCAGAAGGGTTGTACCAATTACGCTCCTACTGACAATGCAAAAATATATAGGTCCCCTGTGACTTCAGTGGCACTTGCTGGTGTTAGAAATTTAATTTGTGTGGGTTTGATGGATGTTAAAAATATCATTAATTTAGAATATTGACTGATGGAGATTATATATATATATATATATATATATATATAGTTAGACAACATTACTTTTTATTCTCTGAAATAATTTTAGAAAATAAGAATTTTTGTTCCTTGATTATTTTTTTGTTTCCCTCTTTTAAAATTTTTTAAATTTTACTTATCTTTTTATACAGCAGGGTTTTATTAGTTATCTATTTTATACATATTAGTGTATATATGTCAATCCCAATCTCCTAATTCAGCCCACCCACCACCTTCCCCCCTTGGTGTGCATATGTTTGTTCTCTACATCTGTGTCTCTATTTCTGCCCTGCAAACCAGTTCAACTGTATCATTTTTCTAGATTCCACATATATGCGTTAATATACGATTATTTGTTTTTCTCTTTCTGACTTACTTCACTCTGTATGACAATCTTTAGGTCCATCCACATCTCTAAAAATGACCCAATTTTGTTCCTTTTTATGGCTGAGTGATATTCCACTGTATATATGTACCACATTTTCTTTATCCATTACTCTGTCGATGGGCATTTAGGTTGCTTCCATGACCTGGCTATTGTAAATAGTGCTGCAATGAACATTGGGGTGCATGTGTCTTTTTGAATTATGGTTTTCTCTGGGTATATGCCCAGTAGTGGGATTGCTGGGTCATATGGTAATTCTATTTTTAGTTTTTTTAAGGAACCTCCATACTGTTCTCCATAGTGGCTATATATATTTATATTCCCACCAACAGTGCAAGAGGGTTCCCATTTCTCCACACCCTCTCCAGCATTTTTTGTTTGTAGATTTTCTGATGATGCCCATTCTAACCAGTGTGAGGTGATACCCAATTGTTTTGATTTGCATTTCTCTACTAATTAGTGATGTTGAGCAGCTTTTTATGTGCTTCTTGGTCATCTGTAGGTCTTCTTTGGGGAAATGTCTATTTAGATCTTCCACCCATTTTTGGATTGGGTTATTTGTTTTTTTAACATTGAGCTGCATGAGCTGTTTATACACTTTGGAGATTAATCCTTTGTTTGTTGATTCATCTGCAGATATTTTCTCCCATTCTGAGGGGGTTGTCTTTTTGTCTTGTTTATTGTTTCCTTTGTTGTGCAAAAGCTTTTAAGTTTCATTAGATCCCATTTGTTTATTTGTATTTTTATTTGCATTACTCTAGGAGGTGGATCAAAAAAGATCTTGCTGTGATTTATGTCAAAGAGGGTTCTTCCTATGTTTTCCTCTAAGGTTTTATAGTGTCCAGTCTTACATATAGGCCTTTAATCCATTTTGAGGTTTTTATTGTGTATGGTGTTAGGAAGTGTTCTAATATCATTCTTTCACATGTAGCTGTCCAGTTTTCCCAGCACCACTTATTGAAGAGACTGTCTTTTCTCCATTGTATATCCTTGCCTCCTTTGTCATAGATTAGTTGACCATAGGTGTGTGGGTTTACCTCTGGGCTTTGTGCCCTGTTCCATTGAGCTATATTTCTGTTTTTGTGCCAGTACTATATTATCTCGATTACTGTACCTTTGTAGTATACTCTGAGGTCAGGGAGTCTGATTCTTCCAGTTCCTTTTTATTACCTCAAGATTGCTTTGGCTATTTGGGGTCTTTTGTGTCTCCATACAAATTTTAAGATTTTTTGTTCTAGTTCTATAAAAATACCATTGGTAATTTGATAGGGATTGCAATGAATCTGTAGATTGCTTTGGGTAGTATAGTCATTTTCACAGCATTGATTCTTCCCATCCAAAACATGGTATATCCCTCCATCTGTTTGTATCATCTTTGATTTCTTTCATCAGTGTCTTATAGTATTCTGAGTACACGTCTTTAACCTCCTTAGGTAGGTTTATTCCTAGGTATTTTATTCTTCCTGTTGCAATGGTGAATGGGATGGTTTCTTTAATTTCTGTTTCTGATATTTCGTTGTCAGTGTATAGGAATGCAAGAGATTTCCGTGCATTAATTTTGTATCCTGCAATTTTACCAAATTCATTGATTAGCTCTAGTAGTTTTCTGCTGGCATCTTTAGGATTCTCTCTATATAGTATCATGTCATCTGCAAACAGTGACAGTTTTATTTCTTCTTTTCCTATTTGGATTCCTTTTATTTCTTTTTCTTCTCTGATTGCCATGGCCAGGACATCCAAAACTATGTTGAATAATACTGGCGAGAGTGGACATCCTTGTTTTGTTCCTGATCTTAGAGGAAATGCTTTCAGTTTTCCCCCATTGAGAATGATATTTGCTGTGGGTTTGTCATATATGGCCTTTATTATGTTGAGGTAGGTTCCCTCTATGTCCACTTTCTGATGAGTTTTTATCATAAATGGGTGTTGAATTTTGTCAAAGGCTTTTTCTGCATCTATTGAGGTGATTATATGGTTTTTATTCTTCAATTTGTTAATATGGTGTATCACATCGATTGATTTGCATGTATTGAAGAATCCTTGCATCCCTGGGATAAATCCCACTTGATCATGGTGTATGATCCTTTTAATGTGTTGTTGGATTCCGTTTGCTTGTATTTTGTTGAGGATTTTTGCATCTATATTCATCAGTGACACTGGTCTGTAATTTTCTTTTTTTTTGTAGTACCTTTGTCTGGTTTTGGTATCAGGGTGATGGTGGCCTCATAGAATGAGTTTGGGAGTGTTCCTTCCTCAGCAGTTTTTTGGAGGAGTTTGAGAAGGATGTGTGTTAGCTCTTCTCTAAATGTTCGATAGAATTCACCTGTGAAGCCATCTGGTCCTGGACTTTTGTTTGTTGGAAGATTTTTAATCACAGTTTCAATTTCATTACTTGTGATTGGTCTGTTCATATTTTCTATTTCTTCCTGGTTCTGTCTTGGAAGGTTATACGTTTCTAAGAATTTGTCCATTTCTTCCAGGTTGTCCAATTTATTGGCATAGAGTTGCTTGTAGTAGTCTTTTAGGATGCATTGTATTTCTGCGGTGTCTGTTGTAACTTCTCCTTTTTCATTTCAAATTTTATTGATTTGAATCCTTTTCCTCTTTTTCTTGATGAGTCTGGTTAAAGATTTATCAATCTTGTTTAACTTCTCAAAGAACCAGCTTTTAGTTTTATTGATCTTTGCTCTTGTTTTCTTTTGTTTCTATTTCATTTATTTCTGCTCTGATCTTTGTGATTTCTTTCTTTCTACTAACATTGGGTTTTGTTTGCTCTTCTTTCTCCAGTTCCTTTAGGTGTGGGATTAGATTGTTTGAGATTTTTCTTGTTTCTTGAGGTAGGATTGTATTGCTATAAACTTCCCTCTTAGAATTGCTTTTGCTGCATCCCATAGGTTTTGGATAATCGTGTTTCCATTGTAAATTTTCTCTAGGTATTTTGTGATTTCCTCTTTGATTTCTTCAGTGAGCTCCTGGTTATTTAGCAACGTATTGTTTAGTCTTCATGTGTTTGTGTTTTCCCCTGTAATTGATTTCTAATCTCATAGAATTTTGGTCAGAAAAGATGCTTGATATGATTTCAATTTTCTTAAATTTACTGAGGCTTGATTTGTGACCCAGGATGTGATCTATCCTGGAGAATGTTCCATAAGCACTTGAGAAGAATGTGCAACCTGCTGTTTTTGGGTGGAATGTCTTTTAAATATCAACTAAATCTATCTGGTCTCTTGTGTCACTTAAGGCTTGTGTTCCTTATTAATTTTCTGTTTGGATGATCTGTCCATTGGTGTAACTGAGGTGTTAAAGTCCCCCACTATTATTGTGTTACTGTTGATTTCCTCTTTTATAGCTGTTAGAAATTGCCTTATGTATTGAGGTGCTCCTATGTTGGGTGTATATATATTTATGATTGTTATGTCTTCTTCTTGGATTGATCCCTTGATCATTATGTTGTGTACTTCCTTATCTCTTGTAACATTCTTTAGGTTAAAGTCTATTTTATCTGATATGAGTATTGCTACTCCAGCTTTCTTTTCATTTCCATTTGCATGGAATAACTATTTCCATCCCCTCACTTTCAGTCTGTATGTGTCCCTATGTGTGAAGTGGGTCTCTTGTAGACAGCATATATATGGGTCTTGTTTTTGTATCCATTCAGCAAGCCTGTGTCTTTTGGTTGGAGCATTTAATCCATTCACATTTAAGTTAATAATCGATATGTATGTTCCTATTACCATTTGCTCAAATGTAATGGCTTTGTTTTTGTAGGTCCTTTTCTTCTTTTGTGTTTCCCACTTAGAGAAGTTCCTTTAGCATTTGTTGTAGAGCTGGTTTGCTGATGCTGAATTCTCTTAGCTTTTGCTTGTCTGTAAAACTTCTGATTTCTCCATTGAATCTGAATGAGATCCTTGCTGGGTAGAGTAATCTTGGTTGTAGTATCTTCCCTTTTATCACTTTAAATATATCCTGCCACTCCCTTCTGGCTTGTAGAGTTTCTGCTGAGAAATCAGCTCTTAACCTTATGGGAGTTCCCTTGTATGTTAATTGTCTTTCTTCCCTTGTTGCTTTTAATAATTTTTCTTTGCCTTTAAATTTTGTCAGTTTGATTACTATGTGTCTTGGTGTGTTTCTCCTTGTGTTTATCCTGCCTGGGACTCTGCGCTTCCTGGACTTGGATAGCTATTTCCTTTTCAATGTTAGGGAAGTTTTCAACTATAATCTCTTCAAATATTTTCTCAAGTACTTTCTCTCTCTTTTCTCCTTCTGGGGCCCCTGTAATGCGAATTTGGTGTGTTTAATGTTGTCCTGGATGACTCTTAGGCTGTCTTCATTTCTTTCCATTCTTTATTCTGTTCTGTGGCAGTGAATTACACCATTCTGTTTTCCAGGTCGCTTATCCATTCTTCTGCCTCAGTTATTCTGCTATTGATTCCTTCTAGTGTATTTTTCACTTCAGTTATTGTATTGTTCATCTCTCTTTGTTTGTTCTTTAATTCTTCTAGGTCTTTGTTAAACATTTCTTGCATCTTCTCGATCTTTGCCTCCATTCTATTTCTGAGGTCCTAGATCATCTTCCCTAACGTTATTCTGAATTCTGTTTTCTGGAAGGTTTATCTCCATTTCATTTAGTTGTTTTTCTGGGGTTTTATCTTGTTCCTTCATCTGGTACATATTCCTCTGCCTTTCCATTTTGTCTTTCTGTGAATGTGGTTTTCGTTCCACAGGCTGTGGGATTGTAGTTCTTCTTGTTTCTGCTGTCTGGCCTCTGGTGGATGAGCCCTTGATAGTTTAGTTAGCCACTCATAAAACAACTTGGGTAGGATGAAAAGGTACAAATTCATTAATTAACAGTACTTTAGAATTCATATTTTTCTTAAGTAAATGCTAGTGTTTAAGCATTATAAAAATTTTCTCATATAATGTCAATTTATTGCATGTGTGTGGTTATGTCATATTTCAAATAACTCTCTTGTATTTCTTATTTGTGTAAATTCCTTATGTTGCTTTTTGGCATCTTTTCTCCTTTTTTGGACAGTCTTCCAGGAGGTTGTCTGTTTTATTTGTAATTCCAAAGAATAAACTTTATTTTTTGGTACTTTTCTCCATTGTTTTATTATTTTGCATTTCCTCATTTTCTGATCTTCTGTTATTAGTAGCTTCTGTACATTTTGGGGGAGAATTTAGTCTGCTTTTATTTTCAACTCTTTGAGTTCAATGCTTAGATCGTTAATGGGTCATTTCTTTTATATTCAAAAATATGCATTAAAGTTATGAATTTCCCTCTGTGTACCAATTTATTTTCATTGCACAAATGTTGATGTGCTGTACTTTTGTTATTATGCCTGTGCTTTTAAGAGAAAGACTCCAAAACCATACCTGACAAGACGTTTTCCTTGGGTATTTATTAAAATCTTTGCACAGGGGCTTCCCTGGTGGCGCTGTGGTTGAGAGTCTGCCTGCCGATGCAGGGGACACGGGTTCATGCCCCGGTCTGGGAAGATCCCACATGCCGCGGAGCGGCTGGGCCCGTGAGCCATGGCCGCTGAGCCTGCGCGTCCGGAGCCTGTGCTCCGCAACGGGAGAGGTCACAACAGTGAGAGGCCCGCGTACCACAAAAAAAAAAAAAAAATCTTTGCACAGTACACGACTCCATTTTCATTTCATAGGTACATGCCAGCACTTCCAAATTATATTGGGTATATAATTTTTGGAATTTGGGGACATTTTGCATGTTACTGAGTAAGATAAAAATCCTTAGGAAACCAAATGCCCTGCAATCAAGAGGACACCATATCTTATAAAACCTTCCTAGGCAATCAATAGACAGTAACAAAATAGAGAAACTGCACTAAAATATGTTAGCCAATAGGACGTGCCTCCTGAGAAAATAGAAGGACTTTCTCAACTTCACAAAATAATTAGCTGGAGATTCAGAACTAAATACCCACTGTGTAGTTGTTGCTTGCTTATGATTATTAATTTTTTATGATATTTACTCCTGCCTTCTTTCCTAGGAAATGAGGATCTACAGTTTTGTGCACCTACAGAAAATTTGTTAATGTTACTATATGACTTGTTTATAGACGGGGATAGTAAGCCACAAAGCCCATTTATAGAGCTACAGAAAGCAGTCATGGCCATGTAATCTGCTTTCTGTAGAAGCATACATACAATAGCCTTATTGTCAGGCTCCTGCTGACCCTTACAATGTCCTCTTTTACCATTTCCAAACTTTGAGTACCTTTACATGATTCCCATCCATTCTACTCATTGCTGTTCTTCCTTGTTCATCAGGTTTAACCTTAAACATCATTTCAGGGAGGACTTTCCTGACAATATCATCTAAAGTGGGTCCCACACCCACTCTCCTCTATCCTCTCTCTCAATTTTACAATCTTTTCACTTCTTCCTCATAATACCACCATGTGGTATTATTTTATTTATTAATCAGTTTATACTTTATGTCTGTCTTTCCCTTTAGAATATATATTTCATGCCTACTTCATCACTGTACTTCCAGTGCACATCACAGTTATGGTCAGAGTAGGTACTCAGTGAATGCCAGAGGCTTAAACAAATGCATAAATGAGAAAATATAAAAGTCTCCAATAGACCTTTAATAAATATAGATAATCTCAGTGAAATATTTGGAAAACACAACATCCTGTATTCATATAACATCCCTAAACTAAATTGGAGAAACATAGGTGAGATTCTGGTATTGATCACTATACCCCAGAGACAAAAAATTTTAAAATAATGATAGGCAATTTAATTTACAGTAGTGATGGACTAAGTCATTAGGACATATTTTTTATTCCTGAGGAAAAGTAAAATAGCTGAGTAAATTATAAATATCATGTTTTAAGAGCATCAAAGTGCTAACAAGATAATGAGTTATCTGGAAGAGTTCTGTTAGAGTTGGGGAATCCAGAGATGGAGTCTAGCAGTAGATGCTGCTTTTCCCCTCATCATATGAAGATCCAGGGCGTTAACTGACAGCTTGGGCTATTTGTTGAAGAGATAAAAAGTCTGAATGCAGATTCTATCAAGAGTCTGGTTTTGGTAAACCTCTGCCACTTTGGGCTGAAACTCTAAGGGCTATAGCCAGGTAGTAAAGGTGAGAGCTTTGCATCATTCTACTCTCCGGAAAGCATCAAGCATTAAACTGGATTAAAATGGCCAAAAATGGTATGCCCTAGATTCTGGAAAAAGAAAATAAAAATCTTTGGTGCAGGAAGACAACATTAATCAAATCTCAAATTATTATTAAAAGTCAGTTTTCAAAAACAATGCTCAGCAAACAATCAGAGATAACCAGATACAGGAAGTACTATAAGAGAAAAAAAATAGCAAAAACAAGGCAGTGTAGGGAAAGACTCAGTAACGTCCAAATAATAGAATTACCAGTCAGATTATATAACAACCCTGCTCACTATGCTAGAAAAAGTCAAGCTTTAAAATGTTAGCAGAGAACTAGACACCATAAAAGTGACACCATAGATTCATAAAAGAAACAAATATGCATTCTAAAATTATAAAAGAACATAACTAAATGAATAAATTTAACAGCATGTTAGGCAGAGTTGGATACAGAATCATTAAATAAGAAGATAGGTCAGAAGTATTTGCAAAATGAGATGTGGAAAGAAAACAAAAGGTAGAAAATATAGAAGCACAGACAATAGATATAGAGCAGTGATGTCCAACAGAAACTTCTTCAGTGATACAACTGTTGCATGTCTGTGATGTCTAATACAGTAACCGCTAGACACATGTGGCTCTTCAGTAGTTGAAATGTGCCTATTGAGACTGAAGAACTGACATTTTAATTATGGTTAATTTTAGTTAAATTTAAATTTATATAGCCATTTGTGCTAAAGGCGAATGTATTGAACAGTGCTGATATAGAGTGTACATATAGAAAGTAAAACATATACGTAATATGAGTACCAGAGCAAAAGAGATAGAAAAGGAAGCTGAGGTTATGTCTGAAGAGATAATGGTTCAAAAGGTTTCAAAACTGTTGAAGAACACTAATCCAAAAATTCAAGAAATCCATACAATCTCAAGTAGGAATTAAAAAAAAATCTCCTAGGCATGCCATAGTGATTCCAAAGAAAACCAAAGACAAACATTTTCATGAGGAGGTGGAGAAGAAAAGAGAGATTACCTTCAAATAAATAGCATGTTGACTGAGAGTTGACTTCACAACAGCTAAAATGGAAGCAAAAAAAAGTGAAAAGATATATTCAATGTGCTGAAAGAAAATAATGCCCATCCTAGAACTCCATACTCAGAGAAAATATCTTTCAAGAATAAAGGTAAAACAAAGGCATTTTAAGAGAAAAAAAACACAAAGACCATTTAGCACTAATAGATGCTGCTGATAGAAATTATTAAATGATCCCAGATAGAAGGTGAGAGATGCAAGAAGAAATAAGAACAAAGAGAAGAATATATGTGTAAATTATAAGGAAAAATACTGTATAAAACAAACAATAATTTATTGTGGATTCTTTCTCTCAATCTTTCTATTTCTTTGTTTCTATCAATAATTAAACACTGTCCTTCACATTTTATGTTGAAATTGTTTATCATTACCACTGGACTTTGTACTTTTTAAATCAGAGGCCTTTATTAAAGTGTGCAATAAGGCTGTGCAACATTAATGTTTGTTGTAAAGACAAATGGATGACTCAATAGAGCAAAGGAAGTTATTTAGTTGTTCCCTGGTAATGGGGCAAGAACATTAAAAAGCAATGAACTTCAGAGAGAGGTGACAACTCTGAGCAGTTGAGTCTCAGAATTGTCACTTTAGCCTTTCCAAATAATAGCACAGCCTTGATATTCCTGATTTATAATTCTTAAAATAAAGCTGTATAGAATAAGTTCCTGAGAGCCCATTCTAGGTTTTGACTTTGATCAAGTCACCTTAACTCTCTAATCTTCATTTCCTTTATCTTTGACCCATTTTGCATCATGGTTAGTGTGCATAAAATCACATTTGGACCTCTTTCATTGACTTCCCTGAAATGTTATGAACTCCTTGGTGACATACTCTATTTTCTCTAATTTTATTTATTTTTGTTTCCTTTCTAAATGTTTGGGTACTTCCTCAGGAATACATTTAAGTCTACAATTTGTATACTTTTTATATCTCTCTCCTTTTGGCTTTTCCATCTGTATTCTTAGAGGGCTACTCAAATTGTACCTCATGTCCACATCTTAAGTTCAAATCGTGTTGATTCTGTTCTTCACTGACTCGGATGCAGACTTTGTTGTCATGTTCTTTGAAATTGTCCCTTCTCTCTTCCTTCTACTTTTCCACATCTCATTTCATCTCTTTCTATATAGGTTATTTTGTAGACATATTCTTATATCCAATTCTATACTTTAAACATGTTTTTCAGTTTACTGATTTCTGAATGAGAGGAAATTTATCAAGATCTGGTGATTGTCAACAAATGGGGTACCTAATCCCCATCTGTAGAAAAACTCCTCTGGCTCTTGTGGTAGATTAATTTATTGTTCACATCCCAGCTCTCTTCCATGGGAGTATACTTCCCTGCCCCAGAGGGCAAGTTGATTGCACAATATCTAGACTGATTTTCAATATCTAACCAGTATTCATATAATTGAGTGCTGCTGCACTGAGTTAGCTTCTTCAACAAAAACTCATACTCTAAAGAGATAAATACATGACAAACTACTATTCCTAATATGTACTGCTACCATGAGTTTTCCTGTCTACTTTCCTGCCAAAGCAGTGCACTTATTCAGGGTGCCACAGTAATAAGCTCTCCTTTCCTAACTCTCCAATTGGTTTCTGGAAGCTGAAGTCTCCAAAACTTGTGATAAGGAAAAAGAAATACTCTGTTGGCCTCAAAATGGTACCATTCAAAGAGTAGAGAGGAATTCCCAAATTTTCTCTTTATTCAGTTTTTTCTGAGTAAGTTTTCTGTTTCATATAGGTAACTAAAGGTCCACTACTTTTGGAGTTTCTCACCCCAGGCCCGTTTGAATTATGTCTTTGAATTTCTCTTACATACATTTTGGTCTTGGTGTGATCTTTGCTGTTCTTCATTTGTGTTTTACGTGATGGATTGAAGAGTTAGTTAAGACTCCCACTCAGATGTCATTTTAAATTGAAAAAGATGCCTACATGTCTAACTAGTAAATGTGCTTCTTAGAATATTCTGTATTTTAGACTTTTCACGGGGTCAATGATCCTTTTCTCCTTGCTATTGTAAACTATTGAAGTCTAACTCTATTTATAAAAGTAATATGGATTTTTAAAAATGAAATTTGGATTAAAGACAGGATTTTGGAAGTTGCAGTTCTCTTGTGCCCCCAAGGATTCAGCCTAGGTCCCCAAGGGAGCTTTTTGTTTGTTTAACATTTTATTATGAAAAAGTTCAAGCATGTAGTAAAATTGAAAGAATTTCACAATGAATAGCCTTATGTCTACCACCTGTATTTTATCATTAACATTTTATTATGCAGTAGTCCCCCCTTTATCCATGGGGGATGTGTTCTAAGACCCCCAGTAGATGCCTAAAACCGTGGATAGTCCTGAAACCTATATACACTATGTTTTTCCTATACATATATACCTATGATAAACTTTAATTTATAATTTAGACACAGTAAGAGATTAACAACTACCAATAAAATAGTACAAATTTAAAAATATAGTGTAATAAAAGTTATGTGAATGTGGTATGGCACTCTCTCTCAAAATATCTAATTGTACAAATTGAATGCCTTTTCTATCTTAACTAAACACTTATAATGCACTGTGGCTGTAACTTTTGCAGTTTGAGGTGCAACAGCAAAACTAGCACAAATTTCTTTTTCTTCACAATTTCACGGATATAAGATTCATTCTTACTATACATCTTAGCAACCTCAGCATCCTAGTTTTTTCTTTCCTGATTAAGTTGAGAACGTTCACCTTTTCATGTAAAGAAAGCACTTTACGGCTTCTCTTTGGCATATCCAAATTGCCAGCATCACGACTTTTGCACTTTGGAATCATTTTGAAGTAAAATAAGGGTTACTTGAACGCACGGATGATAGCCAAGCACCACGGATGATAACCAAGAAGACTACTAAGTGACTAATGGGCAGAATATGCTGGACAAAGGGAAGATTCATGTCCTGGGCAGGATGAGCAGGACAGCGTGAGATTTCATCACCTTACTCAGAAAAATGTGCAATTTAAAACTTATGAACATTTTATTTCTGGAATTTTCCATTTAATATTTCCAGACCACTGATGAGCACAGGTAATTGAGACAAGGGAGGACTACTGTATTTCCTTTATCATATATCTATCCCTGTATCCATAAATTAATTCATCACAGTTTAAGTAGAAGCATTTCAAAGTAAATTGTGAACACTAGTATACTTCCTCCTAAATACTTCTGCATGCATATTATTGGAAAGAGTTTATTATTTGTTTATAATTCTTTTCCTTTTTATGTAAAATTTACATGTAATGGAAGACAGAAATCTTAATTAAATATACATTCGCTGAGTTGTGCAAATGCATACAAAGAAGTACCCTCTTGCCCCTTTATAATGGAACACTTTCAGGATATAATAATCAGATCAAAGTGGAGCAGGGGAAATTTGTATCAGAAAGACACTAGGGCTAACTCAGTTTCCCCACTACCTTTGTGTGCGGGTAGAAAGGGGAATCTTTCTCCCCTGCAATTACTTAGATTTTGCACTTTTGGCACAGAAGTTAGTATTCAGGAGCATGGAGGATAGAGAGCCAAATGGAGACAGAAAAAGCCATGTCATCATTAAAGATAAACAGAGACACAAATATGTCAGAGGGCAGAGGCAGGCATTTCATTGTGCAAGTGATTTATGGAGGAAGCTAACTTTAAACAAGCTCGGGCTGCATGCCGTGGTGCCTTGCAGCCAAACAAACAAAGCGCCCTTTCAACGGCGGCCAAGAGCTGTTGGTCTCCTCAAGGAGTAATCTCATTTTCTGTGGTGGTGTAAAAGCTAAGAAGTGACTGTTTACTGTCTAAGGAAACCCTGGTTGAAGTCACTGAAAGCAGATCCTGTTAAATTCCATAGAGTTATGAGGATCATGGCTAGGAGACCGTGGCCTCAGAGTCAAACCCACAAAACAAAACGCGGACACATTAAAAACAAATAAAGCAGAGGCCTTCCCTCTCTTTATTCCCGGCTGTAGACTTCTTTTGGACAGGAGGGAAAGACTGGTCACCCAGGAAATTAGCACATGGTGCTCTGGCCTTGTTATTTGCGTCGAGTTTGTTACAGGCAAGGACTGAGAGTTATGCCGGTGGGGAGCCAGCCAGGTCGCCGGGAAAGTGGACACAGGAGAGGCATGAGGGTAGCCTCATATGTGGAGGAAACACTGCAGGCTACACAAGCTGGCCAGTCCAGGATTAGTAGACTCTATTATTAGATTGGAGGCCTTGGGCAATTAGTTTTCTCTGCTTTCAGGTTTGAGGCTTTTCTAAATGTCGATGGTGAAAACTTTGTAGTTCGAGAGCCTAATCCTATGGAAAGTCCTAAGTAGGCAGAGGTAGAGGGGTGTGTGTGTGTGTGTGTGTGTGTGTGTGTGTGTGTGTGTGTGTAAGGGGGGGAAGATAGGTGGAGAGGGTGGAGGGAGATTGGCTGTCAGCAGTAATTTCAGTGAATGAAAATTTAATATGGACTCTCAATATATATGGTTCAAAAGTCGACTGAAAGGTAAAAGAAGGTTGAGGTGGTAGATTAAAGAGAGAATTTCTTTGGGAAAATGTATAGCAGTATTTTCCCACGAAATGGGAAATTTTCCCATTTCCCGCGAATGGGGGGGGGCTAGTGAGAGGTTTGAATGTCCCAACTAAGGAACTAGATTGTTTTCCCAGGATAGAGTGAACAGGTTTGATATTCCAAAGGGTTTCAACAACCAGTGAGGCATGCACACTGACAAATGAGAACTGACATCAGGTGTGCAATTGGGGTGTGCTCCTGCAGGATCCCATTTTGCCAAGTATTGACTCTTAGATTCCTGAGTGGGTTCTGGGAAGGTGAGGGCATTGGTAGAGGGTTTTGGAGGTGCTCAGAGTAAGAGTTATTTATGTGTTGTTACCGGAGCACTTCAACACATGCACACCCAGTATGCTGTCCTAGTGCGTACCAGCTGACTAGCAGACCCTGAACGGCAGACGAACAGGGTGTGGTTAGGGATCACCTGCAGCGCTGCGGAGCATTGGTAAGTGTTTCCCCTGGAGGTGATGTCAGCCATGTGTGCAGGAGAAAGAGAACTGGCCTTTATCACCATAAAGGGACTTTACCCAAGAAGGATGCTTGAAAGGGAGATAGGACAACAGCAGAGAGAATATATGATGGAGGGGGAACTCAAAACACAATGGTACATTTTTGTGCTATAGACCCTTTCAGCAGTCTATGCCTATGGATGACCTCTTCTTTGATTATTGTTTTCAAGTGCATAAATTAAATTCATAGAATTGCAAAGGAAACCAATTATATCTAAGCAGAGTTATCAAAATATTCAAAAATTCTTAACACATTAAATAACTGGATCCTGTATAAGTTCTAACAGCTACCATAATTTTAGTAATTTTGAAACAGTGATAAGTGTAAACAACATTTTGAAACATCTTCATAATTGCAGTGTAATATGAAGCTCTCTATGACTTCACTGGTGACAAAGTCACAAGTACTGCTAATAAAACCACATTCTAAATAGAAGGAAATGCTAAATTTCCGTTAGAATTTGCACATTTATAATTGATGGATATGACAAATTTCAGTTAGAGATCAGTGAAAATACACACATATGTACATAAATACATAAATACTTTTTATTCCATCCAAGTTGAGGGACCCCTGTGGAAGTAACCCTAGGCTAAAAGGCCCCCTTACAGGACCAGCTGGAATATATAAGCTGTATCAAGGACCTGCAGGTGAAAACCCCACAAAAACACCCCCCCAATAGACAGAGTTAATTTTAAACAACTACCATGGCCAGAGGAAACCAAATATATAAGAGTGCTCTTCAAGTAAGGCTCTTTCGAGCCTTTCATCTCTCTTCCATCTTCTGCCCCAACCAGGAGGTTCAGAAGTCAACACCAGGGCATGAGAGTGGATGGAGGGAGCTGGGAGGGCAACGAAATAAGAAGTCTCTCTTCCCCTGCAGTGGATTTCCAAAACTGCTGTAGGACAAATGTGAGAGGCTTAACTTTGAGTAAACTTCAGAGATTCAACGATTACACTGAACTGGGCTTATTCGTCTCTGAACAGAGGCTGTTTTATGTGGCTCAAGTGTCTGGAGTTCCTCTTTGTATCTCAGAGGGAATAGGGAAGCTGTGTGGTCTGCCTGGACTTCATATAGTGTTGAGGAATAGCCTGGCCCCAGAGGATGGGTTGGAAAGGGCAGTTGTGGGGGAACTGAAGTTGCTTTGTGAATACACCCTTTGAGACTCAATAGTTCAATACACGCACACACACATGCACACACACACACACACACATACACGCACCTTAGAAGGTGTTCGTTAGACGTTTCTCTGCCTGAAAAAAAAAATATGCCATGGTCTACAGAACTAAGTTGCCTGTGTAAGAATTCTGGCAGACCACTTACTATGTTCAAGAAACTTGAATAAGTTCCTTAACAATCTGTGACCCAGTTTCCTCATCTGTAGAATGGGGCTAGTGTTATACGTGTATGTCACGTGTAGTATATAAAGATGAAAAAAGGATTAAATGTGTTAATATACACAAAATGTTTAGAATAGGGCATGGTGCTACACAAATATTAGTTGTTGATGTTTTTATTATTAAATTACTTACTCATCCCCTTGCCATTCTCAGTTGCCTCTAAGGAACCTCCAATGAACCCTAACAAATAAAAGTTGGAGGGCTTCCCTGGTGGCGCAGTGGTTGAGAGTCCGCCTGCCAATGCAGGGGACACGGGTTCGTGCCCCGGCCCGGGAGGATCCCACATGCCGCGGAGCGGCTGGGCCCGTGAGCCGTGGCCGCTGAGCCTGTGTGTCCGGAGCCTGTGCTCCGCAACGGGAGAGGCCACAACAGTGAGAGGCCCGCGTACCGCAAAAAAAAAAAAAAAAAAAAAAAAGTTGGAAACCATAGTTACAGAATATTTGTATCTGTCTCCTAGATTGGGTATTAGGGCTAATTCCACACTTCATGCTCCAGTAATAGAAATGGCTCAACCATCTGGGTAATTAGTGTCCTTAGTACTTCCCAAGGGTCAATACCTGACCAACCTATCCCAGGCAGCCACCCAGGATCACAGCCTGGGCAATCCTCCTGTTGCCTCATCTCAGATAAAAGCTTTCATGAACCCACTATGGTGTAAGATGAAACCTTTGAAAGCTGTTTCTGTGGAAGGTAGTTGTTAAATATCACAGGTAGCTAAGGGTCTTTTCAGTTGCTGAGGGAGGTGTTATATCTAAATTTCAGCAACAACAAACAAAACAGCTGGTGGATATACCACTCCTGATTTATGTAAATGTTTCTGGCAGTTGTAGAATTGAAGTCTGGCAGTTGTAGAATTGAGGGCTGAAGTCTGGCAGTTGTAGAATTGAGGGCTGAAGTCAAGCAATCCTGGACTTAAAATATGACATCACTCACCAGCTGCCTGAGATTCAACACATTTCTTAACCATCTCTGAAAGTCAGATTGTTTTTAAATACAGGAAGGATAACCGATAATGTCTTGGTACGATTGTTCGGAGAATCACATGAGACAGGCTTAGGTGTTCAATTCGTCTTGATACATTCTCTTCACAGGAGAGAAATGCTATTCAGATGTCTGCTGCAGATCTCTGTTCCACTGGAGATGAAGTTAAACGTGTCTCAACCTCCTTCCTTCCGACCTTACAGATTCAATAGTCCCTGGAAGTCCCAACACTCTTTAGTGTTTTTTGCGAATTCCACCAGAGGGGACAGAAATGGAGCATTACATTCCCATGGCTGACTCAGTATCCTAGCCTCTGACTTCCAAGCGCTCTGTCTTTATATCACTTTACCCAATAAAAATGCTCAACCCGCACTCTAATTTTCACAAACAACCACAACAGAATCGGGGTATCTACTCATGTGCTGCTCTGTGTTACATAAATCACTTCTTAGATGTCCGAGTCAAGATGAATTAGAAGTTCGCTTCCTGGCAGCAAACTAACTCACCATTCTTAACTACCTTTAGCTATCTTGTCACCACGGAACGTCCGGCAATCCCACATAGCACTCCATCTTGTTGCCCCTTCTCCCTTCTCATCCCTTCTCTACTTCCTTCACACCAGTTGTCCTTGAAGCTCACTCTCAGCACTAAAAATAACACTATAGTCACTCCTCGGTATCCACAGGGGGTTGGGGTCAGACGCCCCTTGGATACCAAAATTCGCAGACACTCAAGTCATGGGTTCAGCCTTCCGCCGGGGGGTTAACGCTACACAATCAGTGGTTGGTTGATGGATGGTAAACAGTACAAAATCCGTGGTTAAGTTGAATCCGCAGATGCGGAACCTGTAAGAATGGAGGGCCATAAGTATGTTCCTCTTGCTCTTGCAGAACAGCTTCCCACAGCCTTTTATGCCCTGATTCTTGGCTGATATTCCTGCTTGTGGGTGTATGTGTTAGCTACGGCCAAGTAATAAACCACATCTAAATTCAGTGAATTAAAAATAAACATTGTTGCTCACTCGTCTATTTATCAGCACAGTCATTCTACTGACCTGGGCAATGCTCCACTGATCTTTTTTTTTAATTAATTAATTTATTTATTTATTTTTGGCTGCATTGGGTCTTCGTTCCTGTGCGCGGGCTTTCTCTAGTTGCGGTGAGCGGGAGTTACTCTTCGTTGCAGTGCGCGGACTTCTCAATGCAGTGGCTTCTTTTGTTGCAGAGCACAGGCTCTAGGCACACAGGCCTCAGTAGTTGTGGCTCGTGGGCTCAGTAGTTGTGGCACATGGGCTTAGTTGCTCCGCAGCATGTGGGATCTTCCCTGACCAGGGATCGAACTCGTGTCCCCTGCACTGGCAGGCAGATTCCTAACCGCTGCACCCGGGAAGTCCCTGTGCTCCACTGATCTTGTCTGGTTTTGCTCATGCATTTGCAGTCAGCTAGGGGGTTGCTTGATCTAGAATGGCCTCAGTTGCATGGATTACTGGTGACTATGGAAATGAAGGTGCTTGGGCCATATGTCTGACATCACCCAGAATGCTAGCCTGGGTTGATTCAGAGCAGGTTTTCAAGAGTGAGAACAAATTAGCCTGGCTTCTTGAGGCCTAGCCTCAGGACTGTTAGAGTATGACTTCCACCATATCCCATTGGCCAAAGCAAAGCACAAGATCAATTCAGATTTAATGGTGGACACTAGGCCCCACCTCTTAATGGGAGGAGCTGCAAAGTCACATTACAAGGGGCGTGGATGCAGGGAGGGGAATCATTTGTACTATATTTGCAATCTATCAACCACACTCTGTCTCATCCACTCCAAGCTGGCTCTTGAAGATATTTTCACAAGGATAACTACCCCCCTGAGAGAAGTTATGGTGATATCTGTTAATATAATAAAAACTTTTTTTCACCATATTTGAGAAAAATGACTCAACTTCCTTAGAAAAAAACAATCACCCTGGTCACATTGCTTCTTATCTTGAGTTCTGTTTCCAGACAAGAGAAAGCTGAGATTTAAGACCTCCTTGTTGCCAAACCTTGAGAAGTTGTCTTCCCCTGAAGTAGGGATGGACTAAGAAAAGTGCATCAAGACCTTAAGAAAAAGTGATTCTGTGGAACTGGGAACACTACGTATAGCTCCTAAGGATGATCTATGAGGCACAAGACAATGGTTCATGGGTTTGAAGGATGACATAATAGCACTTTGTAAAATTGTAAAGAACCACTGAAATATTCTGTCTTCTTCCTCCTCTTCTTCTTCTTGCTTGAAGCTTAACATAAAAGTAGATATTAGAGACTCATAGCCAATAAAGTACCAGTTGGGACATCAGGGCTTATTGCTTTAAACTTTTGCTGCTAATATTACATAATGCCTGTTTAATAATTGAATTCAAGTATTTTATAAAAGAAAGGTATTTGACATACTGTTATAAATTAGTAACACCAGTTTCATAAGCCATACTAAATAGTCTCAATGAATTTTATGTTAATTATTAAAAGACTTCTGTTAAGACAAAGATACACCCTTTGGCCTAAGAAATAATTTAAAGTGGGTGTAAGAAAATTGGCGCTCTCATAGATAAAAAATAGCTAACATATGGAGAAACAATTTGGCTATAAACTGTTCAGCTAAAAACTGGTACAGTAATTCAAGGTCTGATTATATATAGAAAATATATTTAAATATGTAAATAAACTATATGCACGCACATACTATACCCTGAAAAATGAATTCATTAGTATGAAAAAGTATAGCATGACACACAGTTTAAATCATATTTTGTGATAATTGTAATGTATAACTTTTATTAGACAGAATAAATTACCCAGAATTAAGGATATACCATGAATTTTGAGACATCTATTCATGCCTGCAATGTACCTAACATTTTCCATGGTGAAAAATGGTTTCCCAAAATAAATAAAGAAAGAAACTTCTTCATACATCATTTCTCTGTCTTATTTATTTTCATCATTCATTTATTCATCTGTCCACTTACTCATTCAATTCTCATTGAGCTCCTACTATGTGCCAAGCATTGTATTTTATATATATAATGTGTATATATATTTCATATATATAA
Source organism: Delphinapterus leucas (assembly GCF_059928025.1). NCBI lineage: Eukaryota > Metazoa > Chordata > Mammalia > Artiodactyla > Monodontidae > Delphinapterus > Delphinapterus leucas. Next base: position 68,899,892 of record NC_143143.1, on the reverse strand, counting down.
TGTGTATATATATGAAACTGTCTTAATTATTTTAATAACTGAAATTTAGGTATTATTTGTCCATTTTAGAGGCGTAGAAAGTTTAAAAATACTTTCCTTACCTAGTAACTAACATATCCAGGATGCTAATTTAGATATTACTGACTTCACAACCTGAGTTTTAACAATAAGCTCATGGAAAATGAGCTCGAGTTTACATTATGTTCCTATGTAATATGTCACATGAAATATATTATATGTAAAATTAAAAGAATGCCTCAATAGCCATGAACTTTTCCTTGTACTTCAGGTGTGATCGTATAGTATGGATGAAAATGCAGAATCGGTGACTGTGTCAAATGTGTAGCAAAGGTTCTTTGTAAATGTATGGTTCAGTGTAAATATCTTGGTCTGAGTTTTCAATGTCCATTAAAAAATAACCTTCATGGGTCTACTTTCCAGCTCAGTTTATGTACCAGTTTAAGAATCACTGACCAGTTCATGACCCTTAGTAGATATTCAATACATATTTGCTGTCCTTGAAGTTTAAAGTCAGTTCAGTAAATTTCCCAGAAGATTTCACATATTTCCACAGTAATTTATTATTTGATTATTCTTTCTAACTCAATTTCCATTTTTATTCTTTTTAGTTCTCTCTGTTTAATAATCCTGCATTTGTTGTTAAAATAACCTGCCTGGTATTCATCCCTTGGACAGACATTATTTGGTCAGTTCATGAGAAGATTTTGCACTTAGGCTCCCAAATATCTACATATTAGCAAATCAAGGTCTGGCTCATAAATTATATGGCCTAATCAGAAATGGATATTTCTGGAGGCATAGACCCAAGGAGAGACCTAAACTCCCTGATACATCAGAAAATCCAGGAAAGAAGTGGCTGAAGCCAATGGGGAGCCAGAAAACCCTGAGGCTCATGCCATCATTTTGGAGATGATTTTGATGCTTCTCTTATTTTTTCTTCAAACACAGACACTAAGGATAGGTCTCCCCTGTCTCCTTTCAATGCAATTCATCAATATCTCTGATGCAGTGCTAGTTATTCTAACTATGTATTCACATGTTGAGAGTAGAGAGCATGTTTTCTCTCCATAACTATCTCTTAATCCTAGCATACAACCAGCCACCCAGTTTATAAAGAAATTAAAAAGTTAAGAAAAACACAGAAGTCACACAAAATATCCCCTTGGATTCTATTGGCCATGATTTGGTTGTATGTTCATCTCTGAACCAATTACAGAGATAACGGAAAAAAAAAAAAAAGTAATGTGATTGATTTAAATCAGTCTGGACCCATATCTACAGTTGTGGATTGGGTCCATTCTTATCTTATTATAAAGGTGAGAATAGAAAAGAGGCTAATTTCCTCAAGACCCTATGAGTAGTTGGAAAGTAATGCTGTGGAGGCAAATAGCAGGTATTTAATAGAATAGGTTGCAAAAGAAGCATGATGCTAATAGACCTACTCGGATATGCATATACCTAAGAGTATCTGATTTTGAAATCTGCATGCCCCAAACTACTATATTCTGACTTCCAAGCTCTCATGTTTTGTAAAACTTAGTTTTATATAGGTAAGTATTCCCCGCAAATTATAGTTCCTAAACAAGTTTTACATCAGTTATTATAATTTGCATGAAGGCTTGATTACCTACCTTGTCTCTGATCTGCATTTAGGCTGGTGCTTCAACATCTGACTGCAGCTCTTTGCTGGTGAGTGTGCGTCCCTGTTCTGCATGATAGTAGGCTTGTTTGTTGCTCTCTTCCACCATATCGGTCTTGGTCCTTGCCTGCTTGCTTGACCATCCCCTAAGCAGTAATGACCCACTGTTAAGGATTCATCAGGCCCTGGAATGTCATCCCAAATCCCTCTCTGTCTGTGACTCTGTTTCCTCATTTATAATGGGAAATAATAACATTTTCTCTACCAATCTCATTAGGACGCCATCAGATTCAGAAATGATATTTAAGAGTCTTTCTAGGGCTTCCCTGGTGGCGCAGTGGTTGAGAGTCCGCCTGCCGATGCAGGGGACGCAGGTTCATGCCCTGGTCCGGGAGGATCCCACATGCCGCGGAGCAGCTGGGCCTGTGAGCCGTGGCCGCTGAGCCTGCGCGTCCGGAGCCTGTGCTCCGCAACGGGAGAGGCCACAACAGTGAGAGGCCTGCATACCGCAAAAAAAAAAAGAGTCTTTCTAATTGGTCAATAGTATCAAGTAAAATAAGTTAAATGCAAATATTGAGGTTTATAATATAATAATATACTATATCCCTGGAGTCTGTGGTAGATATTATAATAAAAGAGTATTGAAAATAGGAGTGTTAGTATTAGCAATAGCACAATAGGAAAGCAGTAAAAGAAGTGAAGAACCTGACAATGTGAAGGGAAATTTCCTTGGAAGAAGAAAAAAGGGGGGAGATTTAAAAATGCAATCTTTCAGCTCAAGGTGATGGATGAGTTTTTTGAAACTCCATTATAAACACAAAGTGGGAATGGTATGGGGTAAGCCTGCTGATGAGACAAGGGATTTTGTTGGTGAGGATTCCTAACACACTTTGAAGAAGGATGTGTGGTGGCCGTGCTTTCAGTCTTTGGATTTGATTTTTTGGGCAGGAAGCCTTTGTAAACACACACTTCATGGGAACCTAGGAGGATCATTTGCCCCTTGGAATGAAGCTTCGATGGACAAAACCTTGTTTCTCAGAGTAAGATGTGGTTTGGAACATCCTGGAAAAATACACCTACACCTGATTCATCGAGGCAGCTCTGGCCAGGATAGGGTTTCAGCTTGGCTTGATCTGGCAGTCCAGATGTTCCCTCAGAACACGGCATATCCCCCTGGCTCTAGAGGAATCACTCACTATGCTGCACAATCCAAACAAAACCCTCTTTGTGAAAAGGGAAGGGAGAGTCAAGTTGCGCTCCCAGCCCAGCTGCCAATCCCTCCCGGTTTGGGACCCTTTCCTACTCTCCCCAGGGCTCCATCAAAAGTTTAGCAGAAACATTTGCCTCCAGGCATTGACTGTGTCAGAAGCCTGACAGCTTGTTTTTATATATATTTTGTTACACTTAACTATGGGTACTGTTTTAGGGGAGAAATAAAGAAATAAGATGAAAAGTCCATTCATTGGCTTTGCTTTGTAATTATTTCTGTACATTATTTTTTCAGTCCTAGCCAAGGCACAACCATCAGGTAACCTTATTCCAAAGAATGGCTTATTTGAGGAGTGGTCCATATAGAGGGTTAGAATGTGGGTATGGTGAGTGACTTTTGTACCCAGAAAAAAGAAATTCTTCCTCCAAGTAAGGCTTTTCCTTAAACCCAGACTCAAGAAGTGTCAGAAGGAATATTTGGTTCCAATCTCCAATGTCTTCACCTTCTTCTTATTGTTGATTAAACTAGAGAGAAACTGGCGGGAATTGGGCCATAGTAATAAGCTACAAAGTCACAGCAATGAAAGTGGCAATATTTGTCTTTCTCTATTTGGTCTATATCTCTTGGATATCTTAGATCTCTGGGAGTGTATCGGTTAGCTATTGCAGTGTAACAAACCACTCAGAAACTCAGTGGCTTAAAACAATAGCAGTTATTATCATTCACCTGTCCATTGGTCAACCAGGTGGTCCTTCTGATTTCATTTCCACTCACTAATACATCAGTAGTCCACTGTGGGTCAGGAAGGCAAATCTCTGCTCATCTTGGCTGGACCATTATCCTTGTTTGGGAATTCAGCTGGCTGAGGTTGGTCTAGAAGGGCTTTTGATGGGACAACTGGAATCTTCTCCTTAAGCTTTATCATCCTCCAGCCATGTAGCTCAGGCTTCTTCACAAAGTAGCAGCACTTTTGAGAGCATGTAGAAAGAGAGTGTAAGGCTTCTTGAAGCTCAGATCCAGCATTCTGTCACTTCCAACATATTCTATTGCTCAAAGATTAACACAAGACCAAGCCCAGAGTCTTGTGAGAGAACACATCCAAAGGGCATGGATATAGGGGCCATGAAAAACCGTGGTCACAGTTCTGCCTGACCTTGTGAAGCTGGATGTGACTCTATTTGAAAAGAATCCTTTTATTTCCCACTGCCCACCTGTCATAGACTGAATGTTTGTATCTCCCCATCTCCCCCAAATTTATATATAGAAACCCTACCCCCCCCAATAGGATGGATTAAGAGGTGGGGCCTTTGGGAGGTAATTAGAATTAGATGGGATCATGAAGGTAGAGCCCTCATGGATGGGATTAATGTTCTTATAAGGGTTACAAAAGAGTTGCTTCCCCTCTCTGCTCACCGCCATGTGATGATATGAGATGTTGGCAGTGTAAAACCCGGAAAACTATGTTCACTAGAAGTCAACTGTACTGGCATCCTGATCTCAGATTTCCAGTCTCCGTAACTGTGAGAAGTAAATGTCTGTTGTTAATGAACCGCTCAGTCTACTGCAGTAGTTACTGCAGCCCAAATGGGCTAAAACACTGTCCTAGGACTGAGTAGTTGAGTTCAAACCGGAGAGAGAGAGAAAGGTTGCCCAGATTTACTAGCTCATAATATATTTTGGTTTACATTGGCCTTATGCCCACTGATTAATTGGTTAGATTCCATTAACAGAAATGAGTGAAGAGGCTCACCCTAACTTCCAAAACTTAGAAAAATGAGCAAAAATCCTCAAAGGGGAGTCATGGATCTCCATGCTCACTGGTACCACTCTTTCACCCAGATGGTTGCCAGAGACCCCTGACCAGTCCCCTGTCACCTGTTCTTGTCTTCTTGTTCTCATAACTTCCCCCCCCCCACAACCGCTGAGACTGTATTATCCTATCATAGCCCTTATTCCCTATCAAAATTATCTGTTTGGCCTAAATTCGCAGCATCCCTTCATTTTCTTCCTGAATGAAGGAGACCATCATGGATGTTTCTAGATCTTTGTAAAATCATTATTCAGCGATGGGTTCAGACAGTTGAAGCCTTTTGTGTCATACCTAATTACCTAATTACCTAATTGCTCTCCTGACTTAAGTGAATTCTATAGAAAATGTGAATTCTATAGAAAAGGTGGAAGATAGGAGACAATCTATCTAGAGTTTAGGAGGGGAATCTATGCCAGGTCAGCTTTGGTTGTTTCCAGAACTTGTGTCTGCATCAGGTTCATCTGAGCCTGACAATATGGAGTAGATGCGCTAGAGCAGCCGTTCTCAAACTTTAGAGTAAATCAGAATAACCAAGGGAAATTTTAAGTCTGCAATTCCCAAGCCTCAATACCATAAATCTGTTGTGGTAAGCCTGGAATCAAGCTAGTAGTTAGCATTTAACCAGCTACCCAGGCATTTCTGATGCTCTGACCCTATGTTGAAAAATACTTGATAAATTAATTAACACTTAATTAACCAGAGTATTACCTAGTCAGTTATTTTTTAAATCTTTTAAAGTATAATGTTATTTCCATGTAATTTGGATTGAAATAAGCAATTGAGGGAAAAGTTAGTGTCTTCCAGAGGCTTTTGAATTTTAGCCCTGATGTTATACATCTCTACATTTTCATTCCTTTGGAAAATGAACAAACTAAAAATATGGGGCATTTGACATGCTCTATATGATATTTCCTTATCTTTTCATTCAAAATAAGTTGTGGTGGCTTTATTCAAGACCTTTCTGAGTGTGATAAATGTTTTTTTTTAACATTTCCTAAAAATACAGCGTAATGCTCTATGGCCAGAGGATGGAAGGAAAGTTGAATAAATGTTTTCTCTAATGCTAGTGCTACAACAGGAGCTATTCTTATGTGGACTGCATTGGTGAAGTGTGGGGTCTGAGCTGGACCTGTGCCCTTGGCTACTTTCAGTGATAGCATCTGTGGTGAGAGTCTTAGGGGACAGTCCCATGAGCAAGTCATTGGGAAGAAAGCAGGTATGGTAGAGTGAGCCACTGGGACTGTTGCTTTTGCAAATGGATCTGGTGATTTTTCTGGAGAAGACAGTGAGAGTTTTCAACTTACAACTTGGCTCCCAAGTCAAATAACTTACAATAAAAAAAAAAAAAGGAGGCAAAACCTGCCCCAGAGAATGAAGGAGGGTCCGGGTGGTAGACAGATCTGAGATGCCCAAGGTCAAGGTTAAATTTATGGTCAGAAATAAAGGTAGAGGACACATATAAGACACCCCCATCTGAACCCCAATATGCATATTGACCAAAGAAGATTTGTAGAAATTTCTGGGGAAGGGATGTGAGAAAGGAAGAGATGTGAAATGAAAGTTTAGTGAAAGAGATGATCTACAGTGTGATTGAGGAGAACAAGCAAAGGCTCTGGATTGGGATGGGCTGAATTTGTGTCCACAAATGAGCTGTGTGGCCCTGAGAAGTATTTTAAGCCTGGTATGCTTCTGTTTCATTACACTGTGAGTGTAATAGCACTGTGAGGACTAAATGAGGTAATCTACACTAGAGTGCTTAGCATGGAAAAAACCCTCAAAATTATTATTATTATTAACAGCAGCAGAAGCAGCAGCCACAGTAATGACATATAGGGTATCCTGGAGGGGAATCCTTGAAACTCTAAGCATCACTGTCTTGCCAGACTCATAGTCCACTGAGAAAGCAACCCCAAGCAGCTAGAGGGATGCTTCTCTACTAATTTCCTGGAAGGATTTCCACATTTATAGCATTACCCTTGCCTCTTCAGATTAAGTGGTTTTAGTAGAACTCTTCAGAGCTGCCTACCTCACATTCAACAACACTAAACTGTTGTCTTTTAACCAGCAGCATCACATCTCACTCCAGCAGGGAAGATACTTTTCAGCTTCAAGCATCCCCTTCCAGATTGATCCAAATTGCATTGTCTGGGTGGGATTCTTTGGAATTTATAGAATCAAGTGGAGTTATTTTCCATATAATGAATGCTGTTTTTTAATTGTTCTTATTATTATTACATTTGATATTACAAAGCTTAAGGGTTGGAAAAGATTTTAAATGTGCCTAATTTTTTAAAAAAAATCAGTGACTTCCAGAGCTGGCAATATTCTTGTGAGATTGGTCCATTCTTATGGTGATGTTGTTTTGAAAACCAATGCAAATGTTTCTGGAGAACAACGTGACGATATGTAACAGAAGCCACAAAATATTAGTTTTCCTTCATTCAGTCATTCTTCTCAGTGACATTTATCCCAAGGAAATAATTCACCAGAACCCAAAACTTGGCTTCACAAAGAACATGTGTGTCATGGACACAACCTAAAAAATTTGACAATAAGAGAGTGATTTAGTCAATGGCCGAATTTCCACTCACTGGAAAATTTTGTGTCCGTTAAAAACTGGTCACTCAGAAGTCTCTTTTAAGCACCAAAAACTATGTGAACTCTGAAGTTAAATGAAAGAAAAAGACAACAAAAAATAGAACACAAATTTTATTTATAATTATTTAAAATATGTGTTCATATATATATATATGAACTCAACAGAAGACACAGATATCAGATTGCTATTGTGTTAGGGCAGTGTGATTATACATTTTTCTCTTTATAAAAATCTCCCTTTAATACTGAATAAACCTTATATTTTTTACATTAAAAATGGCAATTAATTTTAGAAAACTAAGAGCTGACCATTATTTGAGTTCACCACTGCTTATGTTCATGAATGTGTATTCATCAAGGTTATGTTAACACAGCCTTCACAAAAGCAGAAACACAATTCCGTGACGATAGGTCTGTCTGCTCCTGGTTTTCTGTCTCTATCCTTCCTTGCCTCCCCCGCACACCCACCAGGTAACTTAGTCTCACATGTCTTCTGTCTATAGACCAGCTCCAGGCCAGCCCTCTGCCATCTCCATTGAGGCTGTGCAAATTGCCAACTCAGCTGAGTCCCACTGGGGGCAAAGCTCAATGAAATGATGTAGGAAGCACAATTGTGTTGGTGTTTGTGTTGGGACGGGGCTTGGGGGTCTTCTCTCTTTCAAATCTAAAACGTTCCCATCTCTCCACTCCATTTTTCCTAGAGTAACACTGAGCACTAGGTTTACACGACTCAGAATTTGCAAGTGGAATCTGCTCCGACATTTGTAAGGCCTCAGGGAGCCTGTCTCTTGGGAACCGGACGGAGGACCTTCCCATATGTGGATTTGTCTGCTTTATCTGCGTCTGCATCTGTGTGGTTTTTTCCGTTTGGTTTAAGAGCTCCTAGTGTGTATCCTTACGGATCCAGGCCCCACTCCAAATGGCTTATGCTGGGTTAGGTCCTCGGAGTAGGAATCCAGAAATCTCTATCTAATCTTTTTGGTATAGGATCAATATCTGGGATGAGCATTCCCTTCTCTGCCTACAGAGGAACAGGAATCTCGCCATGTTTTTCTCATGCTTTGTGGTATCCAAGAATGCTAATGCCTCTGTGCAAGGAGAGAGAAATGACATAATAAGGGACTTTCTAATCATTATAGACTCCTCTAAATGTTAGAATACACTTAACTTGCTATAATGTATGTTTTCTCTCTATTACAATTCGCTGGTTAGACTGCAATGAAATGGCTCTGACTTGCAGGCTAAAAGGTATTGAGACTTGCAGGACTGGTATAGAAACAAGATGAGAAAAGAATGCTCAGCAGAGTGGCTTCACAACAATGGGAGACAGAACAATAAAACAAACCATCATGGAGTGAAAACGTGTGGGTAAGTTGGAGTCACTGGCTCTTGGTTCCTGGGCAGCGTAGCCTCAGGGAAACCCAGCCTCTGCTCTGAGCCTGGGCTGCTGGTGCTGATAGGGTTAACGCTGTTCCTGCTCTGATGGAAAGGGGGGGAGGGAGGCAGCTGGTGGGTGCTGGGCTTGGCACAGGGCACCAGGCCTTACTACATCCTCCTCCTCTGGGGCTGCCTGATCCTTGCATTGCTGAGCAGCTGTTGTGTTCCGTCTGCCAGAACAACCTTTGGAAACCTAGTCCCAGAAGTAGCAGGGGTTTCTGTTCCGGCCTATGAAAAGCGAGTAAAGAAGACTTTGCAATTGCACCTTCCAGGGAGGTGCAAGGGCAATATTCATCAAAGAGCCTCAGCTCGAGGCCCCCAGACCCCTTCATCAGGGTGCAGCACTTGGGCTGCTGGCACCAAAAGGAGAAGTGAGGGAGGAACTTTCTAGGCTCCTGATAATGCTGACTGGCTTGGGATCAACCCAGAATAGAAGGGGTTTTCAGAAGCAGGAAACATTTAGCAAGAAATCTCCTAGGCTGCTCCTAACCCAGAGGAGTGGTTTGATAGTGACCAGTAGGATTCTCTGGACTTCTCTTCTGGGCAGTGATCTGGATTGGGTCCACCACAGTTCTGTGCCTGAGCCAGCAGAGGAGATAGGAGAATGCACTCATAGCCAGGCCACTTCATTTGAATGTTGGCTCTGCCGTTTACTGACTGTGTGACCCTTGGAAAGTTAGTTGTGAAATAGCACGCTGGCTCTCAGTTTCTCTCTACACAAAATGGGGGTAAAAATCACATCTATCTCAAAGGAGGTTTATTGGGTAAATGAGTTATGATGTGTAATAGGCTTAGACTGGGGCACTTTATAAGTGCTTACTAAAAGAAAGTAAGAATCACCTTGTTTATACAGGCAGTAAAGATAAATACCTCTGTGGAGAAAAGGTGGATTCGGTTCTTCTTGGGGTGATAGGACCTTCTGAACTAGCCAGGAGAAGGCTTAGCTTGGTGGGAAAATAGCCACAGTGGTACACAGCTGGAACCCATTGGTAAGAGACAATTGTGTACCTTACCTTCCAAATTCCATGTTGAGTGACATCACCTCGATAACTTGAAATCAGACAGGGTGGGAGTATTTACACCATAGAAACTGACAAATGCTACACTTATGTTTTTGTCTTGTTTTAAAAGGCCAGTTGTTAAACATTCACCAATATACCACTGGTTTTGTAGCACATATTTCTGAAGGCCTAAGCAGTAGTAGATTGTCTGTCTCCCAGCAGATTTTAGTTCTGTCTGACTCAGATCCACCCAAGCATCCCTAGGATGAGAAAAGGAATTCTAAGCATATACTGGAATAAAAGGTAACATTTCTTGAGCAGCTATTATAGACCAGGTGATGTGCAAATGCTTTGTACGCATTAGATCACATAATGATTACAGCAACCTTAGTAGCAGTGCCATTTTACAAGTGATGAAAATGAGGCCCAGATTGGGTTCATAACGGAAGGGAGTGGCAGAGTGTGCTACAGGGTAGAGTGGCCCCCTAATATGAATAAATGGGTCAGCAAATGTAAATTCATTACCCACTCAATATTTCATTAACCCATACTTTCCAAGGACTCCATATTGAACGCATTCCTCTGTGGCTTCTAATGGAATTAAAATTACCTTCTAAGGAAATACTTGGTGTTTCTAAGATCTATTTTAACTAAGCTAGAAGTTGTTGTTAACATAAGTCACTCATCCCAAATAAATATATTAGACTTCTTCCATGTGAAGGATACTGTCCTGGGAACAGAGATTAATAAAGAGAAGCATATGACTTGATTCCTGGTCTTAAGAAGCTGGCAGACTTCTCAGTGAGAAGTTGCTTGAAAGGCCATTCCTATCCCAAGGCGGGTCTTCTGGGAAATCTTTAAGCAGGGGTGTTCCCTGGGAGCCAGGGTAAGCAAAGAAACTCTCCAGGATTCAGGTCCTCATCTGGACAGCAGCACCACAATTGTACCATTGCCTCACAGTTTTGTTGTAGGGATCGAATGAGACAATATATTTATAAACTTAGTTCAGTACCAGGCAAATGGTAAGAATCTCATGCATCATCAATACTAACTGATATTCTGATGACGTTTCAGTAGGGTAAGAAGTCTGCAGGTGCTTCTTGTGTTGGAGCAAAGCAGAAAGATACTAGAACATAGCGAGGGAAAATTAATTTGAAACAGCCCTTCATAGCTTTAGAACATTTATAACCAAAGAGGAAATAGAGTGTAATGCTTAGGAGTAAAATAAGCTTGAATTCTGGATCTGCCACTTACTTATATGTCCTTAAAGATTAGGGTCTTGACTTTTCTTGTAACAGTGGCCAGAGTAGTCCTTTCAAGAAGTAAGTTGGGGCTTCCCTGGTGGCGCAGTGGTTGAGAATCTGCCTGCTAATGCAGGGAACATGGGTTCTAGCCCTGGTCTGGAAAGATCCCACATGCCGCGGAGCAACTAGGCCCGTGAGCCACAACTACTGAGCCTGCGTGTTTGGAGCCTGTGCTCCACAACAAGAGAGGCCGCGATAGTGAGAGGCCCGCGCACTGAAATGAAGAGTGGCCCCCCGCTTGCCACAACTAGAGAAAGCCCTCGCACAGAAACGAAGACCCAACACAGCAAAAATAAATAAATAAATAAACTCCTACCCCCAACATCTTCTTTAAAAAAAAAAAAAAAAAGTAAGTCAGATGAAGTCACTCGTATGATCAAAACTCTCTGATAGGTCACCATTTCACTCAGAATAAAAAGTCCTTATGACAGCCTTCAAGGTCCTGAGATCTGGTCCCATTGTTTCTCTGGCCTCCCTCCCTTCCCTATCACTCTTTCCATCATCCCTTCTATTCTATCCACATTGGCCTGTGTGCTGCTGATCCTGGGCCTCAGAGCCTTTGCATTTGGTGTTCCCTCTGCCTGGAATACTCTTCTCCAAGATAACCATATTGTACCTACCTTTCCTTCACCTCCTTTAAGCCTCTGGTCAAATATCACTCTCTTAATGAAGTGTAGCTTAATCTGGCTGTTTGAAATTGCAAGCCACCACCCACATCCATCCTGACACTCCAGATCTCATTTAATTACCATAGAACTTTTCACTATCTAATATCCTATACAAGTTAACTTATTTTTTATGGTTATTGTTTGCTTTCTGATTACCCCAGTAGAACATAATCTCCATGAGGGCAGAGGGATCTTGACCTATTTTGTTTGTTGATATATTCCAAGTCCTGGAAGAGTGACTGACACATAGCAGACAATAAATATTTGTGAAATGAAGAAATGAATTCCTTAACCTCTGTTAATCCCAATGTCCTCTTTTCAAAAATAGGATTACTAATACTAATTACTTTATAGGACTATCGTAAGAATTAACTGAAATAATACATATAAAGTATTAGCATAGTGCTTGTTACCCAGTAAACATTTAAGAAACCATTATTATCATTATTATTTGTCAATAATTTTAACCTCAGTTAGTAATGTTAGTTTGGGAACAATCTCCATTTGTAAAGCAGTTCATCTCTTAGCCAAAGATTGCTTTAATTAGTCAATATTATTAATTGTTTACATGATCAATTAAGTGACCATCCAAGTACAGGAAGCAACTTTTGGTCAGATCACAGAGCTCTCAGATTTCGAATCAGGGAGTGAAGATACTGCCTTTATCTCCTGGGTGCCACAAGATGTCTTTGGCCTCTGTTCTGCCCTGGGAGTGCACCCATGCTTTTGTTCTTTTGGGCAGGTTCACAGCTTCCTCTTCTCCAGGAATATGGGGCACACATGGCTGTGTATGACCTGGATGTCAACACTCCCACTAACTCTACATCACATCCCTTATCATTTGCTCACTTCATGGATCAATTCTGAATTCCAGGAGAGAGCACATGGTTGATCTTGGTGGGCTAGTTGTTCATCACTGTCTCATTGTGTAGGGCTCCTCATATACAGGCTTCCATGGACTACTGGAGAATAAGCCACAGGATTTGGAAGTGTGAAAGGCAGTGACTGTCCTGGCTATCATGATGACAATATAGCACAGCACCAAGAGCCCAGACAAGGTTTACATATTGGCTCTGGGACATTTAACTATTTATGCTTCAATTCCCTCCTGTGTAAAACTGGATAATGATAATCATAGTAACCATAACTTCATAGGGTAGTAGTGAAATTAAACAACCTGATGTTTTATTGAGTGATTCAGAATATAGACAGATATATATATATATATATATATATATATATATATATATATATGTGATTTTCAGAAGCCACATCTAGGAAGCCAATGAATACATCCAAAGCAGCTGAACACATAGAGCAGATGGTCAGCATATACAAGCACATAAAAGATGTATACCTTCTCTCCCTCTGTGCTCTCTTCATGTCACTTCAAAGGAGTTTACACCCAAACATGTGCCTAGAGAATCCAGGGAGTGAGGCCCCTGCTCCCTGCTGCTCTGAGAGATTAATATGTTCCCCAATACCCTCTACTCTTACGGGAAAGATCAGGCTTCTGAGTTGAACTGGGGTGCATTTATTGGGAACCACATACTAGAATATCTCCACCATCTATATCCCTCCCTCCCAGATTAAATACTTTGTTTCCTTCTCCCTAGTCAGCTCAGACCCATTATCTTTGAATCACTGCTCTGTATCCTAGACCTGTGCTTCTCTTCCCGACCTAAACTTAATCTCTGCCCCTGAAATCCATCAATTGCTCCAACAATGTCAGCTCGGCCAGCTGTTCCTGGAATTGTGGTTTCCCCAGGGTCCTGAACATCACTATCCGAGAATTCTAACCCTGGAAGGAATCAGGGGAGGTCAGAGACCATGCATCCATCTATCTATACATCCATGCTGACCTTTTAGCAAATGGCAGCCAGCCCCTGAGGGCCTTCCTGCTGGCAGAGCCGTGTCTGTGACATACACCAACTCATGAAGTTTGTTTTACGGCAGTCTCTGTATTCAACAGGTGGGTGTGGCACCCCCATTGCTTAGCTGACAGAGGTCAAGTCTGGCTACTTTAGTGGCTGGGAAGGGATTCAGACCCCTGCTGCCGAGTCCTAGGCTGCAATTAATCAGAGCCTGGGGCCAATGCAGGGTCTGAACATTAAACCAGGCAGTAAGCAACGGGAGCAATTAGGAGCCAGGATGAGGGTACTTGGCCAGGGATGGAGATATGGAGGTCAGGACCTGGGGGAAGCCCAGGCTAGAAATGGAATTCAAGGTCAAGAGTGTAAGAGAATGGAATTGGGATGTCAATCAAAGCGAAAAGCAGTAGGAAGCAGAATGAACGAGGGTGATGGTGACAGTTGTTCTGGAAAAGAGCAGAACCAGAAAGGCAGAGCCCAGTGCAAAAGAGGGGCTGCTGCCCTGTTGCCTGGTGGTATGGCTTCCTTTCCTAAGGGTTCTCATCTTGGTTTCCGTGTCTCTTCTTTAACTCCTCCATTAGGTCCTGTGCCTCATGCCTCTGGCTCTGTCTTAACCCCTCCACTATGGAGGCTGCGTGGCAGAAGAATGGACAATGGTGATGAGCACAGACTTGGTATCTAGACAACCTGACTGTGAATTCTGCCTCTGCCCTGTACTAGCTGATTAACTTTGGACAAGTTACTAAACCTCTTTGTGCCTCAGCTTTTCCATCTGTTGAGTGGAGATAATAATAGTGCTGAACTGTAGGGCTGTTAAAGGGAGTCGAATTTTAGTCAATATATGGAAAACACTTAGAGCACATGATATGCATCATATACATGTTTGCTTATTATTATTATGAAATGACTGTCTTAGTCCTTGGAGAAAAGGGTCATGCACAGACCATCAGAGCTTGGAAGTTTACCAAATCTTTTGGAAGCCAAACTGTGCCAAGATTGGGGGGAAAAGTTTCAAATTTGGGATATTGTTATTGTACATACAGGAGGAAAAAAAGTTCATTTTTCCAAGATTTTGCCCGATTGCCCCAGAAAGAAAACATTTTCATTGTGTGGTCATGATTGGGAACACATGTGAACCACACCCCACTTAGCTCAGCCCCTTTCCGTCCTTAGTCTGTCTGTCTCTCCCTCACTCCTGCTCTCTGTTACTAATTAGAAAGAAACCAAGTAGAATTTGGTGTTTCCTTCCCAGTCTTGGTAGGGGAGCCTATAGTGGATTAATTACCTCAAGCCGTTCTGGCTTCCCTAAGGAACAATCAGTGATGGGACTTGGGGTCCGGTGGCTTAGGGAGGCATGGCAAATTTAAATCTCCACCCAAAGGGAACAGAAATTAATTTAAATAGGAGGCAGTGTGGTCTGAAGTTTAGTGGAAGAGGATAAGTAATCAAAATTATATTTTCTGTCTTAGCTCAACCACTAAATTCTTGTGAGACTTGGTTCTGTTGCAGAATTTAGCTTGTGGGGGAAATAAATCTACCTTTCAGCCAGGGAGATGGTGAACAATGATAATAGCTATCATTTAATGAGTTCTTACTGGTAAGGACCAGGCATAGTACTTATGGTTTTATATATATTATATATATGTGAGTGTATGTATATAAAAAAATTATATATATTATACATATATGTATATATTATATGTGTATATATTACTTATACTTTATCTACATATATGTAGATAATTTATTTATATATACTGTGCATATTATATACAAATATTATATATAAATTTATATATGTGATATATACATATGCACACCCACAGCCACACATACATATACACACACACATATATATATAAATTTATATATATATATGTATTGGGTTGGCTAAAAAGTTTGGGCTTTTCCATAAGAGCTTATGGAAAAACCTGAATGAACATTTTGGCCAATCCAATTTTAAATACACACACACACACACACACACACACACACACACACACACACATATATATATATATATATATATATATATATATAAAGTAAAACAGTAAATACCATTCCTGGCACTTACCAGTAAGAACTCATTAAGCAACTACTGTTGTCATATATATACATACACATGTATATACATTACATATATATATATGTGCAGATGTATATAGATATACATATATTTTATGTACATATACATGTATATATATGTGCAAATATATATATATTTAATCCTCCCTGATAAGGCTGTGATTATCCCCATCATATAAATGAGGAAACGGGATCAGTAAATGATGTATTTGATTTTCCCATGGACCCAAATCTGGAAAGTGACAGGATACATATGTCATGCTCAGTTCTGACTTACCCTGAGTCCCAGATCTTAACTGTTCCATCATACCGTGCATTAATACAAGGAAGTGCAATTATGCATTTTAGAATTATTTTGAAAAAAAAGATCAAGAAACACTTTTGAAGGGTTGCTAAGATGGCTCAGTTGGCTGAGCAATCCATTCCTCAAGCACCCTGATTACTCTGTGTTACTCTACTCATTTTACTTTGGATACAATTGTATTTTTGGCTTTGAGCTTTTAATTAACGAAACTAATCCAGAAATCAGTTAGTTGTTCCCATCTATATGGATATAGTATTTCTTCTGGAAGGTTATGGGGCCGAAAGCTGGGGCAGATTCAAGCAAGATGCTCTGTCTGAAGTCAGCAGGGAGTTGTGTGGGAGGGCAGTCGTGGACACAACAGTGCTTCCAGGGCCTTTCCCAGTTGAGGAAGGACCTGATGTCCCATGGCAAATCGGAGGGGGAAGTCAGAGAAAGGAGTCGGGCTGGTCACCAAAAGAAGGGAACGATGTAAGGGTTGGTTTGGGTGTTTTCGACATATGATTAATGCCTTTGCTCCCAGAATCACTTCAGATTGGCTCAGCTTCACATGCAAATCCATTGCCCAGCCCCTGCCATGAGCTTCTTCAGGTGAAACATGGCAGCTGTATGTCTTCGTGATATTACCATGACTCTAGATCTGGAGTTGATGGCCAGTGGCCAGATTCACAGTCACCCTAACCCTTCTGTAAGGACAACTCCAATTTCCCCCTTATTCCAGAACCTTGCAATAAGAATATTGTACGGGTCCTCCGTTTTCCTCACACTGCCCACTCAGGCACTCAGGAGAACTCAAACAGAACATTATGAAGGGATAAGGAATTCCCTGGGGACACTGAGGGAAACGAGGTAATTTCTTTACTGGTGGATATTGCATGCCCCCATTAAACAGCAGCAAGAACCCCGGAGAAGAAAGCATACTTAACAACCAAAAACGAAGCTCAAAACGAAGGAGAAGGCAGGCTTGTTTCAATCATCTGCCCCTTGTTCTGTAATAAAAATGTATTTTTTTTTCCTGAGAACAATTTAGTGTGGCCAATAAAAGCCCAGCTAATTTCTAAATCAGCATGCAGCCAAGTCAGCCACCCAAGAGCTCTCTCCTAGGGCAATATTTCTGAGGCACACACAATCTATACTAAAGTGATCAACATGCCTCCGTCCTGCCAAGGGGATGCGTTAGCAGAGCCCAAAATATGACAAGAGGAAATTTATGTGCAACTTTTACACATAATATCTCATTATGACTCTTCCCAATCTTTCAATTTTAAAAATAAATGGCCTTTGTAATGATTTTACCAGGAGAACATCTAAACTAAGATTAAAAAGAAAGGAGGGAAGTGGTTCAGCTCTTGTGATTTCTTCCTTTTCTCCTGGTCTTACTTTATGGAAATTCACTCTTTCACTCTTCCTTTCTTCTTTCCTTCCCTCCCTCCTTCTTTCCCTTCCATTCCTCTCTTTCTTTTCCCTCCTCCCCTCTTCCATCCTTTCCTTCCTTCCTCCCTTCCTCCCTTCCCTCTTTCCTATTTTTCTCTTTCTTTCCCCTCATCTAAGAAGAAGTAAAAATGTTAGGATCTGACATTTTATCTAAAGGAACAAGAACTCTGTTAGAAGCAAAAACGACTCTGACTCATTGGTACATGACACAAGTTTCCACTTAGAATGGAGTGTTTCTTGCCTAAGAATCTGGTGTTAATTGATATCATATCCCCAAACTCTCCCATCAGTTTCCTCCTGTCTCCCACCCTTGTGTCTTACAACACGATTGCCGACAGAGACACACCCACAAACATAGGAGTAGATCCCTTGGGCTTCCTCATGTCACATATCCCCATATTACCTCCTCTGCTCATGCTGGGTCCAGGACTGCTGTCCTGGCAACCCCGTGCTTTGTGGGGCAGCCAGCAGAGTGGGAGACAGGGGATGGTGGTCACTGTCCATCATCAGTTGACAGTTGGGCCCAACGCTTTAGAGAGAGCCAACATTTCTTCCCCTGGTGTTGGCCTGAAGCTTTAAAACTTTGTCCATTCTTTATCCGGTGGAGCTATCCAGCTCCTGGTCTCCCATCTCCTTGTATATGTATCTTTCTCTCTTCTGCTAGAGAGCCCATCTCCTGTGACCTGTAGCCTGGAACACAGCTGCCCCTGGTGATGTCTCCCAAAAGTAGGGCTCCGGGGCTTGTTGTTTATATTCATCAATTTATATGTTACAGCATTATCCATAAAGAATGGACTCTACTCAGGCTTGGAATTCGTAGGTGAATTAAACAGTGTAGCTCTCCTTGAAGAACTCAGTCTAGCTGGGGACACAGACCCATAAACAATTAAAGCCATTCCATCATGAAAGTGTCAGAACGGAGGGTGACTGTGGAGGCAGGTGTGATTGGCTGTGCTTGGGAGTGTCAGCCTTGATTCAGAAATGATGTGCCTTGGGGTAGAGGATTTACTGAGGGGCACTGAAGGAAGAAGTGCTAATGGAAATTTTCTGAACATCGTGCCTTCTTAATCTCAGTCTGAGCTGAATTTATGTGAGATGGGATTCTATTTCAAGGTGGCAAAGCATGTTTTCCTGTGTGTATGAGAAGAAAGGGCTATCTTAATTTCACTCCAGGCATCAAACAGATCCAGTCAAATCAGAGGCAGAGAATTGAGGCAGAAACACTGGTGGTTTGATCCTTGACTTGGAATCCAAAGCACTTGGTTGAAGCCATGAGGAAAATCAGAATTACCATGGTGAGCTGGACAATGGATGTTAACCTGGGCCTCTGATGGATACTCTAAAGCCCTACAAAATATGTTTCATCTTCACCATCTCCAACCTATTCTTTATGCTCTTTGCTGTCAATAAACATTTTGGCCACAGCTTAATGAGCATTAGTCACCTGAGTAGTATCAACAAGATGGTACTTGCATGCACGACGTTATTTAACCTCCACAGCTCTTTGGAAGGACACCTTTTCATTTCTGTGATACTGATGAAGAAATTGAGTTCACAGATGTTCAACAACTTGTCTATGGCCTACAGTCATAAATGTCAGGGTGAGGATTCAGCTTCAGGGCTCCTAAAAGGCAGACAATACTTCTCAGGGCTGCTTGCTACTGCATCCAGGCTGTATACTTCCAGCCCTGTCCTTTGACTATCCATGTCTTCTCCCTGCCTCCTGTCCTCAATCTGAGTTCTGTCTCCTCCCACACCTCTGAAAATGTCCCTGTGTGCAGTGACCTTCCCCTCTGTGAAGTCCTTTCATGAGCATTTACTGAGTATCAATCACATGTTAGTCTCTGGTTTAGGTCTTTTCACAAGTGGCTAGGCTTTAGTCTTTACACTGAACTTGAGAGGTAGATCAGAAAGCACACCTCCACCACCCACTAAACAAAAGTAGAGACTGCAATGCATAGAGTTCAACTAACGCGCAGAATTCAACTAACAGGCAAAACAGCACATACCTGTCAATGATGAGATCAAGGCTTGATTCTGCTCCCCCAGACAAAATTCACTGCCTTCTCCTCTGTGATTCTCTAACAACTTTGCTTTGTTTCAACGATCACCATGATGCTTGGCATTCATAGATAATCAACAAATATTTTGAACAATAAATGAATAAATGAATGGATTAGTTATATTAGGGAGGAGTTATAGGCTAGCAGAAAAGCACATGGATTCTGAGATTGGACTCCCGGGGCTTAAACATAGGCTCTGCCACTGACTAGTCACAGTGTTATGGACAGGGGGACTTCCCCTTCTGTCTCATTGGCTGGGACAGAGCCTCATGCATATTTATGACCAATCACTAGCAAATTCATGAAACTGGTCCCAAACTGCCTCTGTTTTGAATACCTGACATATTTTCTATACCAGAGACACACAGTACAGCTATTGATTGACTGATTGATTTTCATTTAAAGAGAATATGAAAGCCTATGTTTTTCCCAGAGTGGGAAAATGGGAACAGCATGGAGGTGAAAGGAAGGAAAGTAAGAAGATAGAGTAAAATTAATATTTGTTCTGCACTTACTAAATTATGGACCCCAGATTTGCACATTGATGCTGGTCTTCTACTTTAAACCTCCCAACCACATTTCAAATGGAGAAGTAATGTAAATGAAGAAACAGAATCACAGAGAATGTACTTTATCTTCCAAGATCATGAAGCTGTTGAGTATCTGGCCAAGATGAATATGTCTTCTGATTCTAAATCCAGTGCTTTCTTAGTAATAGAATTGGAAATCCTTGCTCTCTTAAACAAGCCCTCAGTGCCAGGGCTTGGGTTCAGGATCCAAGGTCTGGATGAGAATTGGGGAACAGTGAACTTTGACTCCAGTAGATGCCTCTTTGTCAGAAGGCAGAGAAACTTCAGGACACACCATGGAGAAGTGATCTGCTGAACTTTTACTTCTCTATATAACTCTATCCCACCAAACTGAAATGGAAAAGTCAAGACAGTCTTGCTCTTTAAAAAATACTTGATGTGAAAAACCCCCGAGAAAAGGAGTTAACTGTCTCTTTTTTTTTTTCCTCAAAGTATAAACAGTGTTTTTCCTCTCTCTTTAAGTGATAAATTTGAGGCTAAAACGTGAAGTGGAACACATTATGCAGAAAGTGCTTATTTTCTTCTGATGTTTGATAGGGATTACAATTGGTAAAAGCCCAAACTCTGTTTCCCCTTTTACGCAGTCTGTCATTTTTGTCAAACAAGAAGCTGATTAAGTTTCTATCAAAAGAACAAAAGGCTCCAGAAAGATTCTTCTTAAAAAAGAAGAGGCCTCAACAATTACCCCATGGAAAATACATTTAGTGTTGAGCCTGTGACTTAACTCTAAAGCTGGTGTACCCTTTCTGTTTAAACGGCGAGTGTTAGGAACATGCTGACTAATCCCATTGAATTCACCCTCTGACATGTAAGAGAACCTTATGAACCACTGACACCAAAATCTCCGAATATTCACCATGCATATTGGGGGGATTTCTTTTTAGTGGATGTATTTCAAGTCAGCCATTGTAAATGGAAAAAGGAGGTGATTCTGTCAGGAACAAATAGGATGGATGGAAGGGAGAAAATGCTTGTGGCTGGTTGTAAAATCGGCTACACGTGACTCCCCTCCCTCTCCCCATGGCCTTTGGTAGTGCCTTCCTACACTGTCTCTGCTCTGTTGCCATGACTTGATTCGGCCAATGTGACCCAAGCTGATACTTGGACAGGGAATGCACATTGGGCCCTCTCTGGCCACCCTTGAGAATCTTGTGGCCAATGACAGGGAAATTAGCCTAAACCAGCCTATTGGATTCTGAGAGACATGGGGTCGAGTCATCCCTGTAGTCCCAGCTGACTTTGTGCCAACCGCTAGATATGTGAGTGAGGCCATTCTAGACCACCCAGCCTCTGCCAAGCGAACCCCAACCGGAAGAACTCCCCAGCCAGAGAGTCATGAATCTCACAAAACTCAGTGAAGCATGAGAAATAATAAATGCTTATAGTTATAGAGATTTTGGGGGTGGCCTGTTCTGCAGCAAAAGCTAAGCAACCCGATGATCTTCTCTTTCCAGATCCCAGTCTCAGTCTGTTGACTATGACAGGGTAAGGTTCTAATCATAATTCAGAATGGCCTGCTTTTGAGATCTACCATCAGAGGCTTTCAGGCACAGAGCCTGTATTTAGCAAATTCAAAAAGTTGACCCCCTTGTTTACATGGCTTGTCGTCCTGCCACCCACATGCAGCTTTGACCTAAGATTTAAATTCTTATTCACTAGCTACTGAACTCTCCCTTTTTCAGATATGATACCTTTTGTTTGTCTTATTGTTGGACTATAACCCATCCAGTTTTTCATGTTATGTAGCTCAGTCTTGGCACTGCCAGGTGTACGAGCTCCTGACTGCTAAGTGGAAAAGACCGGTGAGACATCAAGATACCCAAATTGCCTCTGTCTTGAATTTTCTCATAATCACTGTCCTCATCACACTCCTTCCCAATGCTTTTCCTTTTCTCACCTCTAGGAGAAGCCCCCTTAGGTGATATGGAACTGTATTAAAGAGGGAAAAGATCTAAGCCAAACTTTTTGAACTTCTCTTTTGTGAGTAATATAGACATGCTTCCTGGATACAGTAGTCCCCCTTCTGGTGCTCAGGGAATCTGAATTCTGGCTTACTTTGACAAGCTAACTCTTCCATACAGACTTGCATTAATAACCAGTCAAACCTGGGGTATCTTCCCTTTCTGTCTTCATTTCATGCAGTCATTATAATCAAGTGTGTTGTCTTGAGCTTAAACCAACTTTCATTTCAGAGTCATCCCCTGGCCGTGGAAAACCCCCAGAGATTGTGAACTCAAGCAGGTTAGGAGAGTCATCAAACCCACACAGATTTGCTATGTACCAGAAGCCTCCTGCATTTTCTGTGAAACAAAGAGAAGAGTCTCCAAGCCCCAGTGCCAGACCAGATGAGCCCATTTTCATATAGATACTGGGAGAGAAGTTGCCACTTGTGTTTTCCTGCTGGCAGCCAGCCCTAACCATCTCTGGCCTCGCCCCAGACTGCCTCCCTGAACTCAGCCAGCAAAACACGTCTGCTCACAACCTCACTTCATTTCTGGCCTTTTCCTTTTCTTTTTTTTTTTTTTTTAAGAAAGTCAAATAAACTTAACCTGGGGTGACTCAAGGGATGTTTCATGTTCTTGTTGTTGTAAAGCACAGAGTGTGCCAGTAACAGCATGAGAAGGTCACAAGAATTATAACAGAATGAATGATACCTTCTTATTAGTCTAATGGAGAGGAAAAATAATGGTGATCTGGAGGCATCAAAGATCTCTAGTTTTCATTTCTAGGGCATAAAACAACTCTTGGGCTATATCCCAAGAATTCCAGTTTTGTTATGGCAATGACATCATGTTGTTGGTTGTCCATACTGCTGCTGTTTAGGAGCTGCCTAGAGAATAGGCATTTGAACCCACACAACATCTAAGACCACAGCTTCTATGTGACCAATTTGGGAGGGCTCACTTTTGCTATAGTTCTCTTAGTTCTTTGATTAGATTATTTCTCAAAATCACAGTATAACTTGAGTCCTGATACAAGGACAGGTTTAGGTTGACAAAGTCATTGGGGTCAGGGCTATGAGTCAAAGGTGCCCTGTCTCTTATGGAGGAAATTCTTAGCATCTTCTTCACTTTAGTTTTTGCTTTAGATGTAACTTTGTGATACCAGTAACTGAAATGGGAGGGGACTGAGGTGCCAAGGAACAGAGTCTGTATGTTACTGAAATTAAGTTGATATAAATTTAAATTAGAGTATTATAACTTTAAGATGTTAAATGCATTCTTCATGGTAACCACAAGGAAAATCGTTATAGAATACACACACTAAAAAAATGAGAATGGAATTAAAACATTTCACTGGAAAAATAAAATCAACTAAACACCAGAGAAGAGAGAAAATGAGGAACAGAATGCATCTAGAAATGAGGAACAGGGTATATAGAAAACAAAGAGCAAAATTACGTAAGTAAGTCTCTCCTTATCAGTAATTAATGTAAACATAAATGGATTAAACTCTCCAGTCAAAAGACAAAGATTGATGGAATGAAAAGAACAAACAAAAATAACCCAAATATGACCAAACTACTGTTGTCTACAAGAGGCTCACTTAGCTCCAAAGACACAAATGGTTTGAAAATAGGTTGAAAATGAAAGGGTGGAAAAGACATTCCATGAAAATAGCAACCAAAACAGAGCAGGGATGGCTATACTAATATCAGACAAAATAGACTTCAAATCAAAAAAGGTTAAGGAGAAAAAGGAGGACATTTTATATTAATAAAATGTGCAACACAGCTAGAAGATATAACCATTATAAGCATTTGTATACCTAATAACAGATAGTCAAAATATATGAGGCAAAAATTGAAAAAAAATTGAAGGGAGAAATAGACAGCTCTACAATAGTAGTTGAGGACTTCAATACCCCACTCTCAATAATGCATAAAGCAACCAAACAGAAGAAAAATAAGTAAGTAGAAGACCTGGACAGCACAATAAACCAGCTAGATACCCAACGGTATGTACCCTTTTCTTAATTGTACTTGGGACATTATCTGGGATAAGCCATATGTTAGATCACAAGTTAAGCTTTAGTAGATTTAAAAAGATAGAGATCATATAAAGTATCTTCTCTGACCACGATGGGATAAAGTTAGAAATCAATAACAGAAGAAAAACTGGGAAATTCACAAAGTTGTGGAAATTAAACAACACTCTCAAACAGCAAATAGATCAAAGAAGAAAGCACAAGGGAAATTAGATAATACTTAGAGATGAACAAAATAAAAACATACCAAAACTTATAAAACCCTTGTCATACACCACATACAAAAATTAATTCAAAACAGTTCAAAGACCTAAATGAAAGAGTTAAAACTATGAAACTCTTAGATGATAATATGGGATTAAATCTTCACAACTTTGGATTTAACAATTACTTCCTGGAATTGACACCAAGGGCACAGATAAAAAAGAAAAAATAGACACACTGGATTTCATAAAGATAAAAAGATTTTGTGCATCAAAGGACACCATCAACAGAGTGAAAAGGCAACCCATAGAAGGGGGAAAATATGCAAATTTTATATATCTAGTAAGGAATTCATATCCAGAATATGTGGAGAACTCCTAAAATTCAACAACAAAAATATGAGTAATCCAATTAAAAAATGACCAAAGGATTTGAATAGATATGTCTCCAGAGAAGTATATAAATGTCTAATAAGCACATTAAAAAATGTTCAACATCACTAATCACTAGAGAAATGTAAATCAGAACCACAATGACATATCACCTTACACTCTTGGAATGACCACTATAAAACAAAACAAAACAGAAAATAAGCGGTGTTGGTGAGGATGTGAAGAAATTGGAAACCTTGTACATATTTGGTGGGAATGTAAAATGATACAACTACTGTGGAAAACATTATGGCATTTCCTCAAAATAATTAAAAGTAGAATCACCATATGATGGAGCAGTTCCATTTCTGGATATATATCCCAAAGAGTTGAAAGCAGGGTCTCAAAATGATATTTGTACACCCATGTTTATAGCAGTGTTATTTACAATAGCTAAAATGTGGAGGCAATCCAAGTGTCCATTGACAGATGAATAGATAAACAAAATGTGGTACATACAAAAAATGGAATATTAGCCTAAAAGAGGAAAAATATTTTGACATTTGCTACAACATTGATGAACCTTGGGTGCATTATGCTAAGTGAAATAAGCCAGTAACAAAAGACAAATACTGTATGATTCCACTTATATGAGGTAATTAGAGTAGTCAAATGCATAGGGAAAGAAAGTAGAATGGTGGTTACCAGGGGCTGTGGGAAAAAGAGAATGGGAATTTACTTTTTAATGGGTGCAGAGTTTACATTTTGCAGGATTTAAAGAGTTCTGGAGATGGTTGATGGTGATGGTTGCACAATATGAATTTACTTAATACCACTGAATTGTATACTTAAACATGACTAAGATACAAAGTATTATGTGATGTGTATTCTACCCCAATTTTAATAAATGGAAAAAAATGGCAGAGCACAGCATCCTGATCCCAGAAAAGAGATAGATCCCTTAGTTCAGGGACCGAACTCAGGGGTCTGCAGTTGAGGACCTTTGAGTGTATAACACCTGATTTAGGGGAAAACCTGATGCATTTGCTTCACTTCCATTGGGAACATTAGGGAAGATGGCAGTTCAGTGGATACACATGGACAAATGATTCACCTTGGACTGACTCCAGGGTCAGAGGCAATCAGACTTTGAGTTGAGGAGCTTCAGTTAAAGAAGTTTGGGAAGCAGTAGTTAACAGAAACCTCATCCAACTAGGGCCAGGTCTATGACCCTCAGTGCTCAGTGCCTACTCATGTTTTCCAGTACCGTTACACAGCTCTGTTTTGTTTCAGGCAGGAAGGAAAAATCCAGAGATGCGTTAGCCTTGAAGGAGTTGTATATTCCAAGACTCTGTGAGTGCCTTAAATAAGCAAAAATACTCTGTCCTGTAAATGTCCTCATTGCCGAGGTGTGTGGAAGGGCTAAGGTGGAGCTAGCTGAACCAACTCAGCAGGGAATTGTTTTATGAAAATTCAGATTCCTACTGAGATTGCTTGTATTTCAGAATTAATTCAAACAGCTGCAGAGACATCATTCATGGCCGTGAATCGAAATGATACAATTTGCCATCCTTTCCTTTGAGGAAGACATTGGTTCTCCCAAGGGCTCTTTAGAATTAGATTTCTTGAACCACCATGAAAAGTTGCTGCCTTGGACTCAATCATTTTTTTGTTTGTAGCAAATATATCATCCTTTGTGGCAGTGGTTTTCTCTCACTGTCAGTTTACCCACTGTGTAGGGTGAGGGTGTTCTGGGGTCTGGGGTTGGCTTTGAGTCTCCAGATGTAGAACAGAGGGGAGTAAGAGTGGGAGGAACTTGTTTACTTCCTGCAGGGCTCTGCTGTTAGATGCTTACCAGCTATGGATTTGGAGTGACTGCTAGAATTTCACTCCAGCTGCCAGTGGATGAGGCAAAGAGTGTTCCCATCCTACCTGCACCCTGCCATCTCCAGGTTCTGGGGAACAAACAACAAACAATCAAACAAAAGCACGAGGATTAATGTGGAACCATTAATGAAGGAAATTGCATATTATAATTTTCAGCAATGGATTCTTCAAAGCAGGGAGTGGGGTTGCTGTTATTTCAGGGAAGAAAAAGTTAAAAAAATATCTGAACTAATTGACTCAATCAGTAATAATTCCTTTTAGTAGATATACCAGATACTAAACACATAGTAGGTGTGTGTCACTGTTCAAAGTGCTTTGTATGCATTTGCTCATGGAATCTTCACACCACCAGCTTGGGAGAGGGACTGTGACACTGTATAGATACAGAAACTGAGAAAGGGAGATACTAAGTGGCTTGCCCAGTTTTAGCAGGTAAGGTTAATCTGACAGCAGAAACTGCATTCTGAAAAACTCTGGCATCTTGTCACCTGCTCAGTCTGACTTTGGAGAAATTCTAATTTTAAAGTTGCCAAGGCACACTTGTAGTTCATGGAGTTCATGTTAGATATGAGGGTTTTTGGTTGGGGGGTTTTTGTTTGTATTTTTATTTTATTTTATTTTAGCTGAGTTGTCGAGAGAGCAGAATTCTTTAAAATAAAAATACTTATTGTTAACTTTGATTTTTATGCTAGTAAGCATCCAAAATGACTACCTTTGAACAGGATGGGGGCAAAGAGGCAAAGAGACTTTATTAAGTTCTGGAGGCCTCAGAAAGACAAATCACAGTTTGGAGACAAGACGGCACTGACTTGTCTCTGTTGCTCCACGCCAAGCCTACCTATAACCTTCGGCTGGATGGGCAGGGGTTATGAGGAGAAAGTCTGTATGACCTTCCCCAAGGCAATGGAGAGCCTGTGCCTGGGCAGCCTGGGGGAAATAGTGAGAATTAGTTCTACAAGGGTAAGAGAAAAACAGATGCCTCCAACCACTATCTAAGAGGGAACTAGGGAGTTTCCCTGGTGGCGCAGTGTTTGGGAGTCCGCCTGCCGATGCAGGGGACATGGGTTTGTGCCCCGGTCTGGGAGGATCCCACATGCCGCGGAGCGGCTGTGCCCGTGAGCCATGGCCGCTGAGCCTGCGCGTCCGGAGCCTGTGCTCCGCAACGGGAGAGGCCACAACAGTGAAAAAAGAAACGTCAGACATTTGTGTAAAAATTAAACCTGTGTTTGAATATTTTTTTAAATCAATACTAAAGCAAAGCAAATAATAAATTCTACACATGTGCAAGATTGAAGGTTAGAATATGTAAAAACTAAATTGATAACATTGACAACAAAAATGCATACAAACCAGCAGGAAAAAAATGGCAAAATATGTGAATGACAGTTGCAAGTATAAAAGGCCAATGGAAACAAAGGAATGAGTACCCAATCTCTTTATTAGTAAGAAAATTTTTTAAATTAACAAGGTAGTCTTTTATACCTAAGAGATAAGATGAAAAAGTGTTATTTATGGCAAATAGGAATGTAGACAATATGGAATTCATATTGTTGCTGTCAATGTGAATCAGTAGAACAGCTTTTTTTTTAACAGCAATTTCCAAGTATCTTAAAAATTAAAAAATATATATATATATATTTGTTGACCCAATAATCGCACTCCTGAGAAGCTAATTTATAGAAATAAAAATACCAATATGTAGGGATCCATACATGGAAATAAATATTCATTTCAGGATTTTTAACAGTAACAAAAACTAAGGTAAGGGAGTGAATAGTATTCTGAGATATACAGGTTGAGTAGATTATGGTACATTCACAATAAGGAATTTTATGTTACCACTAAAAGAAGATGTTAGGTTCAGACCAAATGATTTGAAAGGATTACTGTAATCTAGAGTGAAGGGAGAAAATCAAGATGTAGAGAAACATTATGTACTGTGGTCATTTTTAAAAATAAAATAATGGCAAAATCTTTGCTATCTATAACCATATTAATACTTAAATCAATATCAACAGTTAAAGCTATAACTGTAGGTACTGGGTCATGTGAACATTGAATAGGCTATGGAATGTTAGCAGTAAGTGGTTAATATTAGTTATTTGGGACAAGATGGGGGACCAGGGAAGGGAAAGCAGGAGACACATTAATGTTTTAAAAAACTGTATTAAAATATCTAAAATAAGAAACAACCTAATATTTGTATATACGTGCATACACATATATAAAATGTGTGTGAAAAGATGATCAGTAACATGTTGATTTTTGTTATGTTGGTACAGCAGGATTTCAAGAGACATTAAATTTAGTTTAATATTTCATCTTTATTTTTACTATAAAAATATATTAACTGCATAATCCTAAGAAACTGTGAAGCTAGTTTCACTGTTGAAAAATAAGGAAGGAAGAAAATTTTGTTTCTTCCAGTTGTCTACATAAGCCTTCTTGGCCAACTCAATATGAACCAAAAGTAAGTAGTCATGGGTACTCAGAAAAGGAGTCTCTGTAAATAACTAGTCGTTCATGTCAGTGGGTCATAACAGATTTTCACATGGTTTACTTTCTACACTCTTTAATTTTCTGCTCACTGTTAGCTCTTCAGAGAGGGTTTTTCTGACTACTTTATCCATTTTACCCATCACAAATCATTGCCTAACCCTTTGAGTTGACTTGATGTTAACATTTATTGCACATGGTTGAAATCAAAGTTTATTTTCAGCCTTCCTCTTTTAATAATAATTTTAAAAATGCAATTCATGCTCTTTTCCTTTGAAAAAATATGGCTTTAGCTGTGACCAACAATTTTTATTATGAGGTTTGCTTTTCTGTTCCCCCATTCATTCTTCTAAAACTAATTAGTAATTTTCATTTTCCCCTCTTCATCAGGTGTTGCTTCAAAATGTTTTAAAATAGAAATGTGCTAGTTACATGTTTTAGGGGCAGACATTTATTGACTTCCATTTTTTGTAGGGGAGGGGGATATAATTCAAAAATAGGGCCCATAAAATATGTCCTTTGGCAATTTACTGAGCATTTTTGTGGCTATGTATGTAGTTAATTTATTTTTTGCTGTGTTCCAAGGACATATATTTCCATTTTGTTAACATATTTTATTTAAATCTATTAAATTGTGTTTATTCATTATATTCTTCAAATGTTCTATTATTACCCACATGGGTTTTTATATTCTAAAATAGTTACACTGAAATTTTCCAAACAAATGTATTTTAACAAATTACAATGTTTCGAGAATTCTAACCCAACACTTACATTTTGCTGCAGGGTTCTTTGCTATATAAGGATGTACATCCTTTGTAAGTCTCTTTTATGGACTCTTGCATTCTATTATTATATAATATCCTTCTTTATCCTGTTCAGTGTCTATGGCCTTGATTTTTCTTTGTCCTGATATCAGTATTTTCTCCAGCACTTTGGTTATTTGTATTTGTCACATAGCACACAATAATGATTTTTTTTCTTCATTCTCTTCTCTCCTGGTGATTTAGAAGCTCTATTGTATTTTTAAGGCTATTAGTGATTCCCACTTCTAATTGTCAAAATTAAACCTGTATTTCTCCCACTGACACTTCACATATCTACTCCTCCACTTCCACTGAGATGAATGTTTTAGAATAGTCACTTTTACCTCAGTATAAAACCTTCAGAATTGCTGTAAACTCTGCTAAACATGACTCTGAAGATCATGCTATTAGTGAATGGTTCCTGACCTCTGGCCAGATCCAGTTCTCAAGTAAGTATTGGTTGGTTAAACTTCTTATCTTTTATAAGAACAACATGTGGTTGGAAAGTAACTGCCTGTGACCATTTGGGACATTCTCAGTGGAGGCAACATTTCATTGGATACAGTATACTATTCACCATCTTTACTTTCCTGATCTTTGACAATGCAGATCTACAAATAATACTGTATTATATGTTTCATTAAATTCATAACACCATGGACCTGCATTTTGCAACAATTGAATTATTTGGACCCCATATATACCATCATGGTTGAATTTTTTTTTAAATAGATTTATTTATTTGTTTGTTTGGTTATTTATTTATTTATTTATTTTTATGGCTGCATTGGGTCTTAGTTCCTGTGCACAGCTTTCTCTAGTTGCAGCGAGAGTGGGCTACTCTTTGTTGTGGTGCATAGACTTCTCATTGAGGTGGCTTCTCTTGTTGCAGAGCACAGGCTCTAGGCACATGGGCTCAGTAGTTGTGGCACATGGGCTCAGTAGTTGTGGCGCACAGGCTTAGTTGCTCTGCTGCATGTGGGATCTTCCCAGACCAGGGCTTGAACCAATGTCCCCTACATTGGCAGGCGGATTCTTAACCACTGAGCCACCAGGGAAGCCCTCATGGTGGAATTTTATCATATTTTAATTTTCTGCTCCTTGCTACTCCCTCCCTCCCCTCCCATTCCCTTACTGCTGGATTTTGCTGAGAGTTGTGTTTGTTTTCAGTTTAGTTTGTTTTTTATGGAGAGCAGTCTATTGAAAGGTCTTCCCTTGCTACATGTGTCAGTCTTCCCCAGGCTACTTACTTAGTAGCTATGCTACAAATGCACAGTAGCCTTACCATCATCCGATTATACATAACTACACATATGAGGCATATGTTTATATAAACATTATATATATATATATATATATATAGTGTTCATCTATCTTTTTATCTACCTCTACCTGCTATATATTTATTTGTTGCCTATCACTATATCTTTCCCTTTTATAACTTACAATATGTTGAAATCTCTGATCTTATTGAAATTTAGCATGCACAGATACTTCCTCAGACAATGGACATGGATTGCACTCTCTTAGACATTTCCTGACTCTTTTTTTGGCCAGTAGATGTATTATATTTTCCTATGTGTAAGATATTGACATTGCAGCCATCTCCTTTCAAGAGTCTGTAGGTGTTGCAGAATAGTTTCCCATACTGAAGAGAAATCTGACAGGTTTACTCAGTTATGTAAAAAAAATCAGCTACTTATAAATAGAAACTTTAAAGATTTGTATGTGGCTTAGAATTTCGAAGGTTAAAATTTTTTTTTGGTAATTTTTGAGATCAAGTGAGAAATTTTAAACTGCAAATGTATCCCCCTTTAGCTCAAATAAATTCTTATGTTTTTTAAAAAATTATTGCTTTCCCTCTTCTCTTTCCTTTTCTTCTCCTGTTAATCCAATGATTCCAATCAGATTTCCTGACTCTGTCCTCAAAACTCTTATTTTTCCTCTTGAACCTATGCCTATGTGTTTCTGCTTTATTTTATGACACTTTTTATCAACATCATTTTTCAAATCTTTAATTACATTCTTGATGAGATTATACTTTTTTATAATTTATGTATTGATTTTTGAAACTGGAAAATCATTAACTGACTAAATTATTTCCCTAATTTTATCTCTTTGAGAATTCTTCCCTAGGCTATTTCCCTTTCTCCAAAACTGGCATGGAAATTGACCTCTCATACAAGGACAGACAGATCCAGAAGTATCTAAACCACAGAAGCCAAGAAAGTTTAAGCAGAAACCTGACCCCTGCTATTCCTAGATCTTTTTCTTAATAATAAAATGAATAGATTATTATTTAAAACAGATGGAAGGATTTGTTTTTAACTCCTAAAACTTCTGGAACTCCTAAACAAACATGGAAATAGTTTTAACAACACTGGGGTAATAGAAATAAACATTTTACATAATAATTCAGATCCTCTTGGAGCATCATGAGGTATAGGAGTTATGCTGGCAGAAGTGTTAATTTCCACGCTTTGAAAGGTCTAATTGTGTAGTCCATACTTGATCCAGAGACCAGACCAAAAAGAAGGCTACTTTCCTCTCCCTTCCACAATCTCAGCATCTGTCCCCTCCCCGCTTCTGTCTTGTATTTAGCTTAGGAACTAGACATAGTAGTGACTGATTGGGCATGCCAGAGGCCAGTACCCAGTTGGGTGGGGGCTTTTGTGTAGGAGGGGAGAGGGCGAGAGTTAGAGAGGACTCTTAGAAAGGTTATGAAAACAGAATGGAGGGAGTCCAGGTGAGGCTGGATTTCTCTGCTGACCCCAGTACACACAGGAGACAGTGCTCAGACCCTGTACCTGTGAAAAGAGCTCAGTCAGGTGTATCAGACTCACAGCTCCAATTCTAATCTCCTTCCAGCTCTTCAAAGGTTTTATTATGTTGTTCCAACAAGTCAATTACTGATTAAACTTCCCCCAGGATTCCAGCAAGATATTCCTGTTACTGACTGAACTACTTTTCCTTCATTTTACAATCAAGAGCAATCTCCTGACTTCTACACGAAGCTTTGCAAAATGAAATTATAATAAATCACAACTAAAAATCCTCCCATAAAAGGGAAAAAATAATAACTTAATGGTGGAGAAAGTTGGCACTACCCTAACCAAGTGATGAAGGTTAATCAAGTGATGAAGTTTAACATCATCAATAATGCCATGTGGATATCACGTATCCCTTGTGGGAGTCTTTCCAAAAATCCATAACCATAAGGAAACAGGCAAACTCAAGCTGAGGGACAATCTATAAAATACCTTACAAGTATTCCTCAAAATAGTAAGATCATGAAAAACAAGGGAAGAGTAAGAAACTGTCACAAACCGCAGTACACTTAAGAGACATAATGATAAAATGAAATGTGATGTGCTGGATTTGATCCCAAAACAACAGAAAAGGATATTAATGGAAAAACTTGTGAACTTCAAATAAAATCTGGAATTACAGTAAAGCAGCAATGTTGGTTTCTCAGTTTTGACAAATATACAATGGTAATATATGATGGTAACTTTAGGGAAAACTCAAACTGATAGGTGTGGGGAAACTCTCTGTACTATCTTTCCTATTGTTTTTATCAATCTAAAATAACTCCAAAATTAAAAGTATTTTTAAGAATTCTCCTGTAATCTAAAAACTACAGTTTACCCCCTCAGCTCTAGGCTAGACGCACTTAATTACTTCTCCTTTAGATCCAGTTACCTAGAAAGGCAAGTATACCAGAATATGATTCTGACACTCACAAATATTTATTGAGCACCTACTGTATGCCAATGACCTGATGGTTTAACTGTGGTGTGTAGATACTACATACATGCTGTGGCAAAGTCATTGTCACTGGAGAAATGGTTTCTTGGAGCATGTTTCTCTTTCTGCTGATCTCCTCCATGTCTATAGCTATCTGAAAGTTTAATCAAGGTACTGAAGACTTTGTTTTCTTATATCTTCTTTTTATAGCTCTTTGAACATATTCAGTGACTCTCATTTGGGTAATGTGCTGAGTTTGCTACCAATATTTCGAGTAAATGGGAACAGTCTCTGAATTGGTGTCTCTGTGCAAAGACTGAATTGTTCAAAGGACATGGGCCACAGCTGGATGCACACCTTCATTCCCGCCTTCAGTCAGGTCCAAACCGGATGGTGAGCAGAACAATGGGAGACAGATAGCATCAATTTCTTGGCCAGCAAAAAGTGCAAGAAATAGTATTTCCCCTTCCCCTGAAACCTGATGGGAATTCAAGAATCAAGCATGATCCTGGGGTGAGAGGAGAGGGTGTTTGGGAAAGGAAAGAGGAGAAAAGGCATAAGCTGAGCCAAGGGTCTCGCTCTCCCTTACCTTCTTCCTCTGCAGGGATGCCTGTGGGGAAGGAAATAGGCCATTAGCAAGTGTGTGTTCATTCCTGACACATTTGAGATAATTCCCGTCAGCCATGGTCTCATCATTGTTGGATGGGCCATTGGAAGGTGACTGTGAACTCTCTGCTTTCAAAGTCAGAAGAGAGGTTTTGGGCTGCAGCCAGATCCTCTCTGGCCATCAATAATATATCCTACCTTGGATTGCAGCAAGAGAGAAGGAAGGATTTTCTCTAGGACATCAAGCTTCCCAGAGATAGACAGGCATACATATGTTCTCTTTGCCACTGAGTCTTTAAAAATTACATAAAGTTTCGGTCAATTTAAAAATCTCTGACCAAACAACACCTCATTTTCCAGAAAGAAGAAACATGGTGA